>NC_090442.1:847711096-848029763 GCF_031143425.1 Pleurodeles waltl | reverse complement strand
CACGCAAAAAAATGACGCTATTTGCCAATACTTTAGCGCTAGACGCGTCTAACGACAAAGTATAAATATGGCGTTAGTTTTGCGCCGAATTTGCGTAAAAAAAAACGACGCAAATTCAGCGCAAACGGAGTATAAATACGGGCCAGAGTTACTAGGAATGATTTTGATATGTTATCTCTATACAAGATTTTGATTGGCACAATGATTGCACCTACCATAAAGACCCACATCTTTAATTATCTTGTCCAATAGCGTGGCCAAAGCGGTCACCATAATTTAAGTTTCACTTTACAATAGTGCTATACACTGAGGATTACCTTTGAGTTGAAGTCTGCCACAAGGACATATTCATTTTGGTCTGACAAAATTGTCATGAATCGCAGCAGATTATTTATCATGTACACTTTTTTTTTTTCAAAGGTTGATCTTTGATCTGGCTGGACATGTGCAATACTGAACATTTGTGGTTCTTGTTTCAGTTAGACTGCCTGGATGAACGGAGTGACTCTATGCAAAATTCAGTAATACTATTAAGTAATATTGAAGCAATCGCTAATGAGAAAGTAAACCTGGGTGGACTCACAAAAGCGTTTTGAGTTGTACTACAAATGTACTGTTATACATACTCTTGCATACTTTTGAGAATCAGCCATGACACTTTCAATTTTCTATTAGTAAAAGAGCAAATAGAACACAGTCCTTTCCATTTGTAGTAAATGTATATCAACATTTCATGAATGTTCCAATTTAATCCCCATTTTAGATGTTTTGAAGCCAATTTACAAATGCATGTAAAAATATGCAAAAGAAGACCACAGGACTACTATTTTACACTCTCCAAAATGCCTTTGAATATACTCACGTGGTTAAATCCTATAGCGAGCGGAAACATACCTTGTGGGGAAAACGATGTTAACTTTAAAACAGGAGAGATTCCTGGTAATTCTGATCACATGACAAAAAAAGGGCGTGTAAAAAAAGTTTGTGTTAATTCCTGTTACCTATTTGGTGGTTTTCAAATGGATAGTCTGCGTATATTGTGTCCCTTTCATCCGCAATGTGCTATAGGTACCACTACATGGTCTGTAATGTTTTTCTGTTTTACTGCCTGAATAATCCATGAATAATATAGTGTTCACTACTTTAATTAGATTTCTTTGTGTAGTCTTGAAGATTTTAGCACAGCCAAAACAAGAAATGAATTATTTTTCTCTTTTCCAGAGGCGATCAATATTTCTTTGTTTTGAACTGGATGGGCGTATTCTGACTAATGTAGCTTTTAGTTTTTGTAATTAAGGGCCGGTTTCAGACCACATTGATCTTGTTATTTTTTTGTGGAATATATTTGAGTACAAATTGTGTTTTATAGGCTTTAGCACAATTATAGTAGAAGATGAAAGATGAAAGATGATGACCCTTGTTAGAGGTTTACATTTCCCTTTTTATTCTTTAGTTTGCCAGCTGTGACCAACACTGTTTATGAATCGTGGAATGAGGACGAGTAAGCAAACTATACCAGTTTTAACATGGTTACAGAGGACTCTATTTGGGCGAAATTGTACAATGCAGGTTGAATCCGATGTATAGTTCAATAAGGACATTTATTTTGATTTCTGAACTTCAATATGCCTCATGTATACCATTACAATGGATTTAATAAACTCACAATACGTTGATACTAGTGTTAGATTTCCTTACTGTTTGTATATGTTTAACCTGTCTGTAAATGAATGCTTTGAAATTGTTAGATTGTGTGTCATGCTCGCAAAACGAACAAAATATATTTAAAAAAATCGCAGGGTGGGAGAGAGGGTTGCTGGGTCTACAGAATGGTTTCTTCATTTACCAGTATTTGGGATTTAATGAAGGGATTTAACTTCCATCGGCAGCCAACAGAAGAGCATCTGATGCAGTAAAAATCTCCTTCACCCCCAAAAATATGACATACAGAGATACTTCATCTCTCTCTGTTATGGAAATTAGGCTGATTAAGGGTTTGCACCAACTTTTTCAGTTAATTAAACCTTAGTGTTCCTTGTGAATACTATGGGATAGTACCAGTTTGTCAGGATGTTAAGTAAACGTTTCATTGTGCAGTGTGTAAAGTAAGGCTCCTATTTATACTTTTTTTGCGCTGCATTTCCGTCATTTCGTGACGCAAAATCCACGCAAACTTACAAAATACAATTATGGCGCATATTTATACTCTGCGCTGAATTAGCGTAATTTTTTTAAGCTAATTCAGTGCAAACTCAACGGCATATTTATATTTTGACGCTAGAATCGTCTAGCATCAAAATATTGGTGTTAACGTCATTTTTTGGATGCGCGAAACCTCCTTGCGTCAATATCATGCAAGGTAGGTGTTCCCGTCCAAAAAATTACTCTAACCCCATAGCGCCATATTTGTCCACCTGGGCAAAAAGGACGTATGGATGGGAGGCCAAAAAATGACATTAACTCCGATTTGTGTCAAATTTTAACGCCTGGGTCAAGGCAGGCGTTAAAATGAGGCAAACTCATCACTACCTAAGGAAAACACACAGAAGCAACATTACCAACCAACAGGAGAAGATGGAGGTGATACTGATCCAGCTTGCAAGACGACACAGAGGACAGCAACAACTACAGCAATCACCACTACCTCAACGCAGCCCACAAAGGCAATGCAGAAGGCAGAGGAGGGTCATAAGAACCAGGACAACCCTCCTTGGCCTCAGGAACCAGGACATCATAAGGACCTACAGACTGAACCAGCAAGCCATACTGCACCTTCTGTAGTACATTGAGCCAAAAATAACAGCCAGCCTGCAGACCCCACACAACGTACCACCTGTGACAAAGCTGATAGATGTCCTGCACATGCTGGCAAGAGCTCATTCCAATCAACGGGTGTCCTGGTTGCTGGTGTCTCACAGCCGTCATTCTCTGCATTCCTGCTAAAGGTGTTAGACACTATAATCTCCCTGACACCCCACCACATCAGCTTCCCCAACACCCAGGAAAAGCAGAAGGAGACAAAACAGGAGTTCTACCAAATTAATGGCTTCCTGAGTGTGCTCGGTGCAATTGACTGCACCCATGTCCGGCTTGTACCACCTGCAGCAACAGAGCACTTATACCGGAATCTCAAGCACATGCATTCCATTAATGTGCAAGGCATAGTGGACCACCGGAGACTATAAACATTTTGGCCAAGTATCCGGGAGGTGTCCAGGACACCTTCATATTCTGGCACAACAGAATCAATGAGCAATTCCAGAATGGACAATATGGAAATGGCCTACTTGTGGGTAAGTCAACAAACCTAGCAATATACACACAACACACTAACCCTGTAGGACACACAAGACATACACCACTACATTAACACGGCAAGGTTCACACAGATGTGCAGGTAACAACACATATGAACTATTCTGTAGTACAGCACATCAGTGCACACCACAAACACATACACCCACATGTATGCAACACACCCACAACTTGACAGGCAAACCACGTGAAGGACAGGTGCAGATATGTACCCTTTACTAACAGAAAAACTACACAGACCACTACAAGTGCCCACAGGTTGCCTACTACGTACACTTCACACACAGTATACCTAACAAAGAATAGCACAGCCATGTCAATGGCACACACCATGCTTATGTTACGTAAGTCTCACATAGGGACAGATCCCTCAAATCATGCAGTGGAAGTCACTGCTAGAACAAACATCAAATGCCAGACAACTGCTGCCAATACCAACTACATCTCATCAACACATACCTGACTTACCTGTAGTGTGCATGAACATCTGGCTGACGCATTGGCTCACACACATAGGAATATAAGATCAATGTCCATCACATACCATGTGCCAAATTTGTGAGAAGTGGCATCACACCTACTGTAGTGCCACCTCACATGCACCACTTACTGACCCACAACTCAATAAATGGCCCACCATGGGGCAGAGTCACTGTCAGACAATGCAGATCACGGATGCCTTAGTGGAAGCCTGTAGGAGAATACGGGACATCACTGACCTCACATGCACTGTGCCAGGGGACACATTTGCTAAGTAGCTGAGCTCCATCCCATAGTCTGCCCTGTGCATGTGTTGACACTATAAATGCTGAATCATTGAAAGATAGGAGAAACACTGGTAGTTATGTTGACCATCCTAAAACAATGGGATACACATCCCTGGACACCTGATGGCTGCCACAAACATTAGCTGCCCCTCAGGATCGCCAAGGGACCCATGTAAAAACCCACAGTGCTATTGTCATGGCCTGCACTGTATGTACAATTTGGCAGGTGACCATTTTTTATGACTTGAAGCCACATTGTAAATCGGTCACCCTTGCATTCAGTATGTAGTCTGTAAGGGGCGTGCAATGTGTGTTGCTGCAGGTCAGTCACCACAAGATACATAGCATGATGATGCTGACTCAGATGTAGGTGTCACCTAAAACCTGAGGCAGTGCCAACATCAAACACCACCCCAGGGGTGCCGTTTGCAGGTTGCAATAAGGAAGTAGACTGTGCTTTGAACTCATATGAATGTGCCACCACTGCATGCTGTATACTGCTACACACACAGAAAGAGCCAATTGTCCATCAAAACAGCATATGTATAGGGCGGTGTCCCTTCATGCACAGATACATCCACCTCCACAAGGCAACTAGCCAAGTACACTGGTGCAAGGTTGGTAGTATAGTTTCATGGCTGCATATGAGCTACTGGCGCAGAGGACAACAAAGGGTTGCCTAGTAACATGTCACACATGGGGCATTCTTGCATAGTCAAAATGTAGCAGGCCAGTGCTGCCAGTGTTGGAGACGTGTTGTGCATTGTCACTTACTCATTTCAATTGGCCTAATTGTCGCACATCATCTGTAATTACACATGTCAAAGTGGATGGGATGTCCAGGCTCTGCAGTGCTACCATGTTGCCATCACATCTGACCCCATTGTGTTGTGAGGATGTGTCATGCCCCTTCTAGTGATAGCACACTGTCACAAAGGTGCACAACACAATGCATGGTACATACATGCTGACCATCAGTTAGGAATCCAAATCATATGTTCCTGATCCTTGAGCCAAACTCAAGATTGTCATGTCCAACAACCCAGTGCTGAGAAGACCTTACACAAGGCCAGAAACTCACACCATACCACAAACACATATGAGTCGCAACCAACTCAAAATATCAACTGCCGTGGTACATGACAAACCTGTTGCAAGCCATAACAACAACTTACTCCTTTAATCTTTTGCAGCAGATCAGGTTTATGGCATACAGCCATGGATAATGACCCCATTTCCCAACCCAAGCACAGCAGCACAGTGTGCATATAATGAGGGACATCGAAAGACACTGAATATTGTGGAGAGGACATTTGGTATCCTGAAGTCAAGATTCAGGCAGCCTCCTATATGCCCCACATATTGTCTGCAAGATCATGATGACATGTGCTATCCTGCACAACATGTGTGTGCGGATGAACGTACCCTTGTATGAGCAGGTTGATGCCCTGCCTGAGGAGAAGGAGGAGGATCGTGGTGAAGAAAATGAGGGGGAACAGCACAATACAGCTGCTGGGATACACAGCAGACAGCACATAGTTGATAACTTCTTCACTTAAAAATCACTTTACTCACCTTGTACATTTCGTAATTTTTTCAAACAATCCTGCTTTGGTCTCTTCAGTCTCCACAACATATACCTTAGGACGGTGACTCTAACCTCAGGGAGTATGTTACAAATATTGAGCTGAAAAGTACAGTTGCAACAACACATGTGATGCATAAGATTGTACTGCTACCATCACACACATCATAAATAGCCTCATCACTTGAATGTGACAACTGAAGGACACAATCTATGGACCACAACATATGAATTACATCCACGTTGCTCACTTGTTCATCAATAGCTCATCACACACAACTACAACATATCCAAATAGGAGGTAAACAAGGGGCCACACATGTGGCAGTGGATGTCAAAAATGAGAAAGACAGTAATGTTGGAACAGAACACTGTCACAACTCAGTGTGAGAGTTGCAATGGCTGCATGGAGCATGTGTGGCCAGGGGAACATCATTGGTAACAATGGTCATCATGATTAGCCCAGGTATGACAAGCAATGGAAGAAATCGGGCCTGCGCAGTACATCAATGGTAATCAGTCCTGCCACTGCCATGGGGCACAATCCCAACACAGGGCACACATGACCTCACACTTTGCACGGACATGTCTGTGGAATGCACATCAGTATGGATGAGAACATATGTAGCTAGGGCTGCAGGTCCACCACAGAAAAGCAACAAACATTGCAAAATGTAATGGATTTAATCAAACATTTGTGGTCAAAACATAATCTGGGTGGAATGTAGGCAGAGTGTGTCAATCACAGTATGTACCAAAGACGTACACATGTTAGACATATGTGCAGTCCACACACAAGTCACCATAAACTCCAAATCTACATACGGACACAGTTGTCGGGTAACATTTCCTAGGTAGCATTGTTCAGCCATCAACAACAATGCCTGTGATGTGTATGTCGTCATAAATGTTATGCTCTGTAAGACAACTTCACACATCACATAAGTAAACACAATTCACAATCACAAACCAGAACTCTTGCATTGTACTGACTGCCGTACATATGTGGATACACTGTTGACACATGTGCATACATATGCACGACATGCAACTATTTGCATGCTGTTGACTCTGTAACACACACATCAGTGTAACAGACCAATCACACCCTCATCACATTGATGCATGGACTACCACATGTGGCCATACACAATATGCCACACTGCAGCACAGCCCATGTCATTTGTATGTTGACACAGGGTGCATCAATAGACAATGGAACAAAATCACTCAATCAGGAATTTAGTCAAAAAATGTGCTTCAAATACGCCTAAAACATCCACAAACTAAAAGTATATGACACATGGGCCAGGAGCTTGAATTCGACCTTTGCACTCTTCTCAATGCTGATTTTCAGTGAATTTGACGCATAAAAGTAATGCATCAATAAAAACGATGCACGTACATCATGCATCTAAAATACCCACGCAAATATCACACGTGTCATGTAAACACATGCATAACAGAAAACGTGACGCATAGGGACAACAGTAAGTGGTATAATAGGAAATCTTGTTTACAAGCATGGTACAGTGGTTGTACTTTCACCTTCTCTTTACAGTCTGTGCCTCTTTTGATTGTGTATGTCAGGAATAAGGCTGTGCGCGGTCCAGGTCCCCCCAAAACTCCACTGTGCGGATTTGCAGCGCTTTATGCACACCAATTGTCATCCCCTCTTGTTCCAAAAGTGGCCATCAGTGTTGTCTGCCCAGTGGTAAAGCTCATGTAGCTGTAGATTCAGGACATTGGTGGACAAGATGCACTTATCAGTGCTATTCTATGAAGGGACTATAATTTCCATGTTTTTAGAGGCAGCAGCCATCTTGGGGTGTGGCAGGCCTATAAAGCCCAGCCACACCCAAGCACGTTGCTCACTATTTTGAAGACTTCGATGCAGTCAGACCTCGTGGGGATTCCTCTGAAGAAGAGCAGATTTCCTGCATGGCAGATGGCCGTCAAATCTGAGTATCCTTGTTTCCATGGTGAATTCAGATGCGAGTAGGTCATACTCGTAGCGGTAAGGTCTTGATGAGCCCAATCTTGAAGGGAGTTGTTACTTCCAAAAGGTAAAACACCCCTTAGCACAACGAGCAAAGCAGTTTTCAGAGTTAAGCAGCCTTGGTGCGACAATTAACCCCTTCGCTGCCAGGCCTTTTCCCCCTCCTGTGCCAGGCCTTTTTTTGGCTATTTGGGGCAGTTCGCCCTTAGGCCCTCATAACTTTTTGTCCACATAAGCTAACCAAGCCAAATTTGCGTCCTTTTTTTCCAACATCCTAGGGATTCTAGAGGTACCCAGACTTTGTGGGTTCCCTTGAAGGAGGCCAAGAAATTGGCCAAAATACAGTGAAAATTTCGTTTTTTTCAAAAAAATTGGAAAAAGTGGCTGCAGAAGAAGGCTTGTGGATTTCCCCCTCAAAATGGCATCAACAAAGGGTTTGCAGTGCTAAACTCAGCAGCTTCCTAGCTTTCAGGAACAGGCAGACTTGAATCAGAAAACCCAATTTTTCAACACAATTTTGGCATTTTACTGGGGCATACCCCATTTTTGCAATTTTTTGTGCTTTAAGCCTCCTTCCAGTCAGTGACAGGAATGGGCATGAAACCAATGCTGGATCCCAGAAACCTAACCATTTCTGAAAAGTAGGCAAAATTCTGAATTCAGCAAGGGGTCATTTGTGTAGATCCTACAAGGGTTTCCTACAGAAAATAACAGCTGAAAAAGAAAAATATTGAAATTGAGGTGAAAAAAACATAAATTTTTCTCTACGTTTTACTCTGTAACTTTTCCCTGCAATGTCAGATTATGGAAAGCAATATACTGTTACGTCTGCTGGACTCCTCTGGTTGCGGGGATATATAGGGCTTGTAGGTTCATCAAGAACCCGAGGAACCCAGAGCCAATAAATGAGCTGCACCCTGCAGTGCGTTTTCATTCTATACCGGGTATACAGCAATTCATTTGCTGAAATATAAAGAGTAAAAAATTGCTATCAAGAAAACCTTTGCATTTCCAAAAAGGGCACAAGATAAGGTGCTGAGGAGCAGTGGTTATTTGCACATCTCTGAATTCCGGGGTGACCATACAAGCATGTGAATTATAGGGAATTTCTCAAATAGATGTCTTTTTTACACACTCTCCTATATTTGGAAGGAAAAAATGTAGAGAAAGACAAGGGGCAATAGCACTTGTTTTGCTAATCTATGTTCCCCCAAGTCTCCCGATAAAAAAACACCCCAAAGCGCAACGTGGACACATCCCATTTTTTGAAAGAAAACAGTGCCTACCTGTGGATTTTGGCCTGTAGCTCACCCGGCACCTAGGGAAACCTACCAAACCTGTGCATTTCTGAAAACTAGAGACCTAGGGGAATCCAAGATGGGGTGACTTACGGGGCTCGGACCAGGTTCTGTTACCCAGAATCCTTTGCAAACCTCAAAATGTGGCTAAAAAAACACATGTTCCTCACATTTCTGTGGCAGAAAGTTCTGGAATCTGAGAGGAGCCACAAATTTCCTTCCACCCAGCGTTCCCCTAAGTCTCTCAATAAAAATGGTACCTCACTTCTGTGGGTAGGCCTAGCGCCCACGAAAGGAAATGGCCCAAAACACAACGTGGACAGAACATATTTTTTCACAGAAAACAGAGGTGTTTTTTGCAAAGTGCCTACCTGTGGAGTTTGGCCTCTAGCTTAGCCGGCCCCGGGTGGGGGGGGGGCAGAAATGCCCTAAAATAAATTCCCCCCCCCCCGGGAGCGACCCTTGCCTACGGGGTCTCTCCCCCTGCGTGACATTGGCGCCAAAAATCAAATCCCAGGTGCCTAGTGGTTTCTGCCCCCTTGGGGGCAGATTGACCTAAAATCTGCCAATCTGCCCCCAATGGGGGCAGAAATGGCCTAAATACAATTTGCCCCCCAGGGGAGCGATCCTTGCCTGATGGGTCGCTCCCCATCTCGAAAAAAACAAACAAACAAAAAAAAAAACACAACAAAAAAATTTGCCCTGGTGACCTGAGGGTTCTGCCCCCCCCTGGGGGCAGTTCGGCCTAGTAATAGGCCGATCTGCCCCCAGGGGGGGCAGAAATGGCCTAAAATAAATTTGTCCCCCCCCCGGCCCCCACCCCCCCGGGAGCGACCCTTGCCTACGGGGTCGCTCCCCCTGCGTGACATTGGCGCCAAAAAACAAATCCCCGGTGCCTAGTGGTTTCTGCCCCCCTGGGGGCAGATTGACCTAAAATCGGCCAATCTGCCCCCAGGGGGGCAGAAATGGCCTAAATACAATTTGCCCCCCAAGGGGAGCGACCCTTGCCTGATGGGTCGCTCCCCATCTCTAAAAAAACAAACAAACAAACAAAAAAATAAATTGCGCTGGCGCCTAGAGGTTTCTGCCCCCCCCCCGGGGGCAGATCAGCCTAATATTAGGCCGATCTGCCCCCGGGGGGGCAGAAATGGCCTAAAATAAATTTGCCCCCCCCAACCCCCACCCCACCCGGGAGCGACCCTTGCCTACGGGGTCGCTCCCCCTGCGTGACATTGGCGCCACAAAACAAATCCCCGGTGCCTAGTGGTTTCTGCCCCCTTGGGGGCAGATTGACCTAAAATCGGCCAATCTGCCCCCAGGGGGGCAGAAATGGTCTAAATACAATTTGCCCCCCAGGGGAGCGACCCTTGCCTGATGGGTCGCTCCCCATCTCTAAAAAAAGAAACAACAAAAAAAAAAAACACAACAAAAAAAATTTGCCCTGCTGCCTAGAGGTTTCTGCCCCCCCTGGGGGCAGATCGGCCTAATAATAGGCCGATCTGCCCCCAGGGGGGGCAGAAATGGCCTAAAATAAATTGCCCTCCCCCCCAGGGAGCGACCCTTGCCTAAGGGGTCGCTCCCTTTGCGTGAAATTCACGCAAAGAAAAAATTCCCTGGTGTCTAGTGGTTTCTACCCCCCTTGGGGGCAGATTGGCCTCATCAAAATAGGCCAATCTGCCCCCAAGGGGGGCAGAAATGGCCAAAATATAATTTTCCCCCAAGGGGAGCGACCCTTGCTTAAGGGGTCGCTCCCCACCCAAAAAAAAAGAAATGAAACATTAAAAAAAAAAATGGTCCCTGGTGCCTAGAGGTTTCTGCCCCCCTAATAAGGCCGATCTACCCCCAGGGGGGGCAGAAAAGGCCTTCTCAAAAAAATGCCCCCCCTGGGAGCGACCCTTGCCCAAGGGGTCGCTCCCTTTTGTCTGTTTCAATAAAAAAAAAAAAAATCCCTGGTGTCTAGTGGGGTTTCAAAAGCCGGATTGCAAGCAATCCGGCTTTTGAAACCCTCGGAGGGACTTCAAAGGGAAGGAAATACTTTTCCTTCCCTTTGAAGCCCCTCCGGGCCTCCCAAGTGATTGAAAAAGAAATGCTTTTGCGACTAGGGAGGCCCCTGTGACAAATCAGCGCGCGCTCGCGCGCTGACGTCACAGGGGGGGGTGGGGTCAGGGGTGGAAGGGGAAGGTCTTCCCCTTCCATCCCGACTTGGGGGGGGAAGGGGGGTGCACGGGGGCGCGCTAGCGCGCCCCCAAGTTCCCCTGTGCCTAGGACGAGATGATCTCGTCCAAGGCACAGGGGAACTGTAGCCTTGGACGAGATCATCTCGTCCAAGGCACAGAAGGGGTTAAGACGCTTCAGAACACAGAAGTAAAGCGCCCCTTAGCATAACGAGCAAAGCGCACCAGGACACACATATAAAGCGCCATTGACACACAATCAAATCGCTTCAGTTTGCATGAGTAAAGCGCTCTTGGCACAGCAATCAAAGCGCTTCAGTCCACATGAGGAAAGTGCCCTTGGCATGGCAATCAGAGTGCTTCAGTTCGCATGAGTAAAGCGCTCTTGGCACAGCAATCAAATTGCTTCAGTCCACATGAGTAAAGCGCCCTTGGCACAGCAATCAAAGTGCTTCAGTCCACATGAGTAAAAAGCCCTTGGCGCAACAATCAAAGTGATTCAGTCCACATGAGGAAAGCGCCCTTGGCACAGCAATCAAAGCGCTTCAGTCCACATGAGTAAAGCGCCCTTGGCGCGGCAATCAAAGCGCTTCAGTCCACATGAGTAAAGCACCCTTGGCACCACAATCAAAGCACTTCAGTCCACATGAGTAAAGTGCCCTTGGCGTGGCAATCTAAGCGCTCCAGTCCACATGAGGAAAGCGCCCTTGGCACAGCAATCAAAGCGCTTCAGTTCACATGAGTAAAAAGCCCTTAGCACAACAATCAAAGTGATTCAGGCCACATGAGTAAGGACCCCCTTAGCATAACGAGTGTATCGCTTCAGATGAAACAAGTGAAAGCGCTATCTGGCATAAGGAACAAAGGGCCTCATTCCGACCCTGGCGGTCATGGACCGCCAGGGCCGGGGACGGAGGAAGCACCGCCAACAGGCTGGTGGTGCTTCTGGGGCAATTCTGACCGCGGTGGTAAAGCCGCGGTCAGAAAATGGGAACCGGCGGTTTCCCGCCGGTTTTCCCCTGCCCCAGGGAATCCTCCACGGCGGCTCTGCATGCAGCGCCGCCATGGGGATTCCGACCCCCTTCCCGCCAGCATGTTCCTGGCGGTTTACACCGCCAGGAAGAGGCTGGCGGGAATGGGTGTTGTGGGGCCCCCTAACAGGGCCCCATCAAGATTTTCAGTGTCTGCAAAGCAGACACTGAAAATCGCGACGGGTGCAACTGCACCCGTCGCACCCCAGCAAATCCGCCGGCTCCATTCGGAGCCGGCTTCATCTTTGCTGGGGCTTTCCCGCTGGGCCGGCGGGCGATCTTTTGAAGATCGCCCGCCGGCCCAGCGGGAAATTTAGAATGCTCCCCGCGGTCATTTGACCGTGGGGTGGTGTTTGGGCGGTTTCCGCCCGGCGGGAGGCGCCCGCAGCCCGCCGGGGTCGGAATGACCCCCAAAGTGCTTTAAGTTCAATGAGTAAAACTTTCCAGCCTATAGTTGTGAATGTGAAAGAAGATCTGCCTGGCTGCCCAAAGTACTCACCTGTCTGCTTTATGTGAAGGACTGCTGCCTTGCTGTTGCCATACTGCCTTGCTGCTCTCTGGCTGTGGTGAGAAGTGCTCTCAAGGGCTTGGATAGAGCTTGCCTCCTGTTACCTGAAGTCTCAGGACCACAAAGACTTCATCTCTACAAGAAGGACTCCTTGTTCGGCGAAAATCAATGCACAGTCCAAAAACCCGCAACCTGAAGAGGATCCTCAGCCGAGCACCGGAAATCGACGCACAGCCGTCCCTGCGTGAAACCTGAATGATGCATCGCCGTGTACGGCCTGAGAAATCGACGCACACCCCCTTTGTTTCCACACATCTCCTCCTCTGAGGTTCTTTTTAGAGATTTTGCACACGAACCAGGTACTTTGTGCTTGAAAGAGACATATATTGCTTTTTAAAGACTAAAGACACTTTATAGCACTTTTACAGTGATATCTCAACATATACTTATTGCATTTTAATTGTTTTGACCTGCATCTTATCAGATAAATATTATGGCCCTCAATACAACCCTGGGGGTCTGTGTTAAAGCGGCGGTAATACCGCCAACAGGCCGGCGGAAAAAAAAATTTATCACGACCATGGCGGACACCACCCACACAGACAGCCACTTTAACACACCGACCGTCACGGCGGTAGAAACAAACACCGCTGCGGTAACCGCCAACAGACAGGCGGAAGACAATGTACCGCCCACTGTATTAGAAGGCACCAATCCGCCAGCTTTTCCGGGGCAGTACCAATGCCATCAAAAGCACGGCGGAAACAGTACTTGGAATGGAAACCACTCACCTCTCGACACTCAACGAGGAACCAGGACGCCATGGAGCCCGAACTACAGGTGTTACCAATGTTAGTTTACCTCCTCTTCTACCAGGAACATCAAAGACGGCGGTGACGACCACAGTGAGTACTGCACCTAGCACACAGGGGAGGAAAAAGAGAGTGACAGACACACGCAACACCCCCACCCCCACCCTCACCCCCAACAACATACACACGAATACATGCATCAACATTACATGTACACCCCATAACCCCCCGGAAGAACTCAAGTACCAAATGAAATGATTGTAACAAGTGTAATCATCGAAAATCCAGATAGGCCAACAGGACTATAAAAGAGCAAAATATACAAATATGTACAGCAACTACACAAGTCCGGATAGTGTTCCATTCATTGTCCGTGGACTAGTGGTCCCAAAATGCATGGGCAAAGCCCACACATGATACCTGCCTCAAAATGGTGAGAACACTGCTGGGGCATCAGGTCGAAAATAAACAGGCACCTCTGGGGGGAGGGGAGGGGGCACCTCAGTCGGATGATGGGACAACGCCACTGCTCCACGAGGGGGCTCCATGCCCATTGCTTGCTCCTGGGGAGTGCAAAGCCACAGTCTCACAAGTCTCTCAAGTGGGTGGGTTGCCCACTGATTGGTCCTAGGGAGTGCAAAGCCACAGTCTCTCAAGTGGGTGGGTTCCCCACTGTATGGTCCTGGGGAGTGCAAAGCCACAGTCTCTCAAGTCTCTCAAGTGGGTGGTTTGCCCACTGTTTGGTCCTGGGGAGTGCAAAGCCACAGTCTCTCAAGTCTCTCAAGTGGGTGGGTTGCCCACTGATTGCTCCTGGGGAGTGCAAGGCCACAGTCTCCCTAGTGGATGCTTTTCTTCACTGGTTCTGGAGGGGGCTTGGTGCCCAGAGTGCTTCATCCTGCCAAGGACTGGGGTAGTGGATGCTTTTCTCCACTGGTTCTGGAGGGGGGTTTGTGCCCAGAGTGCTTCATCCTGCCAAGGACTGAGGTAGTGGATGCTTTTCTCCACTGGTTCTGGAGGGGGCTTGGTAAACAGAGTGCTTCACCCCGCCAAGGCCTGGGGTAGTGGATGCTTTTCTCCACTGGTTCTGGAGGGGGCTTGATGCCCAGAGTGCTTCATCCTACCAAGGACTGGGGTAGTGGATGCTTTTCTCCACTGGTTCTGGAGGGGGCTTGGTGCCCAGAGTGCTGCACATGGTGTGTGGCAGTTCCCATTCCCTCACCTGGGTGTCAGAGCCACAAGATTTTCTGGAAACAGGTAGCATGATACTCCATGGAGGCAGAGACACACTCCACCCTGCGGCGACTTTGCCTGCCAACTGCTGGTACTGCCAGTGCTGGTTGTGGTGCCTCATGTAGTGTGTGCAGGGTCCAGGATGTCTCCTGCAGCCTCAGACGACTGCCCACAGGGGATGATGTTCATGTTGGCTGTGGTGGCACTGTCTGAGCACATTGCGGGGCAGGTGGCGGTGGTTGCTGCGGTGTCTGCGGCGGAGATGCTGTCAGTGGTGCATGTGTCAGCACCTGTGGAGGGAGACAGCAGGACGTCTCCTGCAGCCTCGGATGGCTACCCACTGGGGATGATGCTGGGGACTGTAGCAGAGGCAGCAGACGTGCAGGTGGCGGTGCAGGTGGCGGTGCAGGTGGCGGTGGCCACCTCCAAATAGGTGGCTGTTCTGTCTTGCAGAACGGGTGACACCAGTCCCTCACCCGGAGGCTCCATGCCCTGAGCTGACTTCCCTTTAGCCTTGTGTCCCTTCCCCACCTTGGAAGTCGCTGCTGGGACCTGGGCACTGTCCTCTTTTGTCTTGGAGGAGGCCTTGCTGGGTGGTTGGTGCGTTTTTTCCCTACGGCATGTGGGCCCCTTCTTCACCTTGGCAGGTGGCGGAACAGGGTGATCCTTGGCCTCACTAGGTGGCACACTGGCAGCCCTGATGGGTGCCGCCTGTGATGTTACTGGACTTGCAGGGACCACAGTGCTCGAGGATTTCGTGGCTGAGGTGCTGGGCTGGGATCTGGACATCCTGGCCCTAAGGGAAGGACGGGGGAGGTGTAGGGGAGAGGTCAATGTTAGTGAGGAAAAGTTTTTCAGACACACTGGGACAGGAAGATGGAGGGGGTTTGGGAGTGGAGGAAGAAGTAGTGGTTGTAGGAGGTGTACGTCTGCTGAGTTTGGGTGAGGGTGCATGGGCTGGAGGCTATTGTGAGGTGGATGGCTGTTAAGTGGGTGTGTGTCTGCATTTGTGTAGTTTGGGAGGAGGGCTCACAGACACACTGGGAGAGGAAACAGGGGACATGTGAATGGTAGTGGGGGTGGTGATTGCACCCGAGCAGTGTGTGGTGATCGGCGTGCTGGTGATGGAGGTAGTGGATGAGGATGTAGTGCATGCAGGTGTGAGTGGAGATGAGACTGAGTGGGAGGAGGAGGACGTGGAGGAGGGAGACACAGTGGAGGCAGTGGATGTTGGTGTGTCTGCATTGGGATGGTGCTTGTGTGAGTGCCTATGGGATGTGTGGTGCTTATGTTTGCCATGTCCACTCTTGTGTGTTGATGAGTGTGCATGCTGGTCTGATGGTGTGCTTAGGATAGGCTGAGGTAGAGGGGATGGGGTCTGGGTAGTGGAAGTTGGAGGGGGGAGGCTGGACACAGGGTCAATGGCTGCCATCAATGCTGATGCCAGAGCCTGAAATGCTCTCTGTTGGGCCACCACGCCAGAATGAATGCCCTCCAGGTATACATTTGTTTGCTGCAAATGCCTCTCGACACCCTGCATGGCATTCAGAATGGTTGATTGCCCAACAGTGAGGGATCTCAGGAGGTCAATAGCCTCCTCACTGAGGGCACCAGGGCTGACTGGGGCAGGGTCTGAGGTGCCTGGGCAGAAGGAGATGCCCACCCTCCTGGGTGAGCGGGCATGGGAAACACGCTGAGGGGCTGCTGGGAGGGCGGTGCTGGTAGGGGGGATGGCGGCTGTACCTGTTGATGCAGTGGTCACAGAGGTGCCCGCCACCACAAGGGAGCTCGCATCAGAGGAGGAGTCGCTATCGCTGGTGTCTCCTCCTGTGTCCGTCGTGGAGCTCCCCTCGCCCTCCGTCCCACTGGTGCCTTCAGACTCCGTATATTCACCCTCCTGGGCCATCTGGGTTGCAGCTCACTCCTGCTCCAGTGCCAATGCTCCTCCGCCAGATGATGCTAATGCACACAAGGACAGGGTGACAAAACAAAAAGGGGAGGAAAGACAGAAGAGACAGGTGCTCAATGCCTGCAACAACACCACCGTTGGCAGACACAACACACAGAGAGTAGCCCTATTAACTAGGACATGTACTAACAGTTCAGGGGAAAATCACATGCCCATGAGGTACTGTGCCTAGACCCATTTGATGCACACCTGGAACCCACAGGAGCCTGACCAGGTGTAGATGGGCACTACCACTTTTGGGGTTGGAGTGCCACTGAGCCTGCCTAACAATCGATCTACCCTGACACGTTTGCCCTGGCCTAGGGGAACCCACAGCCCACTTCCCCCACCCATACACCTCATAAAGCACGCAGAGTTAGTTGAATAAGACTGTACTCACTCCCTTGTGGCTGCTGTGATGCCCTCAAGCGCCCATCCAACTCCGGATATGCCACCGCCAGGATCCGGAACATCAGGGGGGTCATGGTGCGATGGGCACCCCTTCCACGTTGGGAGGCCATCCCCTGCTGGGCCTCCGCCATCTTCTTGCTCCAGCAGCGCGACGCCTCTCATCTTTTGCGGCAGTGGTTGCTACGTCTATGATAGACCCTCAGGGTCCAAACTTCCTTGGCGATGGCACGCCAAATACCCTTCTTCTGGTGGGCGCTGACCTAGAGGAAAAGTGAAGTAAGAATAGATTTTACTCCCCCGTCCGGTTCTTCTTACTCATTGGCCAGAACTTCCCACCCTGGCCCAGAAACACATACACTGACCAGCCTGACATGCTGAGCTCTGCTCACCCCCCGTATCTTCCATCCACGCCACTCATTCATGTCCCATCCATCATGCACACAGTGTACTAACCTGTTTGTCTGGGGGACTGTAAAGTAGCATGTATTCGGGGAGGACCCCAGCCACCAGGTTGTCCAACTCCTCCGCAGTGAAAGCAGGGGCCCTTTCCCCAGACACTGTAGCCATTGTCACTTCCAGACTCAGGTCACAGCAGCACTTGCAATGTAGGTCCTCTCCTGATAAAGGTCAGGTATCAAGTGATTGAACAGATAGAAAATGCCGGTCACGTCCGCGTCGGTGCGTACCGTCACCGCCGGCGTACATCGTCATTGGCTCCTGGGACTCATAAGGGCCAATGATAACCAATGCTGAATTGCGTTGCGGTCTTCGTCTGCCTACTGCGACGCTGAACAACGCCAGCGCAGTTACCTCATTTCCCCTTGTCCCTCCTAACAGGTCAAGCAGCCACCATTTCAGGGGGCCACATAGCAGGGCAACTAACTGCGCCACATCACTTTTGTGCAGGAATACGGACAGACAGCGCCACACATCGATTACGTCACAATTGTTCAAAACACCCTTGTGAAACCTGTGTGGTGTATGACCCTCTGCTCACCCTTCTCCTCCATAGGGCACGCCCGCTGGAGCAGATGATGAGATGGCGTCATCCTCCGGTATACAGACCCCTGGTGGACCTGTCGACAATGGAAGACAGACACATCATTATCACATCATTATCACCTACAGACTTGATGGTGCCACAATCCATGAACTGTGTGCTCAGTTGGATCCAGACCTGATGTCAGCTATCCGCCATCCCACAGGAATCCCCCCTCTAGTGCAGGTCCTGTTAGTACTCCATTTCCTGGCCAGTGGTTCCTTTCAAACAACAGTGGCCATGGCATCAGGGATGTCACAGCCAATGTTCTCTGACGTGTTGACCAGAGTGTTGTCTGCCCTGCTGAAACACATGCACAGCTACATCGTTTTCCCTCAGGTGGAGGATTTGCCCACAGTGAAAGGTAACTTCTATGGCCTGGGAGATATTCCCAACATCATTGGTGCCATTGATGGTACACATGTGGCATTTGTCCCCACACACAAGAATGAACAGGTGTACAGAAACCGCAAAAGCTACCATTCCATGAATGTGCAGATGGTGTGTTTGGCAGACCAGTATATCTCCCATGTGAATGCCAAGTATCCTGGCTCAGTGCATGACGCTTACATTTTGAGGAATAGCAGCATCCCTTATGTGATTGGGCAACTCCAGAGGCACCTTGTGTGGCTAATAGGTGAGTCCAAGTTCCCCACACAGTTTAAATAGGTGTCTGGGTATGGGAGAATCCCTAAGGGTTGGTGTGTGTCTAACAGTTGTCCCTCGATATTTTCAGGTGACTCTGGTTACCCCAACCTGTCATGGCTACTGACCTCAGTGAGGAATGCCAGGACAAGGGCAGAGGAACGCTACAATGAGAGACATGGGCGAACTAGGTGGATAATAGAGAGGACTTTTGGCCTCCTGAAGGCCAGGTTCCAGAGCCTCCATCTGACAGGTGGCTCCCTATACTACGCATCGAAGAAGGTGTGCCAGATCATCGTGGCATGCTCTATGTTGCACAACCTGGCTTTGTGACGCCAGGTGCCTTTTCTGAAGGAGGATGGGCCTGATGTTGGTCTTGAAGAAGAAGATATAGACAACCGAAACCACATCATCATGCAATACTTCCAGTGAGACACAGGTAAGAGACTGGCACTGCTCCTCTCATATCAGACTACAGTAGCACATTGCATGATTCTGCCTTTTTACCTCTGTGTATAGACCCTGACAGTTCACTTTGGCTTTCCATTTCACAGATCTGGGTACCACTTTCTGCCTTCTGCTATGTTTACTGCTGCCCAACAACTGTCGAACATTGGTATGTGAAAATTAACATTGGCATTGCTATTTTTCTGAGAGGTTGCAATAACACATTTGTGAAAGTACAGACTGACTACAGATTGATTTGTGATTCAAGGGTGTTTATTTCTTTGCTAATAAGTGGAGGGGGCTGTGCAATGGGCTGGGGTGATGGTGGAGGAATGTTCATGGTGGAGTCCAGTCTATTGGTATCACAGGTGCATTGTCTAAGGGGGCATAGGAAGTGGAGTAATGGCAGTTCAAGTTTGTCAGGGTGACATAGTGGGACAGAAGGGTGACAATCAGGAGAGTCTTATTTCCTGGTGGGGGTTTTGGCAATGTTTGCTGTCTTGTTCCTGGATCTCAGGGACTGTTCACGGGCTGGTTCTCCTTCTGCAGGGGGTGGGGTGCTGGTGGTCTTGTGGCGGGACCTCCTGTCCACTAGCGCCAGCAGAGGTGGAGGGCTGTTCATCATTCAGGCTAGTGTCAGGGGACCGTTGGTGCGCCACTGTGTCCCTCATGGTGTTGGCCATGTCTGCCAGCACCCCTGCAATGGTGACGAGGGTGGTGTTAATGGACTTCAATTCCTTCCTGATCCCCAGGTACTTTTCCTCCTGCAGCCGCTGGGACTCCTGAAACTTGGCCAGTACCATGCCCATGGTCTCCTGGGAATGATGGTATGCTCCCATGATGTTGGAGAGTGCCTCGTGGAGAGTGGGTTCCCTGGGCCTGTCCTCCCCCTGTTGCACAGCAATCCTCCCAGCTTCCCTGTTATCCTGAACCTCTGTCCCCTGAACCGTGTGCCCATTGCCACTGACCCCAGGTCCCTGATTGTCTTGGGTTAGTGGGTTTGACTGGGGTCCCTCTAGTGGTGGACACACTGCTGATTGACGTGTCCTGGGGACAGAGGGATGGGCTCGCTGGGAGGGTTCTGTGGTGGTGTTTCCTGAGGGGGAGGTTCAGTGGTGGTTTGTGACAGTGGCAGGGGAACCGACTGTCCAGAGGTCCCTGATGGGCCGGGCTGGTCATCTTGATCCAGGCGTACAGAGCTAATGTTGTCACTGTGGGCCTCTTCTTTAGGGGGACTGGATATGACTGGCACCTCCTGTCCGATGACATTGGGTATGGGTCCTGTTGGGGTGTAAATGCTTAGTTATTGTATCTGTGTGCGCCATCTTGTGCAATGTGTGAGTTACACTCTACTCCTGTGCTTGGCTTATTGTCCTTGCCCTTGTGTGATTGGTGATTTTGGGTCCTGGGTGAGTATCTGTACTGGACATGCTTTGGCGATAGGTGTCCATGCATTGGTGTAACATGCAGGCCGTGGTTTTGGGATGTGTGGATTGTGATAGTGGGGTATCAGTGGGGTGTTGGGGTGATGGGTGTGAGGGTTGGGCTAGGAGTTTGAGATAGCATGCAGGTAGGGTGGGGGTATATAGTAGTAAAGATATGACTTACCAGAGTCCAGTCCCCCTGCTAGTCCTGCGAGGCCCTCATTATGCATTATTGCCAAGACTTGCTCCTCCCATGTTGTTAGTTGTGGGGGAGGAGGTGGGGGTCCACCACCATTCCTCTGTACTACTACCTGGTGTCTGGATACTACGGAATGCACCTTCCTCCGTAGGTTGTTCCACCTCTTCCTGATGTCATCCCATGTTCTTGGATGCTGTCCCACTGCTTTGACCCTGTCGACAATTCTCCGCCATAGCTCCATTTCCCTTGCAATGGACGTCTGCTGCACCTGTGATCCGAATAGCTGTGGCTCTACCCATATGATGTCCTCCACCATGACCCTGAGCTCTTCCTCAGAAATCCTTTGAGGTGCCATAATGTGGTGTGGGTGATGTGTGAGGTGATGTTTGTTGTGCTGTGTGATGTGTTGTGTTGGTGTGTGTTCTTTGAGATGTGTGGATGTTGTATAAGTGATGGTGTTGTGTGTCTCTGGATGCTGGTGTTGTGTTTGATATTCTCTCTCTCTCTGCTTCTTCCAAAAAGTTTGTTGTAAGGGGTTGTGAGTAATGTGGGTGGGTGTTTTATAGTGGTGTGAGTGTGTGGGTGTGGTGTGTGTATGTGTATCAGGTATGTGTATTTTGAATTGTCCAATGTGGTTGTGTTTTGTAAATGTGTGTGTATTTTGAGTGCAGCGGTGTGTACTGCCAATGGATTACCCTGGTTGAATGACCGCCGCGTTGATTCATGGGTCATGATACTGTGGGCGTATTCCTGTTGGCGTGACAGTGTAGGTTTTGCTATCACCAGTTTATCACTGACCTTTGGTGTGGCAGACTTGTGTTGGTGTCTGTATTGTGGTGGATTACGAGATGTGGGTCGTAATACCTGTAGCGGATTTCTGCCGCGGCCACAGTATCTTGACGGCCGTCATCACGACGGTGAGCGGGATTTACCGCCAGGGTTTTAATGAAGGCCTATATATTTTTCTAAACACTGTGTGGTTTATTTTTATGGTGCTATATTGTGTTATTGCATGATTTATTGCACACCTACTTTACACATTACCTTCTAAGTTAAGCCTGACTGCTCAGTGCCAAGCTACCAGAGGGTGGGCACAGGATAATTTGGATTGTGTGTGACTTACCCTGGCTAGAGTGAGGGTCCTTGCTTGGACAGAAGGTAACATGACAGTGGGCATGCCTTGGTGGGTTAGCCGGACAGTTGAGATGATGGATTGCATGGCCATCCTCCCTTGTACACAGAGGGAGAGGAATAACAAATTTGTAGATAGATGTGATGCTCACAGTGTAGGTAACAGTCATATTGATCAGGCTTTGCATGTGTACCGATGGACACAGATGATGAGGGATTTTGGGCCTGATCTATGTGAAGTTTATGCTGCATTATTACAGTTAGGACAAAATCAATGCACATCTAATTTTGTTGGAACCTTATCTTGTTGTGCATCGCTTTGGTGTCAATGAAATGATGCTAAGGCAGCATTGTCATTGCATTTATCAGGGCCATTGTCTTTTCTGGAACGTGAGTTGGCGTGCATGTGCAATTAGATGTAGAGTGTAAGCCAATAATCTATATATACTCCACACAATGCTGACACTGATGGTTGCCTGTCTCAATTTACCAGCTGCCATAACATGACCAATGAGGAACTGTGGGCATTCCAGAAGAGGGCAGTCCGCTATAGACATATCCTGGCAGTGGAATCTGGGTTCCGGATTTGTCACGACGGTATTGCACAGAGAGATCCACCGGGGAATGACGAGCATTCACCCAAGGGGACCCCAAACTGGCAGTGGCCACACAGAAGAGACCAAGCTCCACAGCTGTGCAGGGGGGCACAGCTGCCACCACCACTACAGCCCGGCTGTAACACCCTCCACATCTGTTCCACAGCTCACACCACCTGCTGTCATGGACCAGAATATAATACAAGATAGTCAAAGAGATGTGACACTGGTTCTGAAAAGGTTGGACAGTAGGGAGAAGGAGGTGGTAGGAAACGCTAAAAGACTGAAGTTCATCAAAAAAAAACTCAAGAGGGCCAAGCTGTGATTGGCTTGGGAACTCTCATCCCCAGTTCTGTCCCCTCCCTTCTCATTTGTTTTAATGTTTTATAGTGGGTTTAGGGGGTTAGTGTTAGGTTAGAGTAGGTTAGTGGTTTAGTTAGGATAAGTGGGTTTGGGGGGTGTTTTTTCTACGTTTTACATGCTACTTTGTGGGTGGGTGGGGAGTAATGTTGTGGCATATATGTGTTTTAATTTGTTTTAAAAAAAATAAAAAAAATACCCCCAAAAAATATTTGTTTAGATATAGTTAGTATATGTGTAGCTTAGTATATGTTGTCCTGCATGTGTCTCATAACAAAAGGGGGGTGGGGACGGCAAATGTTTAGAGTGTGTTGTTAAATGTGTTAGGTACGTTTAGCATATTGTGGTTAGGGTCAGTTGTTGGTTCAGTATAGTTAGGATAGATTAGGTTAGGATAGGTTTTCTTCATTCGTGATAGTCTACTTTCATTCTTGTTAACAATATTTGGGTACTCCCTTACTTCATGTGTCATATGCTTGCGTCTCAGGGTCTTCCCATGAGTGAACAGTGAAAATTGTGTGTTGGTCTAGGGATTCCGTCCTGCCTCCTAGTCCCTCTCTTGGCATTTCCATCACCTGTTTACAACATTTTTGACATACTCAGTGAATTGCGTGTAGGGGATGAGACCAGCATTGTTCCCATCATGTAGGAACCTTGTGTGTAGGTATGTGCCCCCATATTCCTGCACTCTTGTACTGACACTCTGTTACTAAAGCCATGTTACACACATCACAATTCCTAAGCATAGTAGTTGTCTCCCAATACACAAAGACATGTTGGTTGTGCAGGTGGTGTTTATTTACAAGTGTCATAGTGCAATATCTACAATGTCCAGGTCTTTGACCCCATTAGTGAAATCCATCCAATTGTGACACAACACAAGTCCAGGGTTGAGGGACATGTCATTGGACATGCTTGGGTAAACTGTCATTCAGTGCAGGGGAACATGAATTGCCAATTCGAAAGTGAGAGACAATTGCAGTCCATAGCTGAAAGGTCAACAGTATGTAGGTGAAGAGTGCATATCTCCAACTGGGCTAACACTGGCATGATGTCAAGCACAGGACAAAAGAAAACACTGCCCATGTGGCATGGAGTGGTGGTACCGGGAACTCCTACAGGTGAAGGTGATCTGTTCCACATCTTCATCCTCAGATGTGTGTGGTGTCTCCTCTGACCTTGATGGTGGTGGTAGGGAGGTAGAAAGGGCCACACACACTTCAGTGGTTGGAGATGTTCCCGGCAGCTGCCATCTGTGGAACTACATATGGCATCATTGCAGCAAGGAGGAGCTGTTGATTTTTGAGGAAAGCAGCAACTGTGGTAGGCATCCAGCCTGCCCTGAGGGAGGCCACTTCCCGGTGCACGGAGTCCAGCTTGTTCTTAATCCTGCTGCTGCCAGTTTGGGAGAGCAGTTGCTGTGGCCTCTCCCTCATGGCAGCAGCTATGTCCCTCAGACACTGCTGAACTCCATGCATTGGGGAGTGTGTGCCTTGTTTGGCTGCAGTCTGTTCAGTGGCTGTAACGATGCATGTGCGTATACCCTCTAGGCTGGCTGCCATAGTTTGCATCCCCACCCACACCTCCTTAGCCAGCTCCCTCTGGACTCCTACTTCTGTCCTCTCAAAGCTGGTCCCTAGGTCCTCAGAGTCCTCAGCTGTGTCAGTGCTGGCAGGTCGTACTATTGGGGTGTTGGGTGGGGCCTCTGGGATGGCTGCTACATTAATACACCTCCTTGCAACTGGAGATGGTTACTGGAGTGATACGAGGACTTCTTGGAGGGTCTCTCGGCTGTTTGTTGTCAGCTGGTCATCCAGGTCATTGGGGTACTCCAGGAGAGGCAAATCCGCAGGAGAGCTGTCATCCTCTGCAATGAGATGGTATATCAGTCTATCTGTGTTGTGGCAGCTGATATGTCACGTCACTGACTTGCTATTGTAGGCTCATTGTCATCTTAGTTCCCAAACATTGTTCCTGTACATCATGGTTGCAGTCTATCAGCCCTATGCCCCACCTGCGTGTCACATGAAGGGAAGCCCGTTTGGTGCAATTGACTGTGTCATATCTTCTAGTATGATGTATATCCTTTTTGTGGCTTGACACCACCTTGTCGTTGTCAACCCTCCCTATGCATTCATTTGCATGGTGAGGCCTTCCAATGGGTGTTGCTGTGCTCATGCCACTGCACCACACATGGCAATTTTCCCCTGTCCCAGTATTACATGTTTCACATATACCCATGCGGTGCTGGGACCTTGCACCACCCCAGGGATGGCATTGCCAGGACACTATGCTCTTGTTACCATTGATAACTCCTCATGTTGATGTATGTGTGCTACACTGCATAGCACTCATGGACCTAGCAGAGTTCAATTTCATTTTCTGTCTGTGCAGGTGGGTTTAACTTCCTACAAACCTATGTCCTCCCCCTCAATGCAGCCCTCCTTGCACCATGATACATGAGATGCAGCATGGTGGCAGTGCAGCTAATTTGACACAGGCACAGGGGTAGACCCAGGGATGGCCAGCATGAGTATAACATTTCTGCTGCGTACATCATTATGTATGTGACAGTGCCTTAAGGTAAATGAGTCTATTTACATAGCCAGTTAACAGGAGTTGAACTTAGGTCAGGGCCTGAAGCTAGTTTGATGGTGATTCTGCATGAATTCATACCGGGCCCTCATTTCAAGTGTGTCAGTCCTATGGGCACCTGACTGCCATTGTCTAATTGACCATCCCCAAAAGCACAGGTGGTAGTGGCAACTGTTGTCAATGGGGAATGCCCCATGGGCCAATGGCCTGGCACTGACAGGTTTCCAGCAGCTTACAGACTGGCAATGCCAGCTGTCCTGTGACACCAGACCAGTATTACGTTTAACGCTGCCCTCCAGCTCTGTCTCCGCATTTTCACTAGCCTTTGCATGGCGGTGTAACCCTCATGCAAAGGTTGGTGGTGATGTGGTGTGGTGTGCCCTGGGTGCCCCTGCACAGCCCATGCACCTGACATGGGCAGTACAGGGGGTCCCATGCCCTGGCCCTTAGCCCTTTCCACTGCCTGATTTGCAGGGCTAAGTGCAGCTTGTCCTGTCACACCCAATGCACCCCAAAACTGAAATTGACTCTATTTGATCCATCAACAATGTTGTACTAAGTGCCCCACAGAACTACTATGAGCTGACAGATTTCCACCCACCATACCAACATGTGACTCATACTGTCAACCGTAAAGGGTACACTGCACTGGCAGTCTTACCAACTCCAGACTTGCTCATATACCATCCCCTGCCCATCAATGTGGAATTATACGCCATTATATTCACAGTCATACCTCATGTGTTGTATCTGTGTGTTTATTTCCCCATTTATATGTGTCCCACATGGTTGTGTCAGAGTAGTTTTGGGCTCAGCCTATGACTGTTGTGACCTACGGTTTGCTATCTCTGGTACATATTTTGTGTAGTGGCACATTTCTGTTCAGCATCAAGATGTGTGGTTCAACACTACACCAGTTTAGTGGTCTGGGTAGTGGCATGTTACCAGTGATACAGGGCCAGCCTTTTATTCACCCAGCGCCTGTTCAGTTCATTGTTCCCTGCACCCAGGGGGCATCCTGACTGCATGATGGAGTGGTGGCTTCTGCATGTGGATGTGTTGTCAATGTTTGGGGTGGTGGTGCTATGGCATATGTCTGGGTACTGTTGGGACAGTTGCAATGACTTGCGTGCTGTGAGATGCAGCACAGGTGTCTTGGCAATGAGGCAAGGCAGTTGCAAGGCGTTACTGCCAGGGATACCACCATGAAGTTACCCCAGGAATGGTATTGACTGACAACCTAGTCTCTGAAGTCTTGGTCGTGTTGGTAGGGTTGATATGACTATATACAAGGGGTGTTGTGATGACACAACCAGAGGCGCAGTGATTGTACATGCCATCCATCCCATGTGCTGCATATGTACATGTCGGTATTTAGGCCTGGTGATCGACATATGTCCAGGTTGTGTATGTGTTATGGTGCATGGTACTACCAAGGCTTAGGTACATGTGTAGCTTACGTCAGCATGGTGCAACTTACTTAATATGCAATGCGTCCATCTGGCTTCTTTGACATGCATTGTGGGAGTCCTAAGTGCCTCCCCCTTCTTGTACTTGACATTTTAGCATTAATTTCCCCCATGCAACTTACTCTGCATTTGTGGTGTTTCCTAGTGTTCTGAGCTGTCCTGTCCTGCGATTCCTGTGACGAATTTCTCCGCTGCAGCCATCTCCTCCATCTCGTCCAAGTCCTCGTGTGGTGCTGAACTCCCACCTCCAGTTTGCAGAGCTGCCTTCCTGTTCCTTGCCATTTTTTCCTTTGTCCTACGCTTGCAGTCATGCCAGCGTTTCTTGCACAGTTCTCCTGACCTCTGCCACAATGTTAATCTTGTCTACTATCTGCTGCCAAATTGCCTCTCTCCTTCCAATTGGCAATTTTGAGGTGACAAAAAGTTGATGTTGATGCTCCGTCTCCTCTCACCAGTATTTCATGCTCCTCGGCTCTGAAACAACACTTTCTCTTTTTCTTCTCCCTCTACCGGGTCTTGTCTGTGTCCTCCTGGCTGGTTCCTGGTTGATTGGGGTCCCACTGGGGACTCTCCTGGCTTTCTGGCTCCATTTCGCCTCTCATTTGCACTGTTTTCTCCATTAGCGCCTGTCTTTGGTGCATTTCCGTTTTGCGACTTGTTTATATGTTGGAAAACAGGGTAAAGTCATTTTTCCGCCATTAACGTCATTTTGCCTTACGACAAGGTGCAATGGTTAACGTCAAGAAAAGTGACTCTAAACTATTTTTAGCACCACCCAGCATCATAGCATAAATGTGACACCCGGATGGCGTTAAAAAATAGTGCTAGTCATCGCTAAACTTTTTGACACAAAACTGCGTTAGTGCAGTTTTGGGTCAAAAAGTATAAATCTGGGCCTATATTTTGAATCATCCATGCTCGTTCAAACTGATACACGTTAAGCGCCATATGACATATAGAACCAGGCCATATCATAGAATGCAGGGAATACTGGCACATACATTTCTTAATGCAATACAGTGAAATAATATTGAACCACAATTTACCAATAATTTAGATAACACAATGATTGACTTGTCTCATTATCTATGACATATAGAACCAGGACATATCATATAATGCAGGGAATATTGACACATGATTGACTTGTCTCATTATCTTCCATTACAATTAATGTGCGTTTTTTCTGGTTCATGTTCAGGTTGTAGTGGTGCCAATGAATGAAATAATACTGGCACATGTACAAGTGTAAATGTAAGAATTTAGCTTGAGTGGAAAGTCGGTTATGAAGATTTCGATATTTGTTTCATGTAGTTTGTTTTATATGGTTAACAGAGTTGTAATTCATAAAAGATTTGTACATATATATGTATTTACAGAGGGCAAAAAATGAATGTTCACACCATAAACTAATTGAGTATGTTTAAGGAAATGAGTTTATTGTATATGTTTAGGCTCAAGAGTGTGTTATTATGATAATGCGCTAAACCATTTTTATAATGGGGAGTTGGCAGTTTTGAATGCTTTTGTGGTATCCAACATCATATCTGTTCCATGCAACAGATTTTCTTGGTGACGTGCCCTCATTGCCATCTTCAATTAAATTGGCACTGTTAGAAATTGGGTTTCTGGTGGGCAGAGGTTTGCACCCTGTCCAAACGGGAACCACAATTCTAGTCAGAGTAAGTCAGATACACACTCTAAATTAACCTGTGCTTACCCCCTCTTAGCTTGACACATAGCAGTCAGGCTCAACTTAAGAGGCAATGTATAAAGTATTTTTGCAACACTTCAAACACTATAATAGGGAAAATACAACACAAAAAGATACTAAACTAGGTTAGAAAACTAGCGCCCAGATTTACAAGAATCTGATGCATCAATACTGATGCACCAGATTTCTTGTGCCGCCCTCCATGCCACCTAATGACACCATAGGTGCGCCGCATTTACAATACGGCACACTATTGCACATGCTAGGTCAATAGCGTCTATATTTTTTATGCCATTGTGGCGCTTTGCTCCACAAGCGTCAAAACGTTTGCCGCTAGTGGAGCAACGTACAAGGAGGCCCATAGATTTCAATGGGTGAGTCTTTTTAATGCCTGCTTTGAGCAGGTGTTAAAAATGATGCCAAAAATGGCGCAGTGAAATCTTGCAAATTTTATTGTGCCACTTTTGTGGGCCTCCTAACGCTGGAAAGCCCGCTTGCATACATTATGCCTGGCGCAGGCATAGTGTGGAGCAACGGGTCACAAAGTGGCGCGATGCATGCATTGCCCGCTTTGTTAATATTTTTACCTTGTTGAGCCATAGTAGCGGAAAAAAAAACGTACGCTAATTTGGCGCAAGGAGGCGCTAGAGCCTTGTAAATCTGGCACTAGATCTTAACTTAGTTGTATTACTTAAAAGCATAAAGCACCAACTTCGACTATTAGGGGCTGTATTATACAAAGTTCCATGGGGATGCAACGGGCATGTGCACCCACATTGCATGCCCCCGGGGCTCTTTGTTATTACAGAAAGGGAAGCGGATGCTTGGGCGGGCCTTTCTGTTATACCGATATCACTGGCGCACATATAGCGCCAGTGCTATCACCAGAGGGTGCTTCCGCATTTGCATAGGGACGTGGACCCATGTAATGAGGGAATTCCTCTTCCTCTGCGCCTGCGCTGTATTATAGATGTGGGCACAGAGGTACAGAATCTGTCATGAGGCCTCCCCAGACATCCTTTTGCTGGAGGGTGCAGTCACTCACTGCAACCTGCAAGGGGATCTCTAATACCACTTAAAATTTCAGACGGGTTGCAGCCTGCATAGTGAAACACAGAGTGGCTGCTTCAAAGCTGCTTCATTTTACACTTGAATGTGCTGTCCCCAGGACAACACAAATTTGCAATGCATTCAATGTAATAGGACGCACTTTTGTCTGTTTGTGCCTAGCGGACCTGTTTTAAGGTGCGCCATGGCGTAAACAGAGAAAGTGATCCCCATGTGTAATAGGGCCAAAGCCGCGCAAAACTGGGTCAAATTTGAAAAATCAGGCCAGTACCATGGTTCAGAGATGGAGCAAAAAGCAAAGGAGGTGATGCACTGGCATTGAGCCCAAAAATGTAGTTGATGCATCAGCTTCAAGCTGTGCAAAGTCGTAGGTGCGTCTGGAATCGAAGTGATGCATTGCACTTTCAGCAATGCAGTGTTCTTGCAGCAGCAGTGATGCACCAGGGGCGATGGCGATCGGTGTCTGCGATCCTTGCAGCAACGGCAATGCATGAACATTAATGGATATGAACCGGTTTGGAGCGACTCAACAGGGTCTATAACGCACTCACCTGGTTTCAGCCGTGGGGATGACACTGCAGCCGATGCTGGACCTCCACTTCCCATTCAGGAAGACGCCAGAGCCATGGACAATACTTCTAGTTCCAGGCTTTCTTCCATAGGGGGAAGGTACAAAATAATGAACTAAAACTTGCAGTACTGGTCCTGCTCAGCAACAATGCTTCACTACTTAACAGGGTCATCACTTCTGGCCTTCTGAATTGATCAAAGATGGATATTTTGTGGTAGTTTTGGATACAATCAAGCAAGAGGAAAGTTCAAAGCCCCCTACTGTTCTACCTTGTTCATGCTCACCTTTAATGACCATTGAGACAGGCACTTAATGGGCTAAATTTAAATCTAAGAAATTCCCCGTAGAGAGTCTCAGTTTCTGTTGAGGTGAAATGATCAAAGTTACTGGTAGCATCATGACTTCTGGAATCTTCTGTGAGGTATCAGTCATGTTAGGAGATTCTGGCTCAAAAGTAAAGTCTGACTGACTACTTTCTACATCAACTGGCCCCTCAAGACTGTTAAGGACCGTTTCCAAGGTCAAGACACCAACCCTCTTAGTTTTCATACTTTTGGCAAGACACTCTGAATAAGAATTTCATTATCACAAAAACAAAAACACAGTTTACCTTTAATTTTTTCTTCCATTATCTTATGATCAAACTCAGCAGCTGAGTTCATAAACTAGGAATAGTCTGAAGGTGGATTTGTAACCTGCCCCAAATAAGTTTTTAATTCATAATTCAATACTCTAACTACAAGAAGACTTCTTGACCCCACAGGCCACTGCAATTCCATAACTCAATTATCAACAACAATAATGCCAGTAAGAGGATTCTTACAATTTGGATGTTGAACTAGCAACTCAATATCAGTGGTCCAAACTAGGGTTTTAAAATCATGTAAAGTACTTGGGTGTCCCTTTCTGCTTATAGATAAATGCTTATCATTGCAAAGATTAGTCCCAAGTTATACAGGCTAGCTACTCATATAACTTTACTTGGCCCTGGGAACCTCTTTGATGAAATTAGCAGTATTTCTCTCAGGCAAATGATATTCTCACAAAAGACTCTCTTTTTCCTATTTGTTATTTTCCAAGCAGTTGATCAAAAGTCTCCATTCTTGTCTCAATGGCTACCAGGTAAAAGTATAGGTAAACTGTGTACTTCATATGAGTTGCTCCTAGCAAGGCCTCAGGGAGATCTCAAAAATAACTTTTTCTGTATGTTCAGTTCAGAAAAAGTCTTCCCTGAGCAGCTTGTAGACTGGCATTGGTGGGCAATAAATGTATTAAATTGTTTTATATGGTGATGAGTACCACAGTTTTGACATTTTCTATCTGCTGTACTTAACAATTGCTGGCATCACTCAATTTAAGCGTATTCAGTATATTGAATTCCTAGTGGAGAAAACATTATGAGACCTTACAGGATTGAAAATTGGGACCTGTAGACATCAGCAGCAAACATTTAACTCAGCAGGCTATATTGCTTTAACTATTCCATGCTTGAGCCAAGGTTCAATAGCAAATCCTGTGCCTCAATCAATCAGTTTTTGTAAAGTGCTATTACTCACCTGTGAGGGTCTTGAGGTGCTAGTTGTGGGTCTGGGCCTAATTTGAAGAGCCATGTTTTGAGGTTCTTCCTGAAGATGGTGAGAGATGGGCTTTGTCTGAGGTGCATGGGCAGATTTTTCCAGCTCTTGGCTGCGAGATATGCAGAAGATCTTCCATTGGCTGTGGTTTTCCAGATGCGTGGGACGGTAGCTAGTGCCTGCTGGGCAGAGTAGAGGGGTCAGGCCGGGTTATGGAAGGAGATGCGATGGTTCAGGTAGGATGGTCCGATGTTGTGCAGGACCTTGTAGGTGTGGGTGAGTAGTTTGAAGTTGATTCCCTTCTCCACTGGGAGCCAATGGAGGGTCCTCAGGTTTTCGGAGATGTGTTCTTGGCAGGGGAGGTTCAGGAAGAGTCTTGTGGTGGTGTTTTGGATGAGTTGTAGTTTCTTGTTCTTTGTTGTGGTGCCATCGTAGAGGGCATTGTCGTAGTTGAGCTTGCTACTTACTGGGCATGGGTGAATGTTTTGCAACAGTCGACCGTGATCCATTTAAAGATTTTGTGGAATTGGTGGAGGGTGTAGCAGCAGGAAAAGGTGACTGCGTCTACCTGTCAGGTCATTGATATGGTGGAGTCGAGGATGTTTTCTAGGTTGCAGGTATGGACAGTCGGAGTAGGTGGTGTGCTGAGCGATGTGGGCCACCGGGAGTCATCCCAGGCTGAGGTGGAGTTTCTGAAGATGATGAGCTCGGTCTTGCCTGAGTTGAGCTTGAGACAGCTCTCCCTTATCTAAGCGGTGACGTCTTTCATCCCAGTGGGAAAGTTCCTCTTGCCTTTGTCTGGGTCTTCAGTGAGGGATATGATGAGTTGTGTGTCATCATCATATGACAAGATGTTTTTTTCGTGATCTCTGATGATGGGAGGATCCCTAAGGGGCTCTGCAGCTGACTTCTGTTGGTTTTGATATGAAGGGTCGGAGTCTGACTCTCTGTGTTCTTCCAGTGAGGAAGAAGTGGATCCATTGCAAGGCTTTTTCATGGATTCCTGCGTCGTGGAGTGTGGTGCAGAAAGTGCTGTGGGAGACTGTGGCTGCTGAGAGGTCAAAGAGTATAATTTCTGCGGTGTGTCTGCGGTCGAGGAGTATGCGGATGTCATCGGTGGCTGCAAGAAGAGCTGTCTCCGTGCTGTGGTTGCTGCGGAATCCAGTCTGAGAGGTATTCTGAGAGTTGTTGTCCTTGAGAAACTGTTGCAGTTGGGAGTTTATGGCTTTTTCCAGGACTTTGGCTGGGTAGGGTAGCAGTGAGATGGGTCAGACGTTCTTGAGCTCTGATGGGTCGGCTGTGGGTTTCTTCAAGAGAAGACGGACTTCAGTGTGTTTCCAATCTTCAGGGAAGGTGGCTGTTGTGATGGAGCAGTTCAGCATCTTGCAGAGTTCGGGAGAGATGGAAGCACTGGCTCTGTTGTAGATGTAGTGAGGACAGGGGTCTGTTGGAGCTCCAGAGTGAATGCTGTTCGTGATGATTTCAGTCTTTTGTGGTGAGCGTGGAACAGCTGTGGATGGTTTGGATGGGTTCTGGGGGGCTGGATAGGTTGTAGTTTCTGACACTGGGTGGGTTCTGTGGGAAGAAGTTGTCATAGATGTCCTTAATCTTGTGGTGGAAGAAAGTGTCCAGTTTGTCACAGAGGTCTTGCAATGGGGGGATGTTGGTGGCTTCAGAGGGAGGAGTGGTGAATTTGTTGATTACCGTGAAGAGTTCTCTCGTGTTGTACGAGGGGGTTGATGCGTTCATGGACTTCAGCTTTTTTTGTGTTTTTGATGGGTTAGTGATGGGTGGCAATGGCGGCTCTTAAAGAGGCAAGGTCTTCATTGGTTTTGCTGTTTCACCATTTCTTCTCTATGCATCTGCAAGTGCGTTTGAATTTTTGGAGTTCGGTGGTGAATGAGCTGGATTTTTTTGGGACACGCTTGACCGGACTTGATCGGAGGGGTGCTAAGGAGTTGGTGCATTCAGTGATCCAGGAGGTGAGGTTGTGTGCTGTGGCATTGGTGATTCCATTCCATTTCCTGTGCGGGGCACTGGGGACGCAGATGCGCCTGTTGGGTGCAGTGATGGAAAAGTGTGGGCAGTGACGATTGGTCCAGTCCAGAGTGGAGGTATTCTTGAAGGTGATCTGGTTGCTAGAGGTAAAAATGGGGTCTAGAGTGTGTCATGCGGCGTGGGTGTGTGCGGTGATGAGTTGCTTGAGGCTGAGGGTGGCAAGACTGCCGAGTAGGGAAGTGGTGTTGCAGTCCTCGAGGGAGAAATTCAAGTCACCCAGGAGGAGGTATTCGGTGGACGCTAGTGCGTGGAGGCTGGTGATGTCTCCATTGCCGTTGATGAAGGCTGGATGGGGGCCAGGCGGTCTGTAGACTAGGGTGCCACTGAGGGAGGAGTTGTGAGTGGAATGGATCAGGAAGTGTAGGTGTTCCATTGCGGTGCAGTGTTCCTCCATGTTGACCCTGATGCGGAGTGAAGATTTGTGTACGATGGTCAGTCCTCCACCCGGACCGGAGGATCAGTCATTCCTTGGGAAGTTGTAGCCGTTGGGGATTGCGATGTTCGGTCTGGAGGTAGGGTTTGTCCAGGTCTCGGTTAGGATGGCAATGTCTGAATAGGTGAAGTCGATCAGGTCCCAGAGTTCGGTGCTGTGCTTGTGGAGGGAGCATATATTTAGAAGGAGGCAGTTGATGAGGGTGTGGCGGGTGTCAGTGGTTTCAGGTTTGGGGTGTTTTAGTTGTCTGTTGTGGCTGAAACCGAGGTGGCAGTTTCAGATACACACACAGCTTGGATGGACAAAGCAAAGGCTCTAAATCTGTATATTTAATTTCTGTAGACAGTTAGAAAAAGGTGATTGATGGAAATTCTTGAATGAGTCTGACCAGTGGCAATTACTGTTGGTGCATTCCTTTCTATCATGTTTAGCTTATTTGTGCTTCATCGGTGAAGAACAGTTCGAGTACCTAAGGCCCAAAGATCTCAGGCCCACATATCTGGGCATGGCCATGCTATGTAGCATGTCTAGTATGTTGTGGACAATACAAAAGCATAATATAAATTAGTGTGTCGGATATACACAAATAGTATAGCATGCTTGTATCAAATAACTATATCCAAACTCGATGCCCTAATGTGTTTGTCATGCTGTCTTCAAGGCCAGATATGTTACTGTCGTGAAAATAGACTGCTAAATGTGGTCGGTATGAGTGTGAGTTGTCCCTGGCAGGACTCTATATATGATCCTCTGTGCTGATGCTACCAGTGAGTTGTCTGCAGTATATATACTTACATGCAATCACATAACAGATAAAGAAATATACTTTATTTGACAGTCTACACAAGGCACCCCCCTTGGTTCAGGTTACTACTTGCATTCTCTCACTAGAAACCCCAAATTCCAGTCCTGATCTTTTTTTCACAAATAATTATTTTTCAGGGGTGTCCAAAATGGAACATTTGAAGTGGTTCAAGCCTGCAATACTCTGAATGCATTAGATTGTTATTGTAACACTACATTGACCATGACCCCATTGCATAAATCTCAAATGCCTCATGGCGTTTTCCTTTTGTGCAGTTTCCTACTGGGTAATAATAGTTTTTTTTCTTTTGCTGATAACTTTAGTGCAGTTCAATGAATCTCCATGAAACTTTCCAAAAAGTTTCTCTTTTTTGCCTAGTTTGTGCATAGAAAGTTTTGGGGTGATTCGTCAGACAGGTCTGATAAAAAAAGAGGGATCCCAGAACACAAAATCACCAGGCATTTTTAAGAAGGACTACCGCAAAAACTAATTCATGTAACTACACCAAATTTGGCAGGAAGCTAGATCTTGATCGAGAAAGTGTGCTTTTTGTGGTTTAGTGCAAATCCATCCAGTAGTTTATGAGACATGGGAATTTTAAAATAATTGTATATCCACACAGCCATATATGACTCATGGACAGCTATTTGAAAAAAACAAAAACCTAAGGGGGCAGGGTAGGGATACCTGCCCGACTAGCCCTTGTGAGAGGGTCCCCCTGGGCCCCAAATTTTTAAAAAGTGCCCTATTTTGCCACTATTTGAGGGACACCTGCGGCAAAACAAGAACATTTTTTATAAATGAACTCAAGAGGTGGATTTGACTGGGACCCGCCTCTTGAGACCAATTTTGGGGCCCAGGACCTAATAAAGGAATTCGGCCCCAGAGTATGGCATCCCCAAAGTGTATAAAAGCAGGGAGAGTGTGACTGCGCACCACCTCCCTGTAAGTCACCTGCAGCCTCAGAAAATGGAGTCTCTAGGACCTATTAAGGATCGACAAGGGAGAGCTGCGCACCCCCTTCCCCTAAACATATATATTTTAGCCCCAGGAGATGGGATCCTGTAGCCACTTTCTGATTGGGGGGCTGTGGCCCTCTTCCCCTTAAATAAAAAAGAGGCCCATGACCAGGGTCCCAGGAACAGCTACAGGCTCCGGGAACCTACAGTAACTATAACTCTAGCCCTTGTCATACACTGGTAATGAGCCCAACCTACCCCACATATTACATTACTCATGACATTTTCTATGATATCATTGATGATATCAGTGCAAACTTTGCAAAAGAATTATTGATGAGAAAACTGCACATGGCAGAGTGTGGCATGTTATGAAGAACCTTTATGTAGAACCTAGTTACGGAACCTGGCAACTGTCACTAAGAGACCCTAGTGATGGTAACCAGGGGATCTGACAGTTGGAAGTGGAGAACCAGAGAGAGAAGTCTTGTGTTGGCTGGGGTGTTTTACTTGATTATTAACTTGAATAAATGACAACGGATTTCACCATAAAAGGTGTCACCCTTCATCATTTCATTGGCGACGAGGTAGAAGAACCTATCAACAGTTATTTTACAAACCTTCACGAGTGAGGTGGAGTGCCAACACCTCAACATCACTGGATATGTGAAATGTGTGAAAACTCACCTGTTTTCCATGGTCTCTGGCTGCTTTGGTAAAAACGCTGCGACGACCCGGCTTCTTTGTGTGGCAGAGACTTCAATTTCGTTCCAGGGCCGGTCCGGCCATGCCTTCAGTGCTGCTGATTTCGTCATGTAGCAGAGCCTTGATGTGAGGGAAAGCAGATCTTGACCGACGTAACAGTTTCTTCGCGGAGCGGTTTGGTGAGGCGCTGTGCTAGCTCTGAGGGACTGTGCTGACTCTAAGGGAAGCTGCGATCCTCCGATTCCTTAAAAAAGTTCCCCACAGTTTTAGACGATGTGCTCTTAGCAGCAGGACTCATCAGCTGTTTCGCTCTTTCACGGTGTCGGATGACATTTCTTTATTAGACTCCATTTGGGGTGCCAGAAGGTGGCGCCATTGCGCTACGGATGAGGAGTATCTCCTTGAGCTGGTGCTGTAATTATACTGCTCCATACCAGTGATTGTATTTCTTTATGTATGAAATTGTACTTTGGGATATATATATATATTCTCAAAATCTCTAGTTTAAAATTCTGGTAGAAAATGTAAAAATAACCTTAATACATTATTTATTAGTATCTTTCACCATGCAGAATGTAACTTGTCCTCCATTTTTCTTATCTTCTCCTGGTGAACCACAGATTCCGTGGAAGAAATGGAAAGGTGTGTTTGCACATTATGCAAGAGTTTGTGGCACGTCATTGAGTGCTGAGCTCAAGATGTCACTCTTTTTACACTGTCTAGGAGCAGAAGGCCAGGAGGTTTTTGAAAATCTTCCTGAGCTTTCTGTTGATGATGCGAGTGAGCTCAATGATTTTGAGATTTGTATCAAAAAAATAGATTTGCATTATTTACCGAAGGTTTCAACAGTTTTAGAAAGGTATCACTTCGGGAAAAGAGTTCAACACCCATGTGAATCTGTAGAGGAATACATCACAGCTCTCAGGAAATTAGCCTCGACATGTAGTTTTGGTAGTACTAAAGAGGAAAGGTTAAGAGACCAGTTTATGTTGGGCTGTAGTATTGAGAAAGCAAGAGAATCTTTTTGGAACAAAGATAATCCTTCCCTTAGTGAAGTGATTGTTATTGCGAAAATGCATGAACATAGTTCTGCGTGTGTTGAGGAAATAAGGAAGACTAATCTTAATTAAAGAGAGAGTGATGTACATCTTGTCAATCATAAAAAGAACTCACTAGAGAGGATGAAATCTCAGAGAATGGTCAGTGAAAGTTCAAAAGTCAATAAAGAGAAAGAACATTTCCAGGGAAAGTGTTTAAGGTGTGGAGAACTTGGTCATTATGCCAACTTTAAAGGCTGTGTTGGGTGGAAAGCTTCTTGCAAAAAATGTGGTAAAAAAGGACATGTTACTTCGTGTTGTAGGAGTGTAGACATAAAGAAAAAGAGGGTTCAGGAAATAAGTTTAGAAGATGGTGATTTGCATGAAGAATTTGTTTTGCAGGTCAAAAAAGGTAACGGTGGTCCAATAGAGTCTGTACAAATTGAGGGTGTAAATATTCCCATGATGTTTGATTCGGGAGCAAAAATTACACTTATTCCAAGAGTTTTATTTGAAAAGCATCTCAGGGTTTCTGTGAGGCTTTTCAAACCTGATATTTCACCTAAAGGGTATGGTGGAAAACCAATTAAGTTGTTAGGTTACTTTATTGGCTCAATTCAATTCAAAGATAGGTCTACAGTTGGTAAGGTCTATGTTTCCATGAGAGGTGATTCCCTTATTAGCTGGTTTCACCAGAGAGATCTAAAAGTGTATCTTGACCCCAATGAATCTCCATCAGTAAGATTGAAAAATGATGTGTGCATTGATACCGTGAAACATGATGGGTATATCAATGTTATTGGTCCGAGACCATCATATGAACAAGAATTTTCAAGCCTGTTTCAAAACAAACTTGGATGTATGAAAGGTTATGTACATAAAATTAAGATGAAGAAAGATGCCATACCTGTGATCAGCAAAGTAAGAAGTGTACCTTTAATGGTTAAAGAGAAGATGAAAACAGAATTAGATAAACTTATGCTGAATGGCATTATTAAAGAAGTGGAAGCTACTGAATGGTTGGCTCCAGTGGTCATGGCTGTCAAGGCCAATGGCGAACCAAGACTTTGCATTGATTTAAGAGAATTAAATAAGTGTATAGTGGTGGATCATTATCCTTTGCCTAACATCAATGAAATGCTATCTTTATTAGGAGGTGCAAATTGTTTCTCTCCTATAGACTTAACAACCACCAGATCACCTTACATGAAGATTCTCAGGATTTGACGGCGTTCATCACTCCTTTTGGCTGTTACAAGTTCATTCGTATGCCATTTGGCCTGGCTTCAGCTGCAGCTGTTTTTCAACGTGCCATGGAAAGACTGCTAGGAGGACTGCAAGGTATCAAGGTATACAAAGATGACATTCTCGTGTATGGTAGAGATGAGAAGGAACACAATGAAAGAGTACGCTGAGTTCTTCAGAGGCTTGAAAGGAGCGGTTTGACCTTAAAGGCAGGAAAATGCAAATTTAATGTTCATAAAATTGATTATCTTGGTCACAAGATTTCTTCCAAGGGTATTGAACCCAAGAAGGAATTGGTTGATACCATTATTAATTTTTCAAGTCTTTCCTCAAAGGATGAGGTAGTGAGATTTCTTGGCATGGCTGAGTTCTACAGTAAGTTTGTGGATCATTTTGCTGACAAAACTATATGTATGAGAGAGTTGGTGAGGAAAGGTGTCACTTTTGACTGGAGTGATGAGTGTGAAAAGGAGTTTGTTTCATTGAAGCATAGTTTGAAATCTGCTGCTAGTTTAAATAGTTTTGAGCCAGGACATCATACAGTGATAATGACGGATGCTAGCGTCAAAGGACTTGGGGCTGTCTTAATACAAACATATGGTGGTGTTGAAAGAACAATACTTTTTTTATCAAGGTCCTTGAAGGGGGCGGAGTTAAACTATTCTGTTATTGAAAAAGAGGCGTTGGCTGTATTTTGGGCAGTGAACAAGCTAAGGAAATTTGTATGGGGTAGCAATTTTTTGGTAAGAACGGACCACAAACCATTGAAAGAAATCTTTGAAAAAAAGGGATTAGAAGCTGTTTCTGGTAGAACCAGAAAATGGGTTGTGGCATTGCAGGAATTTTCTTTTAGTGTTCAGCACATACCCGGGATTGAAAACAACCTTGCTGACTGTTGTTCGAGGTTAGTGAATGACAATATGGAGTCTGAAGATATCTCTATGTTTTGTGGAGACGACTTTGATGTTTGCATGATCAGAGAAGGCATAATTAAGGAAAGTGACTGGATTTTGAAGTTATCCGATGATGACGTTGTACAGAAAGTTATAAAAAAGATCAGAGGTGGTTGGGATGGTACTGAGAAGAATGACCAACAATTATCCAGGTTTTGGAGAGTCAGAGATGAATTATCAACTCAGGGTGATTTCTTATTGAGAGGAACGAGGCTTGTACCTCCAAGGAAGTTGAGAGATGAATTAATCTCCATGGCTCATGAGAGCCATCCTGGTATTTCCAAAACAAAAGAAAGGTTAAGACACATGTATTGGTGGCCAGGTATGGATTTGTCAATTGAAAGATGTGTTAGGGAGTGTGCAGAGTGTTCCAGGGCAGATAAGACTTTAAGTTGTAGAACTCAACCCATGAAAGTGAGGGAGCTACCAAAAGAACCTTGGCAAGAAATTTCGTTGGACATTTTGGGTCCGATTAGATATTCGGGCTCTGATAAATATATAATTGTATTAATGGATATGTATTCAAGGTGGCCCGAATTCAAAATCACTACCTCTGTAGAGACACGTGATGTAATAAGTTTTCTTAATGATATTTTCGATAGAGAGGGGTTTCCTTCCTCTATTCTGACCGATAACGGTGTACAATTGGTCTCGCAAGACATGGAACGTTTCTTGAGAGAAGGAGGTATTAAACATAAGAAAACTTCTCTTTACCATCCTGAAACCAATGGAATGGTGGAAAGGTTAAATAGAGTATTAAAAGAAACTATTCAAATGGCTTTGGCAAATAATAAATGTCGGAAGGAGGAAGTGTCATGCAAAATTAGGATTTATCGGTTGACCCCTCATTCTGTTACTGGTTTTTCACCTTTTGAGTTGTTCAGAAGGAGAAAACCAAACACATTGGTGTGTCCTTCATGGGTTAATGACAAGGTGGGTTCGAAATCTGAAACTGTATGTAATGATAAGTTGAAATGTTTAAATGAATCAAAAAAAATATCTGACAGAAAGATCAGATTTGATAAGCGCAGAGCAGTTAAGAAAGTGGTGATTCAAGTAGGTGACTTTGTCAGGGTAAAGAATCCTCGTTTTGGTCTTTCTAAAGAACATTCAAAATTCTCTAGACCACTTGAAGTTAAGAAAGTTCTGGGAAATGCTGTAAGGACTGAAGATCATAAAGTATGGAATGTTGGAAGAGTGGTCAAAGTGAAATCTGGTTGTGAGGAAGGTAAATCTGTGTGTGATGATATGGAGGGAAGAAAACATGGTTTTGTTGATGATCATTTTTCACCAAGGAAGTCTTCAAGAATTACCAAACGTCCTAGAATTTTTGATGATTTTGTTTAGGGCTGTTGTTTCTTTATAGTATATCTTTTCATGTATTGAGTTCTCATTTCTAATCAGATACCCTTCATTGTTGTAAAACTTTGTTTCTTCTTTTGTTAATGAAGGGAGGGAGATGTGTGGCATGTTATGAAGAACCTTTATGTAGAACCTAGTTACGGAACCTGGCAACTGTCACTAAGAGACCCTAGTGATGGTAACCAGGGGATCTGACAGTTGGAAGTGGAGAACCAGAGAGAGAAGGCTTGTGTTGGCTGGGGTGTTTTACTTGATTATTAACTTGAATAAATGACAATGTATTTCACCATAAAAGGTGTCACCCTTCATCATTTCACAGAGGCACGAGTTATAGCTACCTTAAGGCACAAGTTATAGTTACATGAGATAACTATAACATGAATTCCAGTGCATATTTTTTTAGGTCAAAACGTTTTATTGGTGAATACTCTTACTTGTCAACAAAAAGGAGACCTAAATATGCAACTGAGAGCAAATATTCACAACAGGGAACAATGTAGTCATTGCAAGCCACTGTAAAAAGCAGACAAAGGAAATTTACCCTAGTAGATGACATTCTTGTATTTTCCACTATCCATAATTTTAAGAAGCAGTAAAGAAATGGCATCTGTCTTGAAATCGCAGTGTTTTTATGATTTTTTATAGCCAGTATTTAAATATGAAAAATATCCTGAAAGTGTTCAAAATCTCAATAAATATATCACACACAAAATACCAAAGGCATTTATCCAGAGAAATCGTAAAAACAACAGTCAGGTCAAATATCGATTGTTTTGACTGTAGCAATTCTTCACATTTCTTTCTTTTCACTTTCTGAATCTGAAAGCCGTTCCTATAAGCTGATTTACAACACCTGCCACTTTGTTCTAGCCTCCGTCGATAAAAAAAAATGACATTGTAAGCCTGAGAAGGGGACCTATTGTCAAGTTCCTGCGAGATGAGGCAATATTTACTAAGATGTGAGTGAACTTTAAGGACAATGCAGCAGAAAGAACATCTGCGACTTTGAGCACCAGAAGCTACAGAAACTGGCAGACAGTTTAGTCATGAATTACTTCCACGTGATACTGCCTGTGGAGCTGGGCAATATTGACACAATTATTCTGTTTTAGTTTAGACTCCCAATCGGCAATTATGGCTAATTATACCTCCGTTGGAAATAATGGGCCATATGGTTTAAATATTAACGATTTTGGGAAATTTTGCACTGTAACTTCGCAGTGACATATGCACTGATGAACAATTGAAAAACATTATTTGCACCGATCGACAAGTGCAAAAAATGCCAGTTTAAATATTGCTTCAAGACTTGATCATATTGGGACTTTATCAGGTATTCCTTGAATTTATGTGATCTGGTCATAAACTGATATGCGTAAGCCCTATTTTTACCGTCTCCTGTAGCTGAAAATGCTACCTTTATTTTTATAGTGAAGTCTTACAAAATTCCTTTCAATTTTTTTGTGCCAGTCATTGCTCCCCAGTCTAGCTACTGCAACATTCCGTCGTAATGAGTATCTATGACAGTGTTATCAACTTTTCCAAGAAAAAAGCGATGTACAAGATACTCTCCTAGGAGCAACATTACCCTCTATATTTGCACAACGCAAGCACCACATAGACTTGTCAGAGATTTGAAAAGAGGCAGAAGGTGTGATCTAGGGACTATTTCCTGATCTTGGGTTCCTGACACCTGGGTTCTGGTGTTCTCATGCAGGATTTGGCACTTATTAAGCATATCCAGCTGTTCTGGACAACACACTTCATGTTCGTGGATTGACATTGTAATTATGTGCAATACATTACAAACATGTGTAATGTTAAAACTTCGTAGCCTCTTTCGGTCTCTAGCTCACCTAGAATAGTAATCCAGGGACATGGCGAAGTGGCCTTACAGATTATGCAGGTTAGAAGAGAACAGGTCACAACACTGTCATTTAATTGAGGGTAAGCAATCTCATTTCTTGTGTCAGACTGAAAGTAATCACTGTAGGAGGGGACTCTAATAGCATACATTAGACTCAATATTAGGGTGTTCACTATTGTATTGTAGATTATTAACATAAAACTAGTCTGTCTCACATGACTAAATATGGCATTTCAAATTGAGGTCCTCATTCATAAGAATCTGATGCATCGGCATCTATGTGTCAGATTTCTTGCACTTCCCGCACATCCCCTAACAACGCCATGGATGCACTTTATTTACAATAGAGAGCTCCATGGTGCACGTTTTCACAGATGTGTCAGAAATTCTGATGCCGATAAACTCACACAATGCTGGAGTATTATCTTTAAACTGACTCAACTCCAGCAATGCGAGGAGGCTCTCTGCATCAAGTCTACGCCTGATGTGAGCAGGCTGTAAAAGTTTGAGACAATAAAGTCACATAATGGGGCAGTGAAATATTGAAATTTCACTACGTCAGTTCTGCGTGGCCTTTCCTGTGGAAATGCCTACTCTGCATGCATTATACCTGCCGCAGGTATAATGTGGAGCAGGGCTTTAAAAACGGACTCATTTGTCCCAATGCGCCAGTGCGTTAAAATGGAGCAGTGTAGTTCACTGCTAGCGCCACCTCTGTGTCAAAATAAAATGACGCAGCATTGGTGCAAAGGGCTTGTAAATGAGGCCCTGAGTTCCTTGTCACAAAAAAGCAGTCGTATTATTTTAAAATACCTCCAGCACAAATTAGGAAAATTTTGCTAACTGACACAAAACTTATTTATTTAGATCCCTTTGTTTCCCGGCTCGCAGTTGAAGGTTACGAATACTGGAAGAGCACTATTGACTTGAAAAGTGTATGTGGAGCACAAGATTGGCAGATACAGGGTAGGGAAGCTTTATTTCGAGCATGCTTGATTCCTGTGCAAATGATTTTCTTAAATGATACTATTCAGCAGACGTCATGTCTGGGGTTAGCAAAAATTAAAGACATGAACACGCCCAGTATCCCCACTCCTGCAAGGTTTAAAGATTGGCAATATTTCCTTAAAATCACAGAGGAAAGGCTAGATGCAATGGTTAAGGCTGGTACCTATAATTCTTCACTTTCCAGTCCCGGCGGGTGGTTAATATGGCCCCCTGACACTAATGAATGTCAAGCGCGTTTCGTGAACTCTTCAGGGGAGTTTTCAATTAACAGGCCAGACCCTTGCATTATATCGGGTCAACATACAGGTATAATTACAACATACAGTGTGGATAAACTGTGCCACTAATGGGTACAGACTAACACGTTAGCTGCAGTTAAGAAACATCTAAACACTCGTTCTGAAGATGTAGACTTGCAGGATTTTCTGCTGGGTCCTAGAAAAGAGCGCTCAAAAAGGTTCCTATATGCTATGTACAATGAAATTTGGAAACTTTCACAGAATGAGGCTGCTGCGCATTTCAGGCAGTTGGATAAGGAAAACTTAGAGAAGGCTTTAGCAGTTGTCGACAACGGCATGAATACTTTGTCCAACAGGATCTATTCACTATCAAATATAGTGTCATCTGCTGTTGATATCACTCAGACAGACTTGTCCCGGTTATATCATGGACAGACACAGCTATGTTCCATCATGCTGCTGGGTTGGACTTTACAGACACTGAAAAAAGTCTGTATTCCATGGAAGTACATTAACTGGAGTGAATTCTTCACTGCTTTTAATTTTTCCAGAGAACAACAGACAATGGCTAAAAGGGAGGCTTTCACAGTAGCAGAGAGTCCTTCAACTATCAACTTCAACTTCAACTATGAAACTGGTTTCCTCCACAAGTCCATAATAGGCTCCATCAATGCCTCGTTGAAGGGCAGCAAAGGATCAGCCGTGGATGTAGAGGGATTTGTCTTCAACTCTGCTGCAGATAAAGGCAGGTCTAAATAGTCTGCTGCCTTTCTGTTGGAAAATGGGTTATTGGTAAGGGCAGGTAGGTACCTACACTTAGCAATAGGCCACTAACCTCCACTTAGGTCCAGTTAGGTCTCAGTAAATTAAACCCAACTCAACCCTTGGTAGCTTGGCAACGAGCGACAAGGCTTAACCTAGGACACAGAGTGTAAAGCAATGAAATATCACAAAACAGTAATTAAATAAAACACAGGAAACAGTTTAAAAATCCAAAACCAATTTATAAAAATAGATTATATTTTTATCTTTAAAATGAAACACAAACAAATAAAACCGGATTAGGGGAACCGGAGATGTGAATTTTTAAAGAATTATTGTTTTCTAGCGCCTAGAAAAAAAAAACGCCAATCTGGTCATCTGGTCGCACCTCGACCGGGGCAAAGTCAAAGTTCAAGGCCGACTGCAATGGAGCCCGGCTCGGCTACAGGTCGCAGGAGGCCTTGGTCAAAAGTTTACCTTCGCACTTAGTCGTTTTTCTGAAGATTTTCTTCAGTGGGACGAGCCTGCCAGTCCAATCCAACCTCCTGGAACTCTTCTCCGGATACGCGTCGCAGGAGCCCTCGGTGGAGATTTTTACCTATGGACTTAGACGTTTTTGCGAGGTGAAAATCCTTCGACCGGGGTAAACCTGGATCTTGATCCGACGTCCTTGGAGCCCTCCTTGGATACGCTGGCTGGGAGGTCCCGGTCAACTTTCTACGTTAGGACTTAGGCCCATATTTATACTTTTTTAGTGCCGCAATTGCGCCATTTTTTGATGCAAAAATGGCGCAAACTTACAAAATACAATTGTACTTTGTAAGTTTGCGCCGTTTTTGCATCAAAAAGCGCCACAAATGTGGTGCTAAAAAAGTATAAATATGGGCCTTCCTCTCTTTTTTGGAGATTTTCTTCACCGGGACAAACCTGCAAATCAGGCCGGGTCGCGGTTGAGGCAATCCGGCTAGAGTTGGTCCCTCTATGGAGCTTTTTTCCAAAAGTTCTCCAAACTTCTCAAAACTTCTGGATCTTCTCCCAGATGTTCCTTTAAGGTCCTTTTGGGGTCCACAGCTCACCCCAAAGTTCCAAAAGCTCTGTGATGATCCTTGGTGGTGTGGAAAACAACTCCCAGAATGCACCAGGCGCAAACTCCTTTTTGGCCACTGGACATTGGTCAGCTGGTTGATTTCTTCAGGAGTTGGTGCAGGGGACTCTGGTTAGCAATTTTTCACCTGTAGCAAACAGGGAGTCCCTCCTTGAACCAGTTGAAGCCAGGCAAAGTCCTTCTTATGGTGAAGCCCAAGAGTGCAGCTGGTGCAGTCCTTCAGAGTGCAGGTTCCAGGTGCAGGCCAGGGGTCCAGCAGGCCAGCCCTTCTTCTTCTGTAGTTCTTCCCGGTAGGGATCTGGTAGGGAACTGAGGTGTGGGTGCAGGTCTGCCAGTTTTATCCTTGCTCCTGGGTGAAAAACAGGGGGGTCCTGGTTCTCCAATCAGGGGCAGGATCCTTCCCCCTGGGATGACCACTTCCTGGGAAGTGTGGCAAAAATCAATCCCAGGAGGCAACATTCCTCAAAAATCTATTATGGCTGAAAGTGATTTTTAGAGGTTACATCTGGCTGAGCCCACCCACTAGTGTGGCTAAAATTCATAAACACACCCCTCTCCTGCCCTCTCCTAATCTAATCAAGGTGGCACCTAGTTGTCTGGGGTTGCAGGATGTGGCGGTGTTGCTGGGTTGCTCCAAATGTCCTTCTCTGCCTTTGAAGACCAGTTTGGCAGCCCTCCCCCTTCCTTCCTCACCATCTGCTGAGGGGAGATCCCCTCCCACAGGCACATCTCTTTGTGTGAAGCCAGGCCACTTCACACCTCATCAAGGCAGCCTGGCCAGGCTGCCAGAGGCTGGCCAATCAGAGCACAGCAGCAAAAACAATGCAGGGCTGAAATTGGCAACTTTTCAGGCAAAGTTTAAAACTCTTTACCTGAACAAGTTATATTAAATCCTACAACTGGAAGTTGTGGGATTTATTGTAACAATTAATGTAATACTCCTTGCATCTGTCACTTAAGGGGACTTTTAAAATTAAAATAAAGTCTCCCCATTCTAGCCTATGAAGGCCATTCACTACAATGAGGGAAAAAGAAATGTGGCTGTTTTTACCTCACCAGGGCTTATAGTTACATGGCACCCAGCCCTAGGGGCACATAGGGCACACCTTAGGGGTGACTTATATGTAAAAATAAGGTAGTTTAAGACTTTGGAACTACTTTTAATTCCAAAGTCGAATATGCATATAACTTTAATTTAAAAGCAGCCAGCAAGGCAGGCCTGCCTTTAAAATGACACTGGGCACCTCAGTAGTGCACCCATGGGTGCACTACCTATGCTGTGGTCCCTAAACCTACATGCTCTACCATATACTAGGGACTTATAGGTAGGTTGACTTAGCCAATTATAATTAGCCTAATTTGCACACTGATTTTACACAGAGCACAGGCCCTGGGACTGGTTAGCAGTACCCAGGGCACCATCAGGAAAACACCAGCAAAATTGGAAAATGGGGCAAAAGGTTAGGGGGCCTCTGCAATCAGTCCTGTTCTCTCACACTTTCTAGTGACCGAATGAAATGTCGCTGCCTCCTCCATAAACGCCCCTGGAGATGAAATGTCCCATTCCGGGGAAGTATCCAGCCCAGTGGCTGACCCCAATCCTTGGTATTCATCCGAAGGCTCTGCAAGCTCGCCGTCCTCCAACTGCCAGTATTCTTCCTCTTCAAGGAGACGCAAGGCCTTCCTTCGAGATCTCAAGTGGGACTCTAGCCTCGGTGTCGACATCGAATTCACCAACGCCGAAGACACCGCTTTCGAATCCCGACAGGGCACAGGAAAGGATGGATGAATCCGAGAATCACTCGGATCAGGCGCCGACACGGACTCCAACGGCACCTTCTTCGGAGACGGCTGGCACGAAGGTAATGGGGCCGGCTGGCCAGGGGATAGCATTGCGTCGGCTGACGCGGTGATGGCAACGGAGCCACGGATCTAGGTGGTGACGCCATACCTCATGGACACATCATCAGCGTCGACCCGGCACCCCCAACCAGGCAAAACGGCATAAACGGCCTCATCTTATATGGAGCCAGAGAGCCCAGTGAAAATGCTAATGGCCCCGTGAGACCGGCCGGTGCACCAGCAGGGGCCATAGACTGGAAAACAGCATACATAGCATTTAGAAATGCTGCCGGATCTGCTCCCAGAGCCGGGAAGGCAGGATTTCTCTGGTCTTAATCCTGCTGCTACACATCAGGTTCTTGTGGCGCCGGTGAAAACTGAGGGCTATGAGGAGCCACTTCATAGACTGACAGCATCAGAGATATGTCTGGACTCTGGGGCTGTGGAGTCACAGTAGGGCTCACCTTCCAATTGCTTTGACGTCTAGTAGATGGAGACCTCTACCTCGACCGTGAGTCATGACGGCGCAGTGAGTCATGACGACGACGCTTCTTGTGCCTCTTGGAAGAAGCGTGAGATGAAGCCCTCTTATGGCCCTTCTTCTTCTTATCCTTTGCTAAGAAAAGCTTGGACTCTCTTTCTTTTAGTGCCTTAGGGTTCATGCTCTGGCACGATCCACACCCCACGACGTCGTGCTCAGAGCTAAGACAGCAAAGGCAGTCCCCATGCAGATCAGTGACCGACATCCGACCGCCACATTCATTACAAGGCTTGAAACCCGATTTTCTCGGTGGAGACATTTTAACTACTAAAGCTACAACTCTATCCAACGAGGAAAAAAAAAGTTAGCGTCAAAGGCACGATAAAAAGGAAACTGACGTCAGCATGCCGGCGAGGACCTCTTATTGGCACGGTGACGTCAGATGGAGTCGCGTGGAGCCGTGCAATTGTGACGTAATTTCGACTTGGAGAGCTGGGAAGAAGACCTTCCAGCTGGATGCTGGCGCAAGGACGAATTCATAAGGTGAGGAATCCACAGGTAGTTTGTATCCATCAGAAGAAAGAATTTATAGAACAATTGCTGTAGATATATTCAGCAGGTCCAAGTTCTGTGCTCTATTTCTTTTGGAAAGGGCTTAAAGGTTGGTAGCTCAGAAAACTCCTCTAAGCTCCCTTGCATGCCCTAGAATATACCGTCCAATGAACTGTGGGTAAAAGATGCTATGCTTCATCTGGTGCATGAAAAAGGGAGCATCAATTATCAAACTTTGAATGTCTCAGTATTCCCTGACCTACTGTTGCAGTTCAGGAGGTCAGGAGAGCATTCACAGCAGTTAAGAGGAAGCTTTAGTATGCTAGCATCACCCATCCCACCCTCTAGCCAGCAAAAGTGCATGTAGCACTAAATAAAAAAATCTCACTTTTTAATGAGCCCACATGGGCATTCAGTATTTTCAAGAAAATGAAGGGTGAACAATAAACTATACAAGTGACTCAAGCCTCACATTCTTCTACATAGGTCGAAGGCACTAAAGCATTAAAGACAAATCCACAGCATTTCAAACTCCCATCTGAAAAAAAAATCATTAAAAAACTTATTTTATATTAGTGGGTTATCGTCAACTAAAGTTCCATTGATTTGTTGACATTTTGTATAATTTAGGACTTTGTAATGTGGAAATGTACATAGAAAAGCAAAAACTAGTAGCTACATAACTTCTGTTCTTATGTGCTCAACTGATTGCTAACTTACTCATAATTGGCATGCTTCAGAAAAGAGAACGTTCCACTGATTGATTAGAAACTGGCATGGGAGGTGGGAGCAGAGGGATGGAAAGGGATGTGTACTTCACTTAAAAACACAATAATAAACATATATTTCAAAATTACCACAAATAAATTATAAGATCAATACACATTACTACAACAATGCTGATTGAAAGGTTAAACAGAAAAGAGACTTGCCTTTCATGACCCTCCTAACACACAGTCCAAAACTCACTCTTAATTGCATAACGTGGAGCATCTGAGGTCATAATAATTATCATAAAGGCAGGCAGGTTCTTGATTATCTAGATCAACAAAATATTTACATAGAATTACTTTAAGAAACACAGATTTAACCCCTTTGCTGCCAGGCCTTTTCCCCCTCAGGTGCCAAGCCTTTTTTGGCTATTTGGGGCAGTTTGAGCTTAGGCCTTCATAACTTTCTGTCCACATAACTTACCCATGCCAAATTTGCATCCTTTTTTCCAACATCCTAGGGATCCTAGAGGTACCCAGAGTTTGTGGGTTCCCCTGGAGTACACCAAGATATTAGCCAAAAGGCAAAAAATGTGTGTTTTGAAGAAAAAAGGGGGAAAAGGGCTGTAGAAGGAGGCTTGTGTTTTTTCCCTGAAAATGGCATCAACCAGGGGTTTGCGATGCTAAAATCACTATCTTCCCAGCTTTCAGGAACAGGCAGACTTGAGTCAGAAAACCACATTTTTCAACTCAATTTTCGCATTTTACTGGGACATACCCCATTTTTAATTTTTTTTGTGCTTTTAGCCTCCTTCCAGTTAGTGACAGAAATGGGTGTGAAACCAATGCTTGATCCTGTGCAGCTAAACATTTCTAAAAGGTAGACAAAATTCTAAAATCAGCAAGGGGTCATTTGTGTAGATCCTACAAGGTTTTGCTACAGAAAATAACAGCTGAAATAAAAAAACATATTGAAATTAAGGTGAAAAAACAGCCATTTTTCTCCACATTTTCCTCTGTAACTTTGACCTGTGATGTCAGATTTTCAAAAGCAATATACCGTTACTTCTGCTGGCTTCCTCTGGTTATGGGATATAAAGGGCTTGTAGGTTCATCAAGAACCCCAGGTACCCAGAGCCAATAAAGGAGCTGCACCTTGCAATGGGTTTTCATTGTATACCGGATGTACAGCAATAAATTTGGTGAAATATAAAGAGTGAAAAATAGGTATCAAGGGAACGTTTGCATTTCCAAAATAGGCACAAGATAAGGTGTTGAGAAGCAGTGGTTATTTGCACATCTCTGAATTTCGGGGTCCCCATACTAACTTGATTTACAGGGCATTTCTCAAATAGACGTCTTTTTTTTACACACTGTCTTACATTTGGAAGGACAAAATGTAGTGAAAGACAATGGGCAATAACACTTGTTCTGCTATTCTCTCTTCTCCTAAGCCTCCTGATAAAAATGGTGCCTCACTTGTGTGGATAGGCCTAGTGCCCAAGACAGGAAATGCCCCAAATCACAACATGGCCACATCACATTATTCCAAAGAAAACTGACCTGTTTTTTGCAAAGTGTCTAGCTGTGGATGTTGGCCTCTAGCTCAGCCGGCACCTAGGGAAACCTAGCAAACCTATACACTTGTGAAATCTAGACATCTAGGGGAAGTCAGAATGGGGTGACTTGTGGGGATCTCACCAGGTTCTGTTACCCAGAATCCTTTGCAAACCTCAAAAGTTGGTAAAAACAATAACTTTTCCTCACATTGTGGTGACAGAAGGCTCCGGGATCTGAGAGGACCACAAATTTCCTTCCACCCAGCATTCCCCTAAGTCTCCTGATAAAAATGGTACCTCACTTGTGTGGGTAGACCTAGTGCCCATGACAGGAAATGCCCCAAAATGCAACGTGGACACATCATATTTTCTCAAAGAAAACTGACCTGTTTTTTCCAAAGTGCCTAGCTGTGGATTTTGGCCTCTAGCTCATCCAGCACCTAGAAAAACCTAGCAAACCTGGACATTTCTGAAACCTAGACACCGGGGGAACCAAAGATAGGGTAACTTGTGGTGCTCTCACCATGTTCTGTAACCCAGAATCCTTAGCACACCTCAAAATCTGGCAAAAAAACACTTTTTCCTCCCATTTCGGTGACAGAAAGTTCTAGAATCTGAGAGGAGCCACACATTTCCATCTACCCAGCATTCCTCCAAGTCTCCTGATAAAAATGGTACCTCACTTGTGTTGGTAGGCCTAGTGCCCGCGACAGGAAATGCCCCAAGACACAATGTTGACACATCACATTTTCCCAAAGAAAACTAACCTGTTTTTTGCAAAGTGCCTAGCTGTTGATTTTGGCCTGTAGCTCAGCCGGCACCTAGGAATACCTAGCAAACTTGGACATTTCTAAAAACTGCACACCAAGGGGAACCCAGGATGGGGTAACTTGTGACGGTCTCACCAGGTTCTGTTACCCAGAATCCTTCACAAACCTCAAAATTTGGCAAAAAAACACTTTTTACTCACATTTCGGGTCCGCAAAGTTATGGAATCTGAGGGGAGCCACAAACTTCCATTTACCCAGCGTTCCACCAGGTCTCCTGATAAAAATGAAACCTCACTTGTGTAGGTAGGCCTAATGTCCGCGAAAGGAAATGCCCCAAAACACTATTTGGACACATACAAATGATCAAATACAAAACTACCAGTTTTTGTGGATGGGGGGACCTGCGGTTTTGGTCCTGGGCTCAGCAGCCATCTAGGAAAACCTACCAAATCCAAACATTTCTGAAAACTAGACATCCAAGGGAGTCCAGGGAGGTGTGACTTGCATGGATCCCCTAGTGTTTTCTTACCCAGAATCCTCGGCAAACCTCAAATTTAGCGAAAAAATCAAATGTTTCCCACATTTCTGTGTGGAATTACCGTACCGGCACAAATGTCCTACCACCCAATGTTCCCCTCAGTCCCCCAGTAAAAATGATACCTCACTTTTATAGGTGGGCCATGTGCCTGTGACAGGGAAGAGCCAAAAACATTTTGAAAATGAGGGGGAACCAAAGAGGGGCTAACAAGGCAGTTTGAACAAAAACATTTTTAGGCTGACAAGTGAGGCAGACGTTTTATCGGTATAGATGTGACAATGCTGGGTGGTAGGAAAAATTTGTGATTTCAAGCAAACTTGAAGGTTTGCAGGGCATTGTGGGTAAGAAAATGGCATGGGGTGCATGTGAGGCATACCACCCTGGACTCACCCAGATGCTTGGTTTTCCGATGTATCTAGGTCTCGTAGATTTTTCTACATGGCACCATCCCAAAGTCCAAACCGTGCAGCCCTCACCATTCCAAGTGGGATGATTTTGAGAGTTAGACAAGCTCTAATGGCCCAAATGTAAAACCAAAACCCAAAATAATCAATTGTCCTCTTGCTTGCCCTGGGCTAAGATGTTTTAGTGTGCGGGGTGAGAGCTGAAAGACTGTTATCCCCTTCAATTGGGATGGGGGCATAACTATGCCCATTCTAGTTGGGAGCCACCACCCCACCATTTTTTTTTATTCCCTGGCATCTAGCAGGCTTTCTGCCCAACCCCAGGCAGTGGATTGTGGGTAATTCCCCCATCTGCCCAACGGTGGGCAGAACTATTTTGTCCTAGTTTATTTGGGGTGGGGGTATGGCCATACCCCCACCCTCTTTTTTTGAAAAAAATCTTCCCTGGTCTCTGGTGGACTTTCTGTTGGGGGCAGATGAGCCTTACACAAATAGGATGAAATGCCCCCAAGGGGGCAGAAATGTCCAACAGTAATGTGCCCCCATGGGGAGCAACCCTTGCCCAAGGGGCTTCCCCCTCAAACAAACACACACACACCAAACCCTGGTGCCTAAGTGGTTTCTGTCCTCCCTAGGGGCAGATGGGCCTAATAGAAATAGGCCGATCTGCCCCCACAGGGGGCAGTAAAGGCTTAAAATACATTTGCCCCTCAGGGGAGCGACCCTTGCCTAAGGGGTCGCTCCCAATATGTAAAAATATGTTTTTTTTTTAAATAATCCCTGGTGCCTAGTGGTTTCTGCCCCCCTTGGGGGCAGGTATGCCTAATAAAAATAGGCTGATCTGCCCCCAAGGAGGCAGAAATGGCCTAAAATAAATTTGCCATCCAGGGGAGTGACCCTTGCCTAAGGGGTCACTCCCCACATGTAAACAATGAAAAACAACAAAAAAAGATCCCCAATTACAATAGGCGTGATCTGCCCCCTGGGGTGCAGAAAAGGCCTTAAAAAAGAATGACGCTCTCGGGAGCGACCCTGGACAGGTGAAAATGTTAGCAAGAACACTATCAGATTATTCAACCATCAAAATGATAGTTGGAATATTCATAAATTATGTGCTTCATATGTTCTGAAGATTTCCCTCTGATAAATTACTAGACCAAACATTCAACAAAGAAATTAGCCAGGCCACGGAAGACACAAATTCAGTGTTGAGTGTGAGTATTTTACGGGAGGGTTGAAGATAGGGGTGGGAGGAACTTGCAGAATGTGACTCCCACAGAGTTACATAACAACTATCTGAGATTCAGTGGAATTCCACCAACACGCACGTCATGCTCCTCGCACTGTAATTTTGCAACAGGAGCACGTTCAAGATGACAAATCAGCAAGAACTGCACCATCTGGTGTGTAGAAGAGGCAACTTCTTAAGTTAATTTTGCTGCCGCTCAAGTAGATTTTCTACTTGAGTGGTAGCTTTCTGCCCACAAATGATCGCTACCGTCTGTGACTGCCTACATTGGAAAAAAATGTCACGGGATGTCATCCTAGGATCTAAAAATTACAAGTTTGGCAGTCTCAGGAACGCCATGTTGGCGGTGGTGGTCATACCGTCAACATGCTGGTGGAGAAGACCACCAACTTATTCCCAACAGAATACAGCCAAAGCACCACCAGCACCGCCACTGCGGTCAGACTGCAATGGACGATGGAAGGCACCTGCAGGGAGGTGGACACCCTGTTTCCACTGGACAGACTATGAGGCAGCATACCGCCAAGGTTTCCGTCGTGGTCACACCACCACGGAGACCCAGGCATAAACGGAGACACTAACCTTCAGGAAGCCATATTCGTCTAGAGCTGCCATGGAACCAGAACTAAACGTCATCTCACTGGTCCTGCTTGCACAAAGACAACTAAATCTTCGCCGCCGATGACAACAGCAACTGTAAGCACATACACTTACCTGTAACTGTTGTATATTGTCAATGTTTGTACACTCACACAATATACCATCTGGAAGGGAGTGTGAAGGCAACAACCACATGCTACTACACTCACATAAATCACAAACATAAACGCACATACACAGTACACACACTACGGCCGACACACACACATCATAAACACACACTTACGCACAGATACACAGCACAGGCTCAGTCACACACAACACCACAACACGTCACAACAACACCACAAACACACCATCATCAATACGTTGGCAAGCACTCACAATAGACACTACTAATGGACACATCACACATACAACACAATCCACAACCAACAGGGAACGAACACACACTATCACACAACCATGCAACTTTCCAATCGACATACACATCACACACAGAGCATCTGATCTATCATAGCATGCACGAAACATGCTTACGCACACATTCAAAGCACACAAAGCCACACAACACAGCAACAAACACATATCAACAAAAACACCACTCAATATCATGACAACATAATGTTACGAACAGATACATGCTCATGACATAACACTCACCCTCTTACTGTGCCTTTGGGATGTGGCTTGGGAGGGGGGGTTTAGGTTTAGACTTAGGGGAGGACTGGCTTTTTTGGTAGTGGTAGACTTCTAGGCAGGAGGAGGGGCACGGGTACTTGCAGGAGGTAGGGGAGGCCTTGGAGGTGGAAGTGAGGGACTTGGCCAGGGAAACTGAACGTTTAGGGGTGTCACAGGGAGAGAGGAGTACAGAAAGGGCAAACTCTGAAAGAAAACGTTTTTAGATACACAGTAACAGTCACAGCAAAATGGTTTGGGTGCGGACGGAAAGAGAGTGGTTGTCTGAGGTGTTGGTGTGGATGTCTTGGGTGCATGTTTGTGGAAGGTATGCTTGTGCATGCTGGGTGAATGTTGGTTGGGTGAGTGAGGGCGTTAATGTGTCTTGGCATGAGGGGGGTGGAGTTGCTGGTGGATGTGGTGGTGGTTGGGCGACTGTCTATTTGGGTGGTGACTGCAGGTATGATGGATGTGCTGTATGTAGGAGTGTCAGTGGTTGTGGTTTCTGCGTGTGTGGTGACTGGGGTGGATGGTTGGGGGTTTGCTGTGGTGCTGTCTACGGGTAGGATAGGTATAGTGTCTGGTTCTGTGAATGTTAGTGTGGTGTCTGCAAGTGTGTCAGATGCGCTGTCTGTGATGGGAAACATCCTTTATGCCGACTTTTTTATAACGAAGTCCTGGTTAACAAAAGCGGAACAACGCTTTCTTTAACCACGACTTCGTTATTTTGTGCCTTAACCACGCATGTTCTGAACAACGAACATGCATGGTTAAGGTACAAACAAGGGAGTCGGCTGAGGAGAACGACGCAGATGACGAGGCGACGACTCAGGTAAGTGGGGGGTTTTAGGTTTTGGGGAGGGGGTGGCGGTTCGGGGGTGGCAGGTTTTGGGGTGGGGTTGGGGGGGTGGGGCGTTTTAGGTTTTGGGGAGGGGGTTGGGGGTCCGGGTTTTAGGTTTTGGGGTGGGGTTGGGGGGGTGGGGCGTTTTAGGTTTTGGGGAGGGGGTTGGGGGTCAGGGTTTTAGAATTTGGGGTGGGGTTGGGGGGTGGGGCGTTTTTGGTTTTGGGGAGGGGGTGGGCGGTTTTAGGTTTTGGGGTGGGGTTGGGGGGGTGGGGTGTTTTTGTATTTGGGGAGGGGGTGGGGGGTCGGGGTTTTAGATTTTGGGGTGGGGTTGGGGGGGTGGGGTGAGGCATTCAGGATCAATGGGTGCCTGTTACTAATGAATTTACCAGAAATGCCTTTACAACGAAATATCGTGGTAAAGGCATTAGTAGTAACAATGAGGTCGGTGTTCCGACCTCGTTGTTTAGGCACCCGTTGTTTTGTCAGTCGGCGTTCCGTCATACAACCGTCTGTGATGCTGGAGGTGGTGGGGGTCAGGGCAGGTTGTGACTGATGCTGTGTGTGCAGCTCAAAGTTGCTTGTGTGCATGGTGGTGGTGTGTCTTGTGGTGCTTATGTTTGTCTGAGCTACCTTGGATGGAGAGGTGGATACATGCCTGTCTGTTGTGTGCTTTGGCTGGGTGTGGGAAGAGGGGATTTGGGATTGGGAAGAGGAATGTGTAAGGGAGGCAGTAGACAAAGGTTGACTGGTTGCCATCAGTGTAGAGGCCAGAGCCTGAAAGGATCTCTGTAGGCGACCCAGTGCAACGTGAATGCCCTCAAGAAACACATTACTCTGTTGGAGTTCAGTTGCCATTCCCTGGATGGCATTCACAATGGTCGACTGACCCACAGAGATGGACCTCAGGAGGTCAATAGCCTCCTCACTGACGGCAGCAGGGCTGACAGGGGCTGAGGCAGAGGTGCCTATGGCAAAGGGGGCAAAGGAGATGCTCACCCTCTGCGTGGGGAGCTACAGGGAGAGTAATTGTAGAAAGGGGAGTGGTGAACGGAGATAGTGCTTGGATGGTCTCAGATGGTTCTGCCACCACCAGGGAGTGTCTACTGGAGGAGGGTTCTGAAGATGATGACATGGATCCTGTCTCCTCATGGCACTCCCCTCACCATTCAGGCCACTGGGTCCCTCGGTGTGGGTGGTATCATAACTTGAGGTCCCATGGCCAGCAGCTTTCCCACAAGGCTGTGCCCTGTGTCCTTCACCTGCCTATACTGATGCGAGAACACAGAACAATTCAAACACTAACATCACACTGTACACATCAATCACATTACAACCACTTGTACTACACCCTCCGGTAGAAGCAAGTTAGTGCCAACATCATGTCACAACTAGATACCATCTATACCTCTACATTACAACAATGTCACACACCAGCTAAGCCACCTATTGCACACCTACTGTACCATCATATCACCAGAGCTATCACAACAACCAGTCCATGACAACCTGACTTGCAAACATAATTCTGGGTCCCTGTCCACAGCAACATAGCCAACCCACAACCAATCAATGGGAAATACTGATAACATTCATTTCAACTTATAACATACACAAAATCCACACATACCTACATTATTAGCTGATGTAATGTACCAGGAAAGGAACCTTATCATATGCCAAACACAAGACAGCATGTTGCATACAAGCCAAAACCGTTTCATGTCACAGAGTCCACAACCTTCACAACAGACATTTGCAAACATGCAACAACTGTATGAGCCTTTTCATAAATTGGAGTATTTTAAAGTCTAAATACATGTTATCAACACATGTCCAATAGTCAAGTAGGAAAGGATGATACATACTTTGTTGAGCTACTCATCTTAGTCACTCTCCACCTGTAACCATAGTCATGCACACTTACAGGGGCCTACTTAGTCCACAGGATATACCCACAGACAACCCCAGGTACCATACCAGCACCTTCAATACAATGGACACCTGTCATGTGCATGAAGGCCACATACAGTATAATTAATCGTGATGAGTGGCAACATCAATAGCCCATTATTTAAGTGGCAACATCACTATCCATACTTCAGACATGAGCAATCTTACATCTGAATATGATTATTACAATGCCATAACACACTTCTGAGCTTAACATGATAGATACATACACCTTGAGGCAAGCCAAATGACTGACTACACATACCATTCTACCAAAACCTGAAGGTGAACTATCACACCTGCAATACAATTAAGTCATTACAAACAATAGGATTTTATACAAAAAGCCTTCAAAACGTATCCACAAAAGCAAAAGTAAGTATATTAAAGTTGCATCGCAATGTTGATATATGGCAGAACCTAACAATGTAGACATGATGTTGGAAAAACTAGTGTAGATTGGACCTATTAATAAGATGTTGTCCCCTATTTAGCATGCCAACACCACACTGGAATAGGAAATTGCTGTGTAGCCATGTACCATCCAAAGAACATGTACATGGTACTAATATTCTGAGCTCTCATATCAATGATAGGGTTGCACTAGGAGTCTAGTTATACCACCATGGTTTCCTACATGCAGGATGTACATTCTGATGAAACATTACATCTGCCAATTGTTAAAATTGAGTCTTTGGTTGACAGTCAGGTTACCCCCTGTTCAAGCAAGGACCCTCACTCTAGTCAGGGTAAAAGAGAATCACCCTCAGCTAACCCCTGCTTACCCCCTTGGTAGCTTGGCAGAGCAGTAGGCTTAACTCCAGAGTGCTAGGTGTAAAGTATTTGTATCAACACACGCATTAACTTAATAAAAACACTACAAAATCACGCAACACCAGTTTAGAAAAATAGGAAATATTTATCTAAACAAAACAAGACGAAAACGACAAAAATCCGACATACACAAGTCAAGTTATGAATTTTTAGATTAAACTCAAAAATAGCGCTTAGAAACACAAAATGCTTCGATGAGGTGTTATCAGGGCGTCGTGACGGAGTCGTTCCCAACAAGCAGACACCAGTGGTGCCGGACACGGAGACGCGCAGACCCCCAAGTACAGTACCTTTGGTGAAGAGTGAAAACTAGTCGATGCGCGAAGTCGGGGATCGCGACGTCTGTGCGGAACGTTGAATCCGTGCACTTCGAGCGGCGTCGGTCACGACGTGGTGCGGCGACTTCCACGGAGTCGCGGACTTCAGCGGGGCTGCAGCGGCATCGGGCCTGCAAAGGTCGGCGCGTTCCAGCGAAGATCACGGAGTCGGTTGCAGGCGGCGGCACCGGATTCACCAGCGACGTTGGTCCGAAGTCATCCGAAGTCGATTTCCTTGAATTTCCACCAGCTTTCCATCCAAGGGCCCAGGGACTGGATAGGGCACCACTTGTCAGAGCAGGAGTCTCTCCAGAGACTCCAGGTGCTGGCAGAGAGAAGTCTTTGTTGTCCCTGAGACTTCAAACAACAGGAGGCAAGCTCTAAATCAAGCCCTTGGAGATGACTTCACAAGATGGAAGGCACACAAAGTCCAGTCTTTGCACTCTTAATCTGCCAGAAGCAGCAACTGCAGGATAGCTCCACAAAGCACAGTCACAGGCAGGGCAGCACTTCTCCTCAGCTCTTCAGTTCTTCTCCAGGTAGAGCTTCCTCTTGATGTCCAGAAGTGAGCTAAAGTCTGTGGGTTTGGGTGCCCTCCTTATACCCAATTTCTCCTTTGAAGTAGGCCTGCTTCAAAGTAAAGTCTCTTTTGAATGTGAAATCCTGCCTTGCCCAGGCCAGGCCCCAGGCTTTCACCAGGGGGTCAGAGACTGCATTGTGTGAGGACAGGCACAGCCCTTTTAGGTGTAAGTGACCACTCGTCCCCTCCCTCCTAGCACAGATGGCTGATCAGGAAATGCAGACTACACCCCAGTTCCTTTTGTGTCACTGTCTAGTGTGAGGTGCAACTAGCCCAACTGTCAAACTGACCCAGACAGGGAATCCACAAACAGGCAGAGTCACAGAAATGGTATAAGCAAGAAAATGCCCACTTTCAAACACACAATCTTAAAATCAACTTTACTAAAAGATGTATTTTCAAATTGTGTGATCAGAGACCACTAACTCCACATGTCCATCCACTCCCAAAGGGAATCTACACTTTAATCAGATTTAAAGGTAGCCCCCATGTTAACCTATGAGAGGGACAGGCCTTGCAACAGTGAAAAACAAATTTAGCAATATTTCACTGTCAGGACATATAAAATACATTGCTATGGGGGTCATTCTTACTTTGGCGGGCGGCGGAGGCCGCCCGCCAAAGTAACCCCGTCAGAACACCGCACCGCGGTCGAAAGACCGCTGCGGTGATTCTGAGATTTGCCCTGGGCTGGCGGGCGGCCGCCAAAAGGCCGCCCGCCAGCCCAGGGCAAATCAACCTTCCCACGAGGACGCCGGCTCAGAATTGAGCCGGCGTAGTGGGAAGGTGCGACGGGTGCAGTGGCACCCGTCGCGTATTTCAGTGTCTGCATAGCAGACACTGAAATACTTTGCGGGGCCCTCTTACGGGGGCCCCTGCAGTGCCCATGCCATTGGCATGGGCACTGCAGGGGCCCCCAGGGGCCCCGCGGCACCCCCTACCGCCATCCTGTTCATGGCGGGTTTCCCGCCATGAACAGGATGGCGGTAGGGGGTGTCTGAATCCCCATGGCGGCGGAGCGCGCTCCGCCGCTATGGAGGATTCAGAAGGGCAGCGGTAAACCGGCGGGTGACCGCCGGTTTACCCTTTCTGACCGCGGCTGAACCGCCGCGGTCAGAATGCCCTTCGGAGCACCGCCGGTCTGTCGGCGGTGCTCCCGTGGCCGGTGACCCTGGCGGTCACCGCCCACCAGGGTCAGAATCAGGCCCTATATGTCCTACCTTAACCATACACTGCACCCTGCCCTTAGGGCTACCTAGGGCCTACCGTATGGGTGTCTTACATGTAAGAAAAGGGAAGGTTTAGGCCTGGCAAGTGGGTACACTTGCCAAGCCAAATTTACAGTTAAAACTGCACACACAGACACTGCAATGGCATGTCTGAGACATGATTAAAGAGCTACTCACGTGGGAGGCACAACAAGTGCTGCAGGCCCACTAGTAGCATTTGATTTACAGGCCCTGGCACCTCCAGTACACTTTACTAGGGACTTTCTATTAAATCAAGTTTGCCAATCATGGATAAACCAATCAACAATACAGTTTACACAGAGAGCATACGCACTTTAGCACTTGTTAGCAGTGGTAAAGTTCACATAGTTCAAAAGCCAACAACAACAGGTCAGAAAAAAATAGAAGGCAGGAGGCAAAATGGGGATGACCATGCATAAGCAAACAAGTCCAACACAACCCCCTACCAACCTAAAGCCAGTGGAGAACAATCAATACCTTGATGTTCTTCCCTGATTGGGGCGATAGAACAAGGACCCAGGCCCACAACAGCAGGGGCATGTTCCAGTTCTACGCCTTCCTGACTCCAGTTGGATCCCTCTGTCCATACTCTCAGGGCCCACTAAGCTAACTCATGGGGAACACTTCTCCACATCTGCAGATACCATCTGTGCAGCACCTAACTTTACTTTGCTCACAGATGTATCCCAATGGGCAGATAGCACCACTAGGGCCAACACAGTGGTGTTGCCCACTCCACCCCCGGGGTGTGACTCTCGTCCCCCCCCAAGGGCAACTCTGTCTACAGGACAGCCAGCCACAGTGGCCCGGACAACTGTCAGGGATGAGAGCCCGACCTCAGGCCTCTCCAACCACTGTGACTGCGGAGAGTGGGGGGCGGTAGCCCCAGGTGCCTGGCACCCTTTGACCACTCTCTCTTCCACCAGGTCAAGGATGACAACCTAACCCTGGTCCCCCCCTCTGGTGCTCTGTACCCTCCCGGCACCCCCAGAGTCCAAAATTGTCAGAGTGCTTGTAGAAGCAGTCCTGCACAGTTCTTCCAACAGTACAGGGATGTAAACCTGCAACTGGTCCTCCAACCTGGGGTCTGTACCTTCAGGTTGGACCAGGGCCAGGGGAGAGGCTTCCCTCTCCCTGCCCTCCCTTCTGGGGTCCTGCACCCCCCAACAACGAGTGGACTCCCCAGAAGACAACATGGTAGGGGCACAGGTAGCAATAGCCCCTTCCTCCAGGTTAGGGGGGACATTCTGAACCTGGCCTTCCAATCCAGGGTCTGTACCCTTAGATTGCACTGGGGTCAGGGGTGAGTTTCTATCTCCCCTGCCCTTACTCTGAGGGTTCTACACCCCCCACTCAGGGAGAATACCCCTTGAAATCACACCGGGGGGGGTGATTGGGCAAACCGCCCCCCCTTCAGGTCAGGGTTTACCCCCTGCACCTGATCCTCCAGTCCAGGGTCCGTACCCACAGACCGGACCACTGCCTGGCAACACAGGACTTCCTGGGGGGCATACCTACCCCCAACCAGGTCAGAGTTTACCCTCTGAATCTGGTTATCCAATCCAGAGTCACCACCCTGCGGTTCAACCACTGCCTGGCGCACCAGAACTTCCTGGGGGCATACCTACCCCCCACCAGGTCAGAGTTTACCCTCTGAACCTGATCATTCAACCCAGAGTCACAACCCTGTGGTTGAACCATTGCCTGGCACACCAGGACTTCCAGGGGGGCACACTTACCCCCTGAAGGGACACACCGTCCCCAAGGGCCACACAAGAGTCTGGCTGGTGCAGGTCTCCTGACCTCTGCCTATCTGACAGAGTCTGGATTCCCCCAACCCAGAAATGGTCTCACCAAGGTCATTCCTGGGGGGCTCTGCTCTCATAGCTGACCCCTGACCCTCCAGGTTCTCCACTGGGGTCCGCAACCCCCTCTCAACCCTCTGTCTGGACTTCTGCACCCCCTCACTAGGAGTGGTACTGCCAGATACCAGAACTGGTGGAACGCTGGCTACAGGCACACCTCCAAGTTCTCTTGACACTGTGGGGTCTCCCTCAACAGATGGCCCTATGGTACAGGCCAGGCTCCCCTCCTGGTGTTCCCTCATGGAACCCTCCAGGACCTGGGACCGGATCTTGGGCACCTTGGGCATCGGCCCATCCCCATTCCCTCTCCTCTGAGACTGGACATGGGGTCCCTCACCCATCCCACTACACTGGGACCGACCTGGGACACTACAAGCCTTACCTACCTCACCTGGTTGGGAAATACCTAGACCACTCCATTCAGGAGCACCCCCCAATGCCTCTTCAGACTCTCTGGTACTCACCCAAATGTCTGCCTCCAGTGTAAGTTCCCTGGGGTCAGAGAACTCACACTCCACCTGGTGTTGGCGTAGCTCTGGAAAATAAGGACTAGACATATGCTGTCCAGCAATTACATCACTCAGCCCCTCACATGAATTAACCAAAGTAACCTTCACCCAACCATCCAGTGACTCAGCCTTGAAAAAGCACCCCACATCACCCTCCTGAGACTAGTGAGACAGTACCTGACTGTCCCTGACACTCAACCCACACTCTTCTGGGATGTCTTCACACTCCATAACCAGGACTTCTATCTGGGGGGAACCCCTCTCCCTGTCACTCTCACCTAGAGTCAGTAGAGTGTCCCTCCCACCAGTAGGGATATGACTACCCATGCCAGTTCCCCAATCCACCTCAGGGACCCTGTGCATCACTGGAGCTACCTCATACCCCTGAACCTCCTGGCATGTGTTAGCTCCCTCCTTCAAGTAGAGCACCACATCTCTGGGCATGTGCACTTCTTCAGCAGCACTGGATATAAAATTGTTGCTGCCACCATTCCAGCTGGTCTCAGCCCTCATGACTGCCAGCTCTTCCAGTTTTAGCTCATAAGCCAAAATCATAGTTTCTATCTCGAAGTCCCTTTTCCACTCGTCCAACTCCTTTTGCATCATCAACTTTTCTGCCTCCAACTGGCGAGCCCTTTCTGCCTGTCTGTCCTGCACATCTTTAGGAGTCAGACCCTTAGAGGACCTACTGCTACCACTCCTGGAGACCCTCCCCCCAGGTGTAACAGGTACCTCTATTACACCACTGTGTAGACTCTACACTTTCCCATCCATATCTTCTGTGTGCCCCCCAGCTTCCTTGGCTGTCACCCAGGCCCTCAATGCCTCTTGCAGCTCCCCCTTCCAGGCAGAGCTCTTAACAGGACAGGCAAGATCTTCACAGAACTGTTTCAATTGAGCAACTGAGTACCTCTTCAGTTTCCCTAATTCAAACACAGCTCCAGCTGTTGCATCTCCAGATTGAGACATGATGGCAACAAGTGCAAAGTTCCAACAGCAGAAAACAAGTTCCCAATGAAGTAAAAAGAATCAGTCAAGGGATCAGCAAAATCATGGAAGTAGAACAAAAAGGAGTCCCAAACAGAAAAATGAAAGATCACCAAACAAGTAGTATGTGGTCACGTAGTGGTCTGAGATCAAAACAGTAGTGTACACTTAATCACTGTATGTCAAGTGCAAATACAAGTCCAAATCCCAACCGCTGATCACCAATGTTAGAAATGGGGTCTTTGGTTGACAGTCAGGTTACCCCCTGTTCAAGCAAGGACCCTTACTCTAGTCCGGGTAAAAGAGAATCACCATCAGCTAACCCCTGATTACCCACTTGGTAGCTTGGCAGAGAAGTAGGCTTAACTTCAGAGTGCTAGGTGTAAAGTATTTGTACCAACACAAACAGTAACTTAATAAAAACACTACAAAATGACACATCACCAGTTTAGAAAAATAGGAAATATTTATCTAAACAAAACAAGACCAAAACGACAAAAATCCGACATACACAAGTCAAGTTATGAATTTTTAAAGATTAAACTAAAAAAAGCGCTTAGAAACACAAAATGCTTCGATGAGGTGTTAACACAGCATCGTGACGGAGTCGTTCCCAACAAGCGGACACCAGCGGCACAGGACACGGAGTCGCGTAGACCACCAAGTACAGTACCTTTGGTGAAGAGTGAAAACAAGTTGATGCGCGAAGTCGGGGATCGCGGCGTCTGTGCGAAATGTTGAATCATCGCACTTCGAGCAGCGTTGGTCATGACGTAGTGCGGCGATTTTCACGGAGTCGTGGACTTCAGCGGGGCTGCAGCGGCGTCAGGCCTGCAAAGGTCATCACATTCCAGCGAAGATCACGGAGTCGGTGGCGGCGTCACCGGATTCAGCAGCGGCGTTGGTCCGAAGTCGTCCGAAGTCAATTTCCTTGAATTTCCACCAGCTTTACTTCCAAGGGCCCAGGGACTGGATAGGGCACCACTTTTCAGAGCAGGAGTCTCTGCAGAGACTCCAGGTGCTGGCAGAGAGAAGTCTTTGCTGTCCCTGAGACTTCAAACAACAGGAGGCAAGCTCTAAATCAAGCCCTTGGAGATTTCTTCACAAGATGGAAGGCATACAATGTCCATTTTTTGCCCTCTTACTCTGGCAGAAGCAGCAACTGCAGGATAGCTCCACAAAGCACAGTCACAGGCAGGGCAGCACTTCTCCTCAGCTCTTCAGCTCTTATCCAGGCAGGGGTACTCTTGATGTCCAGAAGTGATGTAAAGTCTGTGGATTATGGTGCCCTTCTAAAACCCAATTTCACCTTTGTAGTAGGCCTACTTCAAAGTAAAGTCTCTTTTGAATGTGAAATCCTGCCTTGCCCAGGCCAGGCCCCAGACACTCACCAGGGGGTCAGAGTATGCAGTGTGTGAGGACAGGCACAGTCCTTTCAGGTGTAAGTGACCACTCCTCCCCTCCCTCCTAGCACAAATGGCTTGTCAGGAAATGCAGACTACACCACAGCTCCTTTTGTGTCACTGTCTAGTGTGAGGTGCAACTAGCCCAACTGTCAAAATGACCCAGACAGGGAATCCACAAACAGGCAGAGTCACAGAAATGGTATAAGCACAAAAATACCAACTTTCAAACACACAATCTTAAAATCAACTTTACTAAAAGATGCATTTTCACATTGTGTGCTCAGAGACCCCAAACTCCACATGTCCATCCGCTCCCAAAGGGAATCTACACTTTAATCAGATTTAAAGGTAGCCCCCATGTTAACCTATGAGAGGGACAGGCCTTGCAACAGTGAAAAACAAATTTAGCAATATTTCACTGTCAGGACATATAAAACACATTACTACATGTCCTACCTTAACCATACACTGCACCCTGCCCTTGGGGCTACCTAGGGCCTACCTTAGGGATGTCTTACATGTAAGAAAATTGAAGCTTTAGGCATAGCAAGTGGGTACACTTGCCATGTACAATTTACAGTTAAAACTGCACACACAGACACTGCAATAGCAGGTCTGAGACATGATTACAGAGCTACTTATGTGGGTGGCACAACCAGTGCTGCAGGCCCACTAGTAGCATTTGATTTACAGGCCCTGGCACCTCTAGTGTACTTTACTAGGGACTTACTAGTAAACCAAATACGCCAATCGTGGATAAACCAATTACATACACATTTTGTAAAGGCGCACTTGCACTTTAGCACTGGTTAGCAGTGGTAAAGTGCCCAGACTAACAAAACAGTAAAATCAGAGCCCAACACACATCAACAACCCAGGGAACAGAGGCAAAAAGTTAAGGGAGGCCACGCCAAGGATCAAAAGTCCAACAGGCACAAAGGCTTGTTATACTGAAACAAGTACAGTGAATTGCAAGCCAGTTTGCAGCTACCAAGACCCAGAGATATATACGAAACCTCTGCCTGCATTCTTATCCAACAAAGACTCACTCCCTGAATGAAGACTGAACTATTAACACAACCGCAGAAGCACTACTTGTTCTCTTTCAATTATGTAACAAATTGTGATGAACAATATGTGTCTGTGGGACAAGACGTAAGTCCTCATCTTCGGCTCCACCCCCTACATGGGATGATGCCTGGTGGCCTGACACTCTCCACCTCCTCCTCATGGGATGACTCCTGGTAGCCTGCCACTCTCGGAACCGCTCCGACTCCCACCGACCACCCACGCAACCTAGGATTCATCTTGGACCCCTCACTATCCATAATCCAGCAAGTCAACACCATCTCCTCCTGCTGCACCACCCTGCACGCCTCATCCTTGACATCCCCCGCCACTGCCAAATCACAGACCACCTGAAAAACCTGCACTGGCTCCCAGTCAACAAGAGAATCACCTTCAAACTCCTGCCCAATGCTCACAAAGCACTGCACAACACCGGACCAGAATACCTCAATAGACGACTCTCCTTCTGCACCCCAACCCGTCATCTCCGCTTTGCCAACCTTGCACTAGCAACAGTCCCATGCGTCCGCAGAAGTACAAACTGCGGTAGATCATTTTCGCAGCTTGCTGCCAAAACGTGGAGCACTCTTCCCACCCACCTGTGCCAGACCAAAGACCCCCTTACCTTCAGGAAACTTCTGAAGACCTGGCTGTTCGAGCAGTAGAAGCACCATCCCCCCCTTCTCCCCTCTCCCCTCCTCAGCACCTTGAGACCCTCACGGGTGAGTAGTGCGCTTTACAAATTCCTGATTGATTGATTGATAGAGATCTTATTTGCCTTTGAAATACTCTGTTCCTGAGTTAATTAGAGAAACGTATAGTTTATAAAAAAAATGAAGAACTGTGCAAATAAATGAGCTGTCAGTTATTTCACCATGCCAGTGCAGACAATCTGTGGTATCAGGGCTTTCAAAAATCGCATTACTTTTAATGGATTTTTTTCTTAAAGGGCATTATTTTATATTGGACTGAAATTTGATTGTTTCAGAAACAAGCAAAAACATGTTCTAAAAGTATTATTTAATCAAAATGTGAAAGAAAATATTTTTCCTATGTAACAACATTATATAGAACGTTTATTCTTAATATCACATTCAAAACAACATATTGCAAAATTTGCAATGTGCACTGAACCCACACAAGTAATACGTTCCAGGCCCAGCTCACCCTGTGCTGCTGCATCGCTCTTGCTCCTGTCTTCTTGTCGCTTTTTTCCCCGTTTTCTGAGTGCCTCATCCTTGCTTTTCCCATGTTCTCATTTCTTTCTCCTTGCTTTTCCCTTGTTCTCTCAGCTTTCTTCTTGCTTTCCCCACAGTTTTTTGTGTGCCTTCTAATTGTTTTTACTTAGTTTTTACTACTTTCTCCTTGCTTCTTCCCCTATTTTTTGAGTGTGTTCTCCTTGCTTTGTCCTCCTTTTTTGTGTGGCTTCCCCTTGCTTTTGCCTAGTTTTCACTGCTTTCTCCTTGCTTTTCCAACATTTTTTATGTGCTTTCTCCTTGCTTTTCCCTTGTTTTTACTGGTCTGTTTGCTTTCCCCCCATTTTTTGTGTGCCTTCTCCTTGCTTATCTCTCGTTCTCACTGCTTTCTCTTTGCTTTTCCCCCTGTTTTTTGGTACACCTTCTCTTTGCTTTTCTCTCATTCACACTGCTCTCTCCTTTGTTTTTGCTCCGTTTTGAGCCTTCCCCTTTCTTTTCCCTTGTTTCTCACTGTTTTCTCCCTGATTTTTCCCCTGATTTTTCTGCAGCCTACGCATGGATCTCCAGACTGTCATCTCACTTCCAGAACTATGAAGTGCCCTCAAGACCTGGCTGTTCGGATGAGCAACTGGGACCCGCAAGTGCCTGGATACCCTGTCATGTGATTAGCTGCGCTTTACAAGTTAACAAGTTACAATCTGAATTTGAAAATGCAACTCAAGTAACTAGCATGCTGTACAGGCAATTAACATTGAGGATCTTGTGTCCTCTTGTTTCCAAGCACACATGCACTCAGGCTGTAGTGCGCAGTTCTCTACACAGAGGAGTAACCAAGTCATCAGGTCCAGTAATTATCTCTTTCTATGAAATTACATGGGGTATGTGACCTTTTTGTTTTTTGAGTCCCCTGAGACGCTGTGAGAAGCCCACGACCTTCATGCGATAGAAAATGTGAATCATAATCTTTCTAAGAACTATTGGGCTATATGTTGACGATTGCCAACATCCGGCTGAATTACAGTAATAACAAAAATTAATGTAATCTAAAAAGCCAAGGAAATTTGTTAAAGCGAAGGAAAACACTGTTTTGTACATTACTTTAGAACAACTATTTAACGTGTTCTAAAAATGTATAACAGGCATTTACCAGTAAAAAGTGAATTGCTTCACTGAGACTAGGCTTCTGCAAGGTAGAAGGAAACTTTCTCCCTGGATTTTGTTCCTTTGAAAATAAGGATATAAACTGGGCTACCCCTAACTTTTTGGCTGTCTCCCTCCACTTTTGGGCACTGTTGTTGCTGGTTTTAGGGCTCTGCGCACTTTACCGCTGCTGACCAGTGCTAAAGTGCATATGCTCTCTCACTTAAAACACGATGACATTGGATCATACCCAATTGGCTTATTTCATTTACTTATAAGTCCCTAGTGTAGTGCACTGAATGTGCCCGGGGCCTGTGGATTAAATGCTACTAGTAGGCCCTCAGCACTGATTGTGCAACCCACTTAAGTAACCCCTTAACCATGTCTCAGGCCTGCCATTGCAATGCCTGTGTGTGCAGTTTCAGTGCCAATTCGACTTGGCATTTAAAAGTACTTGCCAAGCCTAAAACTCCCCTTTTTCTACATATAAGGCACCCTTAAGGTAGGCCCTAAGTAACCCATAGGGCAGGGTGCTGAGTAGACAAAAGGCAGGACATGTACCTGTGTAGTTTACATGTTCTGGTAGTGTAAAACTCCTAAATTTGTTTTACACTGCTGTGAGATCTGCTCAATTTTATAGGCTAACATTAGGGCTACCCCCATATGCTGTTTGCGTGGTAGCTCCTGATCTGAAAAGAGTAACAAGGTCATAGTTAGCATGGCCAGAATGGTAATACAAAATGCTGCTGGTGAAGTTGAATTTAATATTACTATTTTAGAAATGTCACTTTTAGAAAGTGAGCATTTCTCTGCACTTAAAATCCTTCTGTGCCTTACACCTCAATCCACGTCTGGCTAGGTTCAGTTGACAGCTCCATTGTGCATTCACTCAGACAACCCCAAATACAGGATGCTCAGCCACATTTGCATACATCTGCATATTGAATGGGTCTTCCTGGGCTGGGAGGGTGGAGGGCCTGACACTTACATGTCAAAGGACAGTAGCCTGCCCTCACACAAAGGACTGCCACACCCCTTACTGGGACCCTGGCAGACAGGATGGAACTGAAAGGGGATCTTGTGCACTTCTAAGCCACTCTATGAAGTCTCACCACTTCAAAGGCACATTTGTGTATTTAAGCAGGGTCTCTGACCCCTACCAACTCAGACACTTCTGGACAAGATACCATTGGAGAAGAAACCCTGAACCAGAACCTGCAACCTGTCAAGAAGAACTGCCTGGCTGCCCAAAGGACTCACCTGACTGCTTTTCTGAGAAGGACTGCTGCCTTGCTGTTGCCCTGCTGCCTTGCCACTCTCTCGCTGTGCTGAGAAGTGCTTTCCAAGGGCTTGGATAGAGCTTGCCTCCTGTTCCCTGAAGTCTCAGGACCAAAAAGACTTCTTTCCTGCAAGAAAACTCCCTGTGCGGCAAAAATCAACGCACAGCCTGCAAGAAATGATGCACAGCATGCATCGCAGTCCGAAAATCACAGCACGCCGAACGGGAACAATGCAGCCCAACTTTGCAAGGAGAAGATTGACGCAGCGCCAGCATCGCGACCAGAAATTCAACGCACGGGCCATTGGATTGATGTAGAGCTGAACTGGAACAACGCAGCCTGACTTCCTGAGGAGAATTGATGCAGCGCCTGCCGTGCACTAGAAATGTCCACTCAACACCCACCAGATCAATGCAGCCCCTGTGACTTCTTCCTGCAAGCGCCGGATTTCAACGCATCGTCACTGGGGGGTCAAAAATCCCTGCAACCCGAAGAGGATCCCAGTCTACGTGCCGGAAATGGATGCAGAGCCTGCCCTGCATTGACACTCAACGATGCATCGCCTGTGTGTGCCGGAAAAATCAACGCACACCTCCACGTTTTCCACGCATCTACTCCTCTGCAGTCCCTAGAGGAGAATTTGAACACAAACCAGATACTTTGTGCTTGCATGAGACATGTGTTGCTTTTAAGAGACTAAAGACACTTTGGCCCTCATAATGACTTTGGCGTTCTTCACTGAAGACCGCCGAAGTCCTGCCGGACTGAAGACCGCCAGTGTTGGCGGTCATCCGCCAATCATATTATGACTGGTGGTGACCCTCCGCCATTTATGGGTCGGAGAGCCGCCAGCAGCCATACTGTTTAGAGGGGGTGTGTAGGTGCTTGTATGTATGCCGGGGGTGTGATGTGTGTAGGGGGAATGTATTGTGTATATATATGTGCATGTATGTCCGTGTGAGTGGTGTGTGCGTGCGTGAGTGGAGGGTATGTCTGGGGGCCCATGGAGGTTGGGGGTGGGGGAAAAGGGTTCCCTACCACCTTTGGGGGTTGGTAAGGGGTTCGTGGCTGTTAGGGGTGGACTCTGGGGAGGCGGAGGGGGCAGCGGAGACCCCTATCAGTGCCAGTGAAAGAATTCCCTGGCACTGATAGTGCCTACTGCCATGGTTTTCGTGGCGGTTCAAAAACCTAAAAAACCATGGCAGTATGTGGGGTCATTATCCCGCAGGTGGACTAGTGACGGCCGCCGTGCTAGAGACCGTTGTCTCCAGCCTGGCGTTCGTTACCGCTGTGGCGGACAGTGTGGTACATTGGCAGTTTGGCATGTGCCAAGCAGCCAATGTCATAATTTGGCAGTAATTACCGCCAGCCTGTTGGCGGTGCTACCGCCAACTTAACACCATCCGCCAGGGTTGTAATGAGGGCCTTTATATCATTTTTACAGTTATATTACAACATATATTTATTGTATCTTAATCGTTTTACCTGCATCTAATCAGATCAATATTATATATTTGTTTAAACACTGTGTGGTGTATTTTTGTGATTCTATGCTGTGTTATTGCATGATTTGTTGCACAAATACTTTACAAATTGTTTTCTAAGTTAAGCCTGACTGCTCAGTGCCAAGCTACCAGAGGTTGGACACAGGATAATTTGGATTGTGTATGACTTACCCTGGCTAGAGTGAGGGTCATTGCTTGGGCGGGGGTAACCTGACTGCCAACCAAAGACCCCATTTCTAACAGGACATATTTTTGGATTTACTGCACTTACCACATACTTCATCATCAGCTGCTTAGTTTTCAGACGAAAGCCACAAACTTTGTTTCTGGGTCAAATGGATCAAAGTGCTACAAATAGCACAGCAGAGTGGAAACTTCTTTGCTACAATAAACTGGCACCCTTTTAGTTCCTTAGTGCTGCATTCAGGTCTTAATCTGGCTCTAACTAGGTGAAATGTTTGCCCAGACAATCAGTGTGTGACAAACTAGACAATTCCACTACCACAGTACGTGCCTTATTAAGAAGCATGATTTTCTTTTCTTGCCACATAATTTAGTCCACCCACCAGCATAATTTAGACCTTCATTGCTGCATAGTTCCAGTGGCCATGGATACAACATACAATTTATTGAGCTGAATTGATTAAAACATATTCTCTTATGCTACGCCTGAAGTTATGGTTGAAAACAGTAACCACAGGTGGTGTATGGAGGAGCTTACTGCTATTGAATAAAATACCTGATAGCTATCATCGGAGAAGACCTGTAGATACCATTTTTATTTGTGGCATGGCTAACTCAGCCTAATATCCTTCACAATTGAGAGTTTAAGAAAGATAAAAAAAAATTCAATTTTCCTCATTCACCTGCAGGTGTTCCCCTTGAGACATTTTTATCCAGGAATGGCCCTTGTCTCGTGTCTCAGTCGGGAGAAAAGTAAGGAACAACTCCTTCCTGGAGTAACCCAGTTCTCTGATGCATCCTGGCCCAACAGGCCGATGTCAGAGCAAAACTGGCAGCTTTAAAGTGTAATGACGGGACAGGATGAGCAGAGTCGAAATATCGATCTCACCAAAGGCCTCACTCAGGACATGACCCTGTAATTCCAAATCAGGCTTTTTCCAACCATACCCTTAGGGTTACCAAAATGTATACCTTCTATTTCCTGTGCGTTTTATATCAAGGTTCAAGTTATAAACGAGCGAATCCATGCAGTCTAAATATAGAGATGGAAGGTTCTGAGCCACGTTCTACATATCTCCTGCCAAGCTAATAGAATCATATAAAAAAAGTAGTTTGGCACAATCATTGCTCATTTTATCTTGGTCTTGCAATTTCCCAAAAATAACAAGACTGGGGCTTCTTTCTCTTTTTTCTCTTCAGCACTTTCCAAGCGATATATGTCCCTTTTGAGGGCCAGATTGAGCGATTTATCCTGCCCTTTAGTTTACCAAACCATTCTTTCCTAAACATCTATGGGATTGAGTTGAAAATGAACCTAAATATAGGCAGAATACACATCTTAATGTAACAGACTATCCCTCTAATAATAAGTGGTAAGGTATCCCAGAACTTAATTAACTTGCAAGAGTCCCTCATAACCTTACCAAAGTTTACTTCTGCCATCTTAATTATGTCCTGGGTGATAGTGACCCCCAAATACCTAATTCAACTTTTAATTAGTGCTCCCTCCCTCGGAATATTCAAAGCCATGACTTCCGTCTTATTGCTGTTAAGTAGACACCATCCATCCAATCTCTGATGCCAACTTCTGTAAGGCCAGCAAAATGCCCCTTCAATCAGATGTATGTACCATAAGATCATCAGCATAAAGGGCGACCTTCCTTTGCCATTCATTGCACCTATTGCATGCAAGGGGCACTATATATAGACCAAATAGATGCAGTGACAATGGGCACCTCTGTCTTGTTCCTCTCACTATGTGAAAGGGGGCAAGGGAGCCATTCACTAACACTTTTGCATGGGGATTCTGATATATCCTCTGTAATATCCGGCATAATTTTTCCCCAAAGTTAAAGATCTTAAACAACGTATGTAAGTGCATCCAATTCACTCTGTTGAATGCCAAGAGGTATCCAATATAACTACTGCCAAAGGTGTTGCACATGTCTTGGCTAAATCTATTGAAGCACTCAAACCTTGCTTTAACTCATGAAAGTGCCTACCCTTTAGAAATCCTTTTTAATCGTCATGCAGGAGCCCACCAGTCACCCCACTTAATCTGTTTGCCAATATTTTCACGAAGATGTTATAATCACAATTCAAGATCGATATTGCCTTGTAAAATCACAATTCCTTGGAAACTTCCCTGGCTTTAGTATCAACGTGACAATGGCTTTGTCCCAGTATGGTGTGTAGCATGACACCTGACTCCAAAATGTATCCGAAAAGTTTGGTCATGACTGGTATTAAACTCTCACCCACAGCCTTATAAAAGGATGATGATCCAGACAAGGGGTTTTCCACACCTTACTAGTCTGAATAGTCTATTCTACCTCAGACTGCTCGATATGCTCATTAAGTTATCTATTATCCTTGTCACCTAGCGTACCTAGATCTTTGCCCTCAACCCAATTCCACACCCTCTCTTCTGTTACCCCAAATCCTCTCAATACAAATCCTCAAAAAAGCCTCAGACGGTGTTTGCAGTATCTCTACCATTCCTCAAATTAGCCCCCATTTTCTTGCAGTACAGCTCACTTATTGTATTTCTGGTTACAGTGGACTTTATTTTCCATGCAAGGAATTTCCCACAGTTTTCCCCATACTCAAAGTGAGCTTCTCTGTTCACCTCACATCTCCTCCTAACCCTTCGTTTGATCTCAGCTGTAAGCCTGTCCTTCACTGACTGAAGTAACACATTCAGGTGGTCTATCTCCTCAGAACGAAGGTCACAGTGAGCCAATTTTTCCTCTGTCTCCTGTACTTGTGATTTCAGCTCATTAATATTCATACTGTAGGTCTTCCTTTTGAAAGACAGCAAACTGATAAGTCTACCCCTTAGAAAAGCTCTAAACAAGTCCCACACCATCCTCTTGTATCTAATCGGAGCTCATTCAATTTCATAGGAGTGGGTTTACTTCTGTCTAAATGTGGTCAAGAACAGTAAAGGTAGACCATTTGGAGGCCTAGCAATAGAGGTACAAATTGGACTCCAGTTCATGATTAAAACTGTCCCAGTTGACTCCCTAAATATTCTTGCCATAGATGTGGCTCTCCCTTCTGGTTTGAAGACTAGAGTCTATAATGTGTATAACCAGGTGGGATCCAGTATAATGGAAGGTAGTACGGTAGCGACTCTTGATACTGATATTGTAGCATATATGGGCAGTACTCTATTATTAGTGGCAGGATACTTCAACTATACCTTTGAGCCATTTACAGACGCCCCCTAGATTTGACCTCTGAGTGGGACTAATACTGGAACATTCCCCAGCTTGAGCTCCCTACTATCAGATGAACCGAAACATCAGCCCAGGTGTTAGCCTTAACTCTGCAGTATGATCTGAGGGCCACAAATGGAAGGACCATTTCTGATCAAAAGGGTAAAATGACATACAACAAAGCTAGATGCTCAAGTTATATTGATTATTGTTTGGATGACTGTAGTCTTAGGGGCGCTGTACATGATGTAAAGATAGTCGAAAGAATAGATAGTGACCATAATGCCTTAAGTCTAATCATACTTGATATGTCTGGGTTGGAAGTTGTCCCCATGGTTCCCAGGGATCTGGGTGTTCTGTCCCAAACTAACAATCTAAGGACTATAAGGTGGGATTGGGTGGAAAATAACACTGTGGCCCTTGAAACAGTTAAGATCATAGTTACAAAGGAGATGGATTTGTTGTCTTCCCTCCCCAAGAAGTAAAATTAGCAAAAATGAAAATCATGATTGATTCACTATATTCACAGATCGGGGATATTCTGGGTCAGGCCAAACAGGATGGGAGGAAATCATCCAAAGCAGCGGTATGGTACAATCAAGAATGTAGGAAGGAAAAGGGCGAGCTTTTAACTGTAGCAAAATCTAACCTGCGACAAGACCTGGTGAGCTGTAGGGCTAGATATAACTTGATACTGGACTGTGCCAAGAAGGAATAGGAGAACTCTTTATGGTCCTCTCTCCACTGAGCTTCGGTAGGTAAAGACAACAAGTCCTTTTGGAAGAAAGCAGGGATATGTTTAAAAGGCCCCCTGGCTGCTCTTGAATTTTTTGTTCAGTCCCAAGAGTGGGTGAAACATTTTGGGGGAAAGTATTGTTGTGTAAGTGGTGAGGAAGAAGAAGACTTTAATCCACTAGAAACGGACAGAACAATAAGCACCATGCTCTTACTTTTTCCCTCAAAGAAACCTAGGTACTGATTAGTTCATGTATTCCAGGTAGAGCTCCATGACCAGATAGGATTCCTAACGACCTATAAATGGAAGACCTACAAGTGTTGGAGGCCTATATTAATCATTTGTCCAAGGCTATTCTTCTGGGTATGGAGATCCCCGCCTCCTGGAAGATGGCTGAGATCACACCAATTTTTAAAAAGGGGGACAGGGCCCTCCCTGGGCACTACAATACCATCAGTTTGATAGATTCTGTGCAAAAACCCTTTTGCAAGCAAATACTGGCACGACTCCAGGAGTGGATTTCAGCAGGAAATATACTGTCTGACTTTCAGGCAGGGTTTTGTGCCAATATTAGTACTTTGGACCACGTTTTTCGCTTCTTTTGTATTCATTGGAAGAAAGTGATACTAGATAGTGACAAACTGTTTGGACCATTCGTGGACCTGTGAACAACTTTTGATCTGGTGCCTATGGGCAAACTTTGGAAAGTGCTGGTTGAGATGGGAATCCTTGCTAACCTGCTGGATATTTTGAGGAAAATTCATGCAGACAACATGGCCCAGGTTAAGTGGGGGGAGGATGGGCAACTCACTGAGCCCTTTAGGATCCAATATAAAGTCAGGAATGGGTATGTCCTAGCCACCATGCCCTCGTTAGTGATGAATGGAGTTGGAAGCCATTTCAATAGAGATGGGTGTGAAGCTCCTAAAGTTGGGGGGAAATGGGCCTTGGCCCTACTGTTCGCTGACAAGAACCTACTGCTATCAAAATGCCTTAAAGTGCTTCAAAAGCTACTGAATGACTTTCAGTCCTTCTGTGATGAGCATGAGCTGGATTTAAATTACACCAAAACCAAATATATGGTCTTCCCAAAGACATAACGCTCACCACAAGTTTGTGCTGGGCACCACATGTTGAGAAAGCACATCTACTTCTCATCCAGCAAACCTCTAATATAATAAAATCCAGAGAAAGACAATCTCAAGGAATGTGGCCTCAGCACTTGAAATTTATAACACTAAGGCCTTGAGATCAGTCCTGTATGGAGCAAAATTATGGGGTTAGGGGAACACAGTTAGTCTATCTGCAATTGGGCATCACTTTATCAGATCTTTACTAAACCTTTATTAAACCTTCTGGCGAGCACTCCCGTAACTCCTGTTTTTGTAGATCTGGCTCATAGGATGATTACTCATAAAATTGAGTGTCAGCTTCTAATGTTCTGGCATCAGCTGTGGCCCACAGATGCACTGGCCCACAATAAACCTTATCCTATCACTGTGCGCTGGTAACATCCCTTGGTTGCATTCCCTTTGGAGGAGACTGGGGCTGGAAACACATTGGAAAGATCTAGTGAAGTTGTCCCAGATAACTAGAGTATGATTTAAGGAACTTTTTTAGGAATCAACCATGGTGGATAGTGTTATCAAATCCACAGGATCGCTTAGCCTAGCGTTTATGAATTTTGAACCCCATCCCCAATATGAACACACAACTGATGAGATTGCGCCACCTATAGAAATAGAAATTCAATTTAGATATGACACTACTAAATTATTTTGTAGCAAATGGCCTACTCAAGTTCCCTCTGAAGATCAGTGTCCAGCTTGTGAAAGAGGACCCAAATCCTTGATGCACTTGTGTAGTGTGTTATTGTTCCCAGTTGTTGCTGTACTATTTTGTTTATTGAGTAAATTTTTTCCTCACTCCAGAAGGCAACTTTTTGTGTTATTTTTAGCTCTATTTTATTTATCTATAATTGTTATTTTTATTATGAATTTGAGTGAAATACCCTTCTTAAGATCTTTGTGATTGCAATACATTTTTATGATGATGACTAATATTCACAGGGACCCAGAGGTTGAAGAATTGAAAGGTTTTGTGGTATGTGTGGTCAAGGCGGGGGACCAAGTGGAGGAATCAGAAGGGGCTATTGCAAAAGACATTTAGAGAATTCACTGTGATCCGTTTAGGAAGGCCCCTAACAGAAATAAACCTAGGAAAATCTTAGTAAATGTCCTCATCTATACTATTAAGGAACATAGGGGCATATTAACAAGCCCCTAACACCACCCGCCACCATAGCATCATTTTGTTACACCAAGTCAGTGCTAAGGTGGCTTTTCCCCCACGCCATATTTACAAAGTGGAGCAAAGCTTGCATTGCGCCACTTTGCAACTCCTTGCGCCACATTATGCCTGCATCAGGCATAATGTATGTAAGAGGGCTTTCCGACTCAGGGAGGCCCGACAAAATGGCGCAGTGAAATTTACAACATTTCACTGTGCCATTTTTTATGTCATTTTTAATGCCTGCTCAGAGCTCAACATCCGGTCCACCCCCAGAAAAGCCCCACAGTGATGACAGCAGCTCTGGACGCCTGGATTTGGATGACCAACCTGGCCCATCAGGCATCTCCAGACAGTCAGTTACCCAGCCACAGTCACACGCCACCACAGAGCCGCCCCCCTCAGGAAACACCACCACAGCACCCACCCAGTGTACTCATACCTCTGTCCCCAGGGCACATCAATCAGCAGTGTGTCCACCGCTATAGGGACCCCAGGGCACACCTCATACCAAAGACAATCAGGGACCTGGGGTCAGTGGCAGTGGGCACACGGTTCAGGGGACACAGGCACAGGACAACAGGGAAACTGGGAGGAGTGCTGTGTGCCAGGGGGCGGAGAGGCCCAGGGAACCGACTCTCCTGCACTTACCAAGATCCTGGGAGCATACCAAGATTCCTAGGATATGCTGGGCCAGATCCTGGCCAATGTGCAGGAGAACAGGCGGCTGTAGGAGGTACAGTATCAGGGGATCAGGGAGGACTTGCAGGCCATTAACACTACCCTGGTCTCCATTGCAGGGGTGCTAGCAGACATGGCCAACATTATGAGGGAGGCAGCCTCACAATGGCAGGCCCCTACCACTAGCCAAACCAGTGAACAGCCCTCCGCCTCCGCTGCTGCTAGTGGACAGGAGGCCCCGCCACAGGACAAACAGGCCACCAGCACCCCTCTCCCTGGAGATGGAGAACCACCCCGCAAACGTTCCCTGTGGTCCAGGCAGAAGCCAGAGACTATTGCTAAGACCCTCGCCAGGAAATAAGACTCTCCTCATTGTCACCCTTGTGTCCCACCCTGTCACTCTGTCCACCTTGAACTGCCATTGCTTCACTTCCTATGCCCCCTTGGACAATGCACCTGTGATCCACATAGACTCTATCCTGGACTTTCCTCCACCATCACCCCAGCCCTTTGCACATCCCCCTCTACTTATTAACACTTAAATAAACACCATTTGAAAAAATAAAGTATGGAGTCTGTCAAATGATTGAACTATGTATTTGTTTAACAAGCTTTAAACACTGCAATACAACTGTCCAGTAATGTATACATATGAATGACTTGTAGTTGGCTGCAGTCAACACACCAGGAGCGATAGTGGGGCACACATATCCTGCAAATAGAGATGCTAAAGGGTACTGTAAGTGGCCATAGAAGTGGGAAAATCGGCCTGCCAGTGACAATGAGGTGCCCAGAGCTCCTCCAGTGTGTCCCAGACCTCTGCCATCTTGGATTCAGAGGTGTGAGGGCACAATGGACAGCACTGAGTGGCCAGTGCCAACAGGTGACGTCAGAGACCCTTCCTGATAGGTGCTTACCTTTCTCTGCAACCAATCCTCCTCTGAGGGCTATTTATGGTCTCTACTATGGTTATCTCATGAGATAACGAATGCAAGAGCTCACCAGAGTTCCTCTGCATTTCCCTCTTCGACTTCTGCCAAGGATCGACCGCTGACTGCTCCAGGACGCCTGCAAAACCGCAACAAAGTAGCAAAAAGACTACCAGCAACATTGTAGCGCCTCATCCTGCCGGCTTTCTCGACTGTTTCCTGGTGGTGCAAGCTCTGAGGGCTGTCTGCCTTCACCCTGCACTAGAAGCCAAGAAGAAATCTCCCGTGGGTAGAAGGAATCTTCCCCCTGCCAACGCAGACACAAAACTTCTGCATCACCGGTCCTCTGGGTCCCCTCTCATCTTGACGAGCGTGGTCCCTGGAACACAGGAGCATGATCCAAGTGTCCCCGATGGTCCAGTGGCCCTTCTGCCTCCTCATCTTCACTGTCCACAAGGTCCATTGCTGCCAGACACCCATCTCCAGCCTCATCCTCCTGCAGAAAAGGCAGCTGGCGACATAAGGCAAGGTTATGCAACATACAGCATGCCATGATGATCTGGCAGACCTTCTTGGGTGAGTAGCACAGGGAACTACCTGTCACATAAAGGAAACAAAACCTAGCCTTGAGGACGACGAATGTCCTCTCTACGAATCTTCTTGTTCGCCTATGTGCCTCATTGTAACGTTCCTCTGCCCTTGTCCTGGGATTTCGCACAGGGGTCGGTAGCCATGAGAGGTTGGGATAACCAGAGTCACCTACAAATATCGAGGGACAATTGTTAGACACACACTAACCCGTAGGGCCCACACCATACCCATACACCAACATCCACTGGGTGGGAACCAGGGCTCACCTATTAGCCACACCCAGTGCCTCTGGAGATGAGCCATCACATATGGAATGCTGTCATTCCTCAGGATAAAGGCATCGTGCACAGACCCAGAATACTTTGCATTGACATGGGAGATGTACTGGTCCAACAGGCAAACTATCTGCACATTGATTGAGTGAAAGCTCTTTCGATTTCTGAACACCTGTTCAGTACTCCGGTGGGGGACAAATGCAATATGTGTACCATTAATAGCCCCAATAATGTTGGGGATATGTCCCATTGCATAGAAATCAGCTTTCACTGCAGCCAAATCCTGGATCTGGGGGAAAACGATGTGGCTGTGCATTTGTTTAATCAGGGCAGACAACACTCTGGTCAGCCCTATTGAGAACATTGGCTGCAACATTCCTGCTGCCACCCCCACTGTCACTTAGAAGTAGCCAATTGCCAAGGAAATGGAGCACATATAGGGCTTGCACAAGAGGGGGGATTCCAGTGGGGTGACGGATAGCAGATATCAGGGCAGGCTCCAATTGGGCACACAGCTCTGTGATTGTGGCCCTGTCCAGTCTATAGGTGAGGATAATGTGCATGTCCTCCATTGTTGTCAAGTCCACCAGGTCCCTGTACACGGGGGATGTCTCCATCTCCTATTCATCTGCAGCGGTTGCAAACTAGGGGGCAAAATGGTGAGCAGCTGGTCAGTATACCATATTTCCAAACACTACACTTCATTGCATGTTATAACTGGAACAGTATATTATTGGATAGGCCCAAATGGTGCTTATGTTTACTGTGACACAGTTAGGTGCCATGGCCTGCCCCCCTGAAATGGCATCCACCTGTCCTGTGAGGAGGGACATGTGGAAATGAGGTAATTCCCCAGGCGTTGTGCGCCATTGCGGGACAGAGGTGAGAACCGGTACAGTGACGGTACTCACCGCCGCAGACGTGACCACCATTTTCTATTTGTTCACCCACCTGCTACCTGACCTTCAACAGGAGAGGACCTACACTGAATGTGCTGCTGTGACCTGTGTCTGGAACCGACCATGGCTCGTGTCACTGGGGAAAGGGCCCCTGCCTTCACCGCAGCGAAGTTGGAGAGACTGGTGGATGGGGTCCTACCCCAGTACCGAATGCTGTATGGGCCTCCAGACCAACAGGTGAGTACACCATAAGCACGATGCATGGGGCAAGAATGCATGGAGTAGTGTGTGTGAAAGCCTTGTGTGGGGGGGTTGGTGGAAGGGCCCTGGGCAGAGTGCTGCATGTATGGTGAGCCATGTCTGTGCGTAAGGGGATGTGAAGGCTATGGTGGGCCATGAGTGTAACAGGCAGGACGGTCTGACTGATATCTTTTCCTATATGTATTTCTCTACAGGTCAGCGCCCATCAGAAAAAGGGTATCCAAAAAGAAAAAGGGAGCACACTACAAAAAGGGTATATGGCGTGCCATCGCCAAGTACTTGCAGACCCTGGGGGTCTATGGCAGGTGGAGAACCCACTGTCGGAAACGGTGGGAGGGCCTGAGATGCTGGGCACGGAAGAGGCCCTGCTGGGGATGGCCTCCCAATGAGGAAGGGGTGCCGGTCAAACCCTGACTCCCCTGGAAGGCGGTGGCCTATCTGGAGCTGGATTGGCACTTGGGGGCATCACAGCAGCCACAAAGGGGTGAGTACAGTGCCCCAATATACTACTTGCGTGTGGTGGGGTGGCATTTAGGTGGGGGATGTGGGCCTGTCGGTGCCCCTAGGCCAGGCCAGACATTGCACGGTAGGTCTCATGTTGGGCAGGGTCTGATGTAAACGTTCTCCAACCAAGCTATTAGGCATCCACTACTGGGCAGGGGTCTGTGGGTCTCAGATACGCTGCATTTGGCGTTATGTGTCCCTGTCCATGGGCTGGTAACTAGCATTGTGACTGTTAGTGCATTGCCTAGTGCGTAGGGCTGTTCCCTGTGTTTGTGTGTCGTGTATGCCAACCGTGGTGTTGTTGCCGCCATTGACCAAGTGTATCCTTTGTCTCTCCCCCCCTTTTTGTTTTGTCACCCTGTCCTTATGTGCATTAGCATCTCTGTCGGAGGAGCAGAGGCACCAGCAACGGGGAGAGCTGCATCCCACAGGGCCCAGGAGGCCGAATCCACCGACGGTGAGGGCGGAGGGTGAGGGGAGCACCACAGCGGAAACTGGAGGGGACAGTTCAGACATTGATACCTCCTCCGAAGGAAGCTCCCTGGTAGTGGCGGACACCTCTGAACCCACCCCAACTACAGGTACAGCCGCCACCCCGTTCTGGCACCGCCCTCCCAGCAGCCCCTCAGCGTGTTTCCCGTGCCCGCTTGCCCAGGAGGGTGGGCATCTCCTTCACCCCAGGCACCTCAGGCCCTGCCTTAGTTAGCCCTGCTGCCCTGAGTGAGGAGGCTATTGACCTCCTGCGATCCATCTCTGTTGGGCAGTCAACCATTATGAATGCCATCCAGGGGCTGGCAGCCCATTTGCAACAGACAAATGCATTCCTGGAGGGCAATCACTCTGGAACGGCACCCAACAGAGATCAATCTAGGCTCTGGCCTCCTCTATGATGGCAGCCATTGTCCCTGTTTCTAGTCTTCCTTCTCTAGCTTCCTCTACCCAATCCCATTCCGCTCAACCCCGACCTTTCCCAAGCACACAGGCAGACCAGCATGCACACAGGACAACACACAGGAGTGGTTCAGGTAAACACAAACACCACATATCATTCCCCAGGTACTCACTCAAACACCATCCAGATGCAGACATACCAATATCCACTGCCTCCAATGTGTCGTCTCCTCCTCCTCATCCCCCTCCCTCCCAGTAGCATCTACACTCACACCAGCATGCACTACATCCTCATCCACTACTACCATCACACCTATCACTACACGCCCCTCACTGGCAGTCCCCACATCCATGTACACATCCCCTGTGTCCTCTCCTTCTGTGTCTGTGCCCCCTCCTCCCAAAGTACACAAACGCAAGCACTCAGACACCCAACAGCCATCCACCTCACAACAGCATCCAGCCCATGCACCTGCACCCAAAATCAGCAGACAGACACCTCCTACAACCACTTCCTGTTCCGCCACTCTCAAACCTTCACCCTCTTCCTGCCCCAATGTCCCTGCTTTTCATCTCCACCGTTGAACTCTTCCCTACCACTCCTCCCCGTCGTTCATGTCAGGCCAGGGTGGTCAGAACCCAGGTGAGCACCTCAGCCACCCAGTCCACGGCCACAGTAGTGTTGACAGCTATTCCAGGTGGGAGAGGATCCCCGGCACCAGGCAGCCACACTGAAAGGGTGTCTGCACCAGGCGCTTCAAGGAAGGGTGTTGGACTTTTTTTGCTTATGCAGGGTCATCCCCAATCTTTTTGCCTCCTGCCTCCTATTTTTTTCTGACCTGTTGCTGTTGGCTTTTGAACTCTGAGCACTTTACCACTGGTAACCAGTGCTAAAGTGCATATGCTCTCTGTGTAAATTGTACGTAATTGGTTTATCCATGATTGGCATATTTGTTTTACTGTTAAGTCCCTAGTAAAGTGCACCAGAGGTGCCTAGGGCCTGTAAATCAAATGTTACTAGTGGGCCTGCAGCACTGGTTGTGCCACCCACACAAGTAACCCTGTAATCATGTCTCAGACCTGCCGCTGCAGTGTCTGTAAGTGTATTTTACACTGTAAATTCGACTTGGCAAGTGTACCCACTTGCCAGGCCTAAACTTTCCCTTTTCTTACATGTAAGGCACCCCTAAGGTAGGCCCTAGGTAGCCCCAAGGGCAGGGTGCAGTGTATGGATAAGGAAGGACATATCCGCCGCCCGCCAAAGTCCCGCCGTCAGAATACCGCTGCGCGGTCAGAAGACCGCCGCGGTAATTCTAAGTTTCCCGCTGGGCTGGCGGGCGACCGCCAGAAGGCCGCCCGCCAGCCCAGCGGGAAACCCCCTTACATGAGGATGCCGGCTCCGAAAGGAGCCGGCGGAGTGGAAGGGGTGCGACGGGTGCAGTTGCACCCGTCGCGATTTTCAGTGTCTGCTTGGCAGCCACGCTGAATTCCGCGACTCCGTGGAAGTCGCCGCACCACGTCGTGACCGACGCCGCTCGAAAGTGCACAGATTCAACGTTTCGCACAGACGCCGCGATCCCCGACTTCGCGCATCGGCTTGTTTTCACTCTTCATCAAAGGTACTGTACTTGGGGGTCTATATGACTCTGTGTCCAGCGCCACTGGTGTCGGCTTGTTGGGAACGACTCCGTCACGACGCCGTGTTAACATCTCATCGAAGCATTTTTGCTTCAAAGCGCTATTTTTGAGTTTAATCTTTAAAAATTCATAACTTGACTTGTGTATGTCGGATTTTTGTCGTTTTGGTCTTGTTTTGTTTAGATAAATATTTCCTATTTTTCTAAACCGGTGTTGTGTCATTTTGTAGTGTTTTCATGAAGTTACTGTGTGTGTTGGTACAAATACTTTACACCTAGCGCTCTGAAGTTAAGCCTACTGCTCTGCCAAGCTACCAAGGGGGTAAGCAGGGGTTAGCTGAGGGTGATTCTCTTTTACCCTGACTAGAGTGAGGGTCCTTGCTTGAACAGGGGGTAACCTGACTGTCAACCAAAGACCCCATTTCTAACAAAGGGCAAGGAGGCATCACCAGCTGCGTCTAGGAAGGGCAAGGAGGCTCCACCAGCTGTGTCTAGGAAGTGCACAGAGGCACCACCAGCTGCTACAGGGAAGGGCAAGGAGGCACCCCCAGCTGCTACAGGGAAGGGCAAGGGGCAATCCCCGGCTGCGACAGGAAGGACAAGGGGCCTGCACCAGCAGGCAAGAAGGACAGGAGGCATGGCGCTGGGACTCATTCGAAGCCCCCACCACCAACCATGGTGGTCCAGCAGTCCGAGGTGCAAGAGAAAGGTTGGAGCCTCCTCTACCACTGGCAGCACTGCCACCAGCAGCAGTAACCCCAGTGGGCAGCCGTTCGAGGCTGCAGGGGAAGGGCTAGAGCCTCCCCCCACCACTGGCAGCACTGCCAGCCGTCCGAGGCTGCAGGGGAAGGGCTGGAACCTCCCCCCACTACTGGCAGCACCGCCACCAGCACCACCACCAGCACCACTGCCAGGAGCAGCAGACCCAGTAGGCATCCGTCTGAGGCTGCAGGGGAAGGGTTGGAGCCTTCCCCCATCACTGCCAGCACCGACACCTGCACCGCCACTGCCACCACTGAGCAGCCGTCACCGCCGGCGGGCAGTGTGTAGTCCTGAATCTATGGGCTGTTGTGCGGCCTGGGCCCTGCAAATCCTGTGTGTATGTGTTAGGGGTGGGGGTGTTGCATATTGCATGTGTGTGTCACTCTCTTTTTCCTCCTCCCTCCCTTGTCTGCTAGGCGGCAGTACTCACCGCGGTCATCTTCGCTGAAGTTGATGTTCATAATGCAGCAGAAAATAGAGCAGCATGGGGAATATGTGCAGCTCGGGCTCCATGGCGTTGTGGTTGTTCCCTGAGTCTCCACAGGTAAGTCCTTTGACTTCTGAGATCTGTTTCCGACAGGCTTTTGATCTCGTTGGTACCGCCCCTGAAAAGGTGGCGGATTGGACGGTCATAATAGTGTGGGCGGTACATTGTCTTCCACCTCGCTGTTGGCGGTTAGCGCCATGGTGCTTGTTGATTCCACCGTTGCAGTCGGTGTGTTAAAGTGGCTATCTGTCTGAGCAGTTTCCGCTGTGGTCATAATTCCATTTTTGTTACTGCTGGCCTGTTGGCGGTATTACCGCCGCTTTATCACTGACCGCCATGGTTGTAATGAGGGCCTAACTGTGGATGGGGTGTGTTTTGAAATCTGATCAGATGTTCCCAGCATGAGTCTCAATGGGCAATAGGAGCTTGGGAGGAGAATTGAACCCTTGAGGATAACTGGGGACCCCAGCCCAGCTGGTGAGGTTCCCTTCTGCCTTGAGTCTCATGCCCAACAACAAAATATACAAATGTAGGTACTGCAAAGGGGTAAATGATTTATTCAAGGAGCTGGAGAGTAACAATTAGGAGCAACAACTTTTCTCAGGGGTTTTATCCTGGAGGTTTGGCACACTGGTGAAGAAAGATAAACTATTATTTTGCTTGTGGTTATCATTATTATTATTAGTAGTAGAGGTCATGCTGGAAAATGTAGTTATAGTAGTAGCTGATGAATAGGCAATTCTGGTTCTGATTACCCCAGTAATTCAACAAACTCATAATCTTTATCCGACCAAAAAATTTATCATAAAAGAGTCAGTAAAAACCATGAAAATAAACAGAATCAAAGAGACATTAAAAAAGGTCAAACGTGATACATAACAACAATTGCCCGCTGCCCTCAGGCACGTTGAATATAAAAACAACAATTAAAAAACAGCAGGCCCGCATAGTCCAGGAATTTTGATCATAGAAGAAAACCTTAAACTCAGTACATGACCAAAGCCGTTCTCCGCTTAATAGCAAGCTGGATGTAAACAGCGGTTAAAAAACAGATCTTCACAGTGGCCAATGTTTGCAAATGTGTAAAAGCGCCACTACTATGGTATGTGTTGGCCTTTTTTAGAAAGGTTAAAACGTAGCCTTTCCTTAGTGTCATATAAAATTTGCAAAAGAACATAAAATGAAAAGTGCTTTGTGCAGAACAGTCAACACAAGGACAAACAGGTAAGTTCCTGGAATAAGCCCTGGAGGGGAAAGGCAACAAGAAAGTACAGTGTGATCAACCTAAACCTAACCAGCAAAAAACTGTGATACTGGCTGCACACCGGGTTAAGATATGATTCAAAACCATTGTTAGTGGAAATCTCCATATACGCCTGGACATTTGACTTGTCAATCTCCCTCCACAATCTATCATCCAAACAATCAGCTAAAACTGTTTTTTCAGGTTGATTAAGGAGTTTGCATTCAGACTATCAGGGGATCTAAAAAGACTTCACACCCCAGGCTAAGGCAGGTGTTGCAAATATACCTTATCCAAGTGTTCTCTAGGCATCGATGAAGTTTCAGGAAGTCATCAAGCAGAGCCCCATTGAATGAAGTCTGGCTCCGTTACCAAATTCTGAGTCACAAAAACAAGGATTGCATTTTTATGGCATCTTTGATGTACCCTATCCCGACCTCAAAGTGAAATATAAAAGAGCTGGTGCTTTTAGGGGATGATAGTAATCTTTTAATGGAATCATTCTTGACCTTTTCAATCGCTAATGCCCTACACCCCAATCCCATATGAGGCAACCCTGCAACTTAGTTTTGTATATGGATATAAGTTTCTTGATCGGCTTCTGGCCAAGTCTGTTGGCAAAATTGAAGACGGACTCCACAGCTTTAGTGAAAGCAACAACTCTGCTAGTCTTCAATGGGCCTTATGTAAGGTGCTTATCAAATGGAATTCCTGAGTAGGAGAACATAGGGACAGTGCAGTGCAGTGTCATTATTAACTAAAAAGGGCTGCCCTTCTTCCTCACAGCAAACACCATGACATGGGTTTTAGCCTGACTAACTCTCAGGTCCAAACTCATCATAAATTTATAGAAATGGTCCAGTAGGTGTTGCAAATCATTAAACAGTCCCAGCTATTAGGACTCTGTCATCAGTGTAGATCAGAGCAGGGATGCTGCAACGTCCTATGTGGTTGCAATATCTCCCAAGCTCTAAGAGCTGCTCCTCCAGGCGTTTTATGTATAATGAGAAGGGAAATGGGGCCATCGAACAACCCTGGCAAACTACCCTGGCAAGATAAAAAAAACGACAGTAGTGTCCCCAACCCCTGGGCCTTATTTCACACTAGCATTAACTTAATTATGGAGTTGTCTTAAAAACGTAATTATATTCTGGTCAGCCCCCATATCTTACATAATGCTTTAAAATTTGCTTCTGTTTTTGGAGTCAAAAGCGGAGATCAAGTCCATAAATGCCAGATACAACGTGCCCTTTTTGGGCACCGTTTAATTGCATATTAGGAGGTACAGGTTGAGAGGGTGCTCCACTGTTCCAGGCCGGAACAGAAACCAAATTGTAGCTCTGAGAGCACTTTGTGTTCAATATGCCCATGTGTGTAAACTTTCAAGCAATATTCTGTGTGAGAAAACTGGGCTGAATGCAGAGGCCCCCTAACTTTTTGCCCCCATTTTTCACTTTTTGCTGGTGTGTTACTGACTGTGATGTGCCCTGGGTACTGCTAGCCAGTCCCAGGGCCTGTGTTCTGTGTAAAAGTAGTATGCAAATTAGGCTAATTATAATTGGCTATATCAACCTACCTATAAGTCCCTAGTATGTGGTAGGGCATGTAGGTTTAGGGACCCCAGCATAGGTAGTGCACCCATAGGTGCACTACTGAGGAGCCCAGTACCATCTTAAAGGTAGGCCTGCCTTGTTGGCTGCTTTTAAACTAAAGGTATATGCAAATTCTATTTTGGAATTAAAAATCCTTCCAAAGTCTTACACTACCTTATTTTAACATATGTCACCCCTAAGGTGTACCCTGAGTGCTCTTAGGTTTGGGTGCCATGTAACTATCAGCAGGGACCTTTTAAACATTGTTTTATAAGCCCTGGTGAGGTAAAATATCCAAATTTGTTTTTCTCTCTCTGTAGTGAATGGCCTCCATAGGCTTAAATGGGGAGACTTTATTTTAATTAACAAAGCCCCCATAAGAGCCAGATATCTTGAGTTTGGTATCATATTTTGTGTTATATTAAATCCCACAATTTCCCATTTTTTGATTTCATATAACTAGTTCAGGTAAGGAGTTTTAAAACCTGTAGTACCCTTCTATAACTGGCCAGCCCTGGCTGCCTGGCCAGGCTGCCTTGATGAGGTGTGAAGTGGCCTGGGCTGAACACAAAGGATCTGGCTTGGGGAGGAGATCTACCTCAGCAGATGGTAAAACAGGATGGGAGAAGAGCAGCCAAACTGGTCTTCAATTGCAGGGAAGGACATTTGGAGCAGCTCGGGACTTCCCCCATTTCCTGCCACCCCAGACAATTAGGCGCCCTCTTGATTAAATTAGAAGAGGGCAGCAGAGGGGTGTGTTTAGGATTTTTAGCCACACCAGTGGGTGGGCTCAGCCAGCTCTAACCTTCAAAAATCAGTTTCAGCCATGTTGGATTTTTGAAGAATGTTGCTCCCTGGGCTGATTTTTGCCGCACTTCCCAGGAAGTGGTCATTCAAGGGGGAAGTGGCGTGGCTGACACTCAGCCCCCTCTGCTTTTCACCCCAGGAGAAAGGATACATATGGCAGAGCAGCACCCACACCTCACCCACACCTCAGATCCCTACAAGGAATAAGACAAAGAAGAAGAAGGACTGCTCTGCTGGACCCCTGACCTGCACCTGGACACTGCACCGTAATGGACTGCACCTGCTGCAAACATGGGCTTCACCACTAAAAGGACATTGCCTGTCTTCTACTACTTCAAGAAGGGACTCCCTGTTTGCTACAGGCACAAAGGAGCTGCCAGAGTCCCCTGCATCAAGTCCTGCAAGCAGAGCCCAGCTGACCAGCGTCCGGTGGCCATTTGAGTATGCTGACTAGGTGCATTATGAGAATTGTAGCCCCAACTCCCAAGGAGCAACTCAGAGTTTCTGGAACCTTGGATCAAGTTGTGGACAATGCAAGGACCCAAAAAGGACCTCTGGAAGAAGACCGATAAATTTAGAGACGTTTGGAGCAACTCCTTAAGTTGATAAGGTGCATTGTGTCCCAGACCCCAAGAGGCAAACTAGAGCCTCTGAATCCTTGGCTGGTGCTGTGGACCACCTTTAAGAAATGCATATCTCTGGTTCCTCTTATCTGATTTTAATCATTTTGAAGATCCAAATATAATCTATTTTTTATAAATTGGTGTTGGATGTTTATTGTGTTTGTGTTTTACTTATTTATTGTTTTGTGATTTTTAACTGCTTTACACCTTTGTCGCTCATTGCCAAACTACCAACGGTTGAGCTGGGATTAGTTTATTGAGACCTAACTGGACCTAGTGGGGATTAGTGGCCTATTGCTAAGTGTAGGTACTTACCTGTCCTTACCAATAATGCACTTTCCAACATTCTGCCCATGATTTTGGTAAATTAATCAAAGAGATAGGGCGGTAGCAATGCGGATCTCCTTTGGAACTCTTTTTACAAATGTGGACAATAGTGGCATGAGACCAGGTCTTCGACAGGCCTGTAGCTAGAACCACATTAAGAACAGGAGTGGAGCCCACAGTGGAGTTTTGGCTTTAAACAACTCAGAAGGAATCCCATCAGCGCCAGGAGCTTTCCCAGCTGGACAAAGTGGGGACAGCTGTCCAGTGGTAGCAAAACCTCTCTCAGCTGAATCTACAGGCCAGCCGAGGATGCAACCAACAGCTGGGAGGGCATAAGGGAATCTAGGGATGACTGGGGTTTGGTACGGACTGCCTCGCCTGGAGGGGACATAACCCTTGTGTCAGGGTCAGCATTGAGATTTATGAAATGAGCAACACAAATATCAGGAGGGATCCTTGTGTCAATACTTGACTCATTGATATTTTCAAAATAGTTGCAGTTTACCATTGCCATGAAGGCTTTGCTTTCTCTTAGCTCACTTGCCTGTAATAGGGATGAGTAGGCTTCCTGGTTTATAATGTTTTTGCTAGCTCTAAGGGTGTTTCAGTGCAGAAACCTGCAGTTATGCACCATTTGCTGGTCTCTAGGGTTTTCTTTAGGGGCACCAGAAGCTGGTTGTGACCCATTGTGCACTTTACATCAAACTATTAGCCAAGCTTCCCCTTGCCATACTTAATTGGGGCCAAGAGCAGGTCATGTGCTGTGCTGCTTGTCCTATCAAAGCTGTGAATTATCTCAAGTCCATCCCTCCCCACTGTTTATCTGTTGATAGTCATCCTCTAGACATCTCAGGAAGTCAGGATGTGAGATGATCAATGGTTTTGTCAAAAATTTAACCTGTCCACCTTACATCACCTTTTGATCATCCCTTTATTCTTAGATAATGAAAAAGGGCATCTTGGCAAAAAACAAGCATAAATTGCGAAAGCCAAAAGCCTATGGTCAGCAAGGGGCGAATTTAAAAGGTTATAATCCAGCACCCATTTCCTCAATGCATGCAAATAAAGAATAAAATTGATCTGGCTAGGAATACCCCTCCCGACAGAAGTAGCTGATTTAAACAGTTTCAAATTTAAGGAATAAAAAAAGGATTATATTTTGTCTGGACTAAATTAAATTCATCCCCTAGTGGACTATGAACAAAGTGGGTAATTGAGTCCCCAGAGCTATCTACCAACCCACAGGCCTTGGATGGGCAAACTGGCAAAATCTCAAATTTAAGCCCCCCAGAAGTACCACCACATACATCCCTGGTATGCTTCTTGCACATTTTTCTATGTCCTTGAGTAATGACCTGGCCAGATCTACCTTGGATGTCTCAAAAACATTGTTGTACAGGTTTATTAATAACAGTTGGGTTTTTAGGCACTGCAGAAGAATAAGCTGATAATACGCAGCGCTAAGGTTTGACAATATGACCTGGGCATAGAAGGTTAAGGAGATAAAGGTGATGAGACCTCATTTATCCCTGCCCATAGTGTCTGGAATTGCTGATGTAAAATAAGTGATATACCCATCCATAAATACAAAGTCAGTGAGCAATGTCTCTTGCAGACAGATAACAGCATAGCGTTCAACAAACTTATGTCAGTCCTAACTGCCCCACATGCATGCCAAGCCCGCTCCATTCCATGAGGCTATCAATGAGAGCTGGGCTTTGCTGCTTATAGGGTCCATGCTACAGGACAGACAGTTGTTAGTAGCTGAGGGAAATGTTGGACCTGCGCCCGGCTTAGGGAAGCTGTTTACGACTTTCAAATTGGAGGGGTCACAAGAAATAAGAATGGAAGGGAGTCAGTCCATCTGGTCCAGTTGCGAGATGGGCGCAAATCTGTTGATAGTGAGGGTGTGAAGACCGGGCAAAAATGGAACAGACAGGCTCCCCTGAGGCTTGCAGAAATAACTGAGTGGGAGGACCTTAATAGCTGATGTGGATGGCCCAGCAAAGTTTATCTTGGTCAAAATGTATTTAGTGACCCTTTTATCTTTAAAGTTAATGACGATACAGTCCTTTTCGGCAGGCATCCGGTGTTACTCGCCCATGGAACCCTACAGTTGGGATAAATCTGGTTGTGAAACAACTCTGGTCTGCCAAGTCTGCCATTGGTTCAGTGTATCCCTTTATTGACCAATTGGTCATGGTCTTCACGTGAATAACTTCTCAACCAGGGTGCATTCTTTAAAATAATAACAGATGGGGTTTCCTGAGGTGGTAAATGTAGTGAAGGAAACTTAGAAAGGGGGGAGCAGAATGTGCCCGGATGTGTTAGTCCCATGGCCACAGGCCCCTCCAAGTTGTGCACAAGCCTCGATTCCCTCTGCATATGAGAGCACTGCAAGCTCAGTATTGACCCCTCCTCCTCTGGGGTCCTCCTCTTGGGTTGTTTGGCCTCCTCAAAGGGGTATCTGCTGAGACCACAGGAACAGGAGGCTGCAAGGATAGAGCAACATTGATTACAGCACTTGTTAAGCTAGGTGAGATGACTTGGCAGAATGTTGCTCCATAAAGGCACCCCCAGATCTCTCAATGCTACCTCCTCGTTCTCAACGCAATCCAGGATCGGACCCAGTGCACACTCTTGCATATTTCCCCCACTATGTTGGGTAAAGTGATCCCAGTGTTACTCATTAAGTGGTTGCTCAGATCAAGATTAGGAGCTATGGCTTGGCTCAGTAGAGCCGCTAAAGGGCACAGGCATTGTCTCCTGGATTTGGCTCTCCTATCTATTCTCTCCCTTTCCTCCCTGAGCTTTATGGCTTTCCTGTGTTAAATAAGGTAATGGGAGCTTAAGTCCTCTCAAGGGATTCACCAGGCATGATAGACGCTGGAAGACCAGGATTGGTTCAAATAGTAGGGGTACCGAAGACATTGTTGCACACTGTTTGCTGAGGTGAAATAGTGATGGGGACAGTTGTAGTGGGCATAAAGGGAACTCATGGAGACTTAAGATCTGGTTCAAACAAGGAAGACAGGGACAGAAGCCATTCGGCACATTCAATTTCCCTATTAATTACTCCCACAGCTCGCTGTAAGAAGCCATATAGAGTCCTGAGATCAAAGAGTTTGACAATATAGCTACTGAAAATACTCAGTACCTTTTGAAGCAGATGGCAAAGGGGTGGCCCAGACTTCTCTAGGTGATGACAGGGGAAGACGGGCTCGGTCTTGGCCCGGTCTTGGCTCTGGCGCAAGCCCAAGTGCACGCCCAGGTGAATCCCAGGCGCATCCTATGCAGAGGGAAGCGGTCCATGCTGAAGAGTACATCAGCAGTCTTTGGCCCTGGCCAGGCCACACACAGAAGTCTGAGGGATGAAGTCCCAAACCAGTGCCACAGAAAACAGCAAAGGAGTGCGGTCAGGAAATGACTAGATGAAAGGGCTGCAGTAATTCCTAATTTTTCACCCAGAGTATTTTGCTGCATCCAGTAAATACTGACATCCAGACTGGTGTGTGTAGTATTTACTGGAGGCATTGAATATTCTATATTGTGGGGTTTTTCTAAAAAAATGGGGAGTTACATGTAGAACCAGTGCCATCTGTATTGCATTCCAAGTTTCAGAATTTACTGCACATTTTCCACTGTGAACACTTCACTTCGGAAAACTGGCCAAAGGAAAATTGGGGCAATGAAATGACTACTGCATTACTGAATTCCAGTTCCTGCACAAACTACTAGTTACATGGGGATTGCAGTCTGCCCACCTCTTTGTCAGTGTCCAACAAGACACTATAGCTCCCAATTGTGGCAACTTTACTATCACCTTAGGCTATTGCCCCTGAATTTAATGCCTCACACTCACAGAGAGCTTGTTGAATTTTTATATACATGCTGTTTTAGGCCCTTCTTGTGATGAGCCCTGTAATTGATGCACTATTTATTTCACCCGATAAAATCCACTATGCAGCATTGGATTTTATTTAATGTATTAAATAACACCCAATCATAGGTTATTGGAGAAAAACATGGAGAATGTGGTGCAAAAACACAAAAATTCACATGTTCTGGTAAATACCAGATATTTTCCCCAGATGACTATCTGCAGGTTTGACCTACTGACATTTATCACAAATTCAAAATAGCATTATTTTGTAGGGCCAATTGCAGCAATTGCTATCTCATTTGGCTCCTGGTGACCAGCTCTAGCCCCCTGAGGATTACTTTCTGTTTGGGAACGTCATTCTGTGGTTTCATTATCAGCTGTGTCCGCTGGCTAGACTCCTGATGCTTTCTCCTGCGTGCAGAGAATCTTCCATAGCCTCTCAATGGCCAACTTGCAGAACACCCTCCATGCACTCCCCAGGTCCCACTTCCTCCTGGCTACTTCCACAGCCCCTCTAGCCAGTCAGCAAAAGTTCTAGAGAAACCCTCCAAGTTCCCATAGCAGGTCAATACACTGAACTGTAGCATTGTGCGACTGGCCCTGAAGAGACCCATCCTAGTCCTGGGTGCCAGCAGGAGTCAAAGTCCTTCTGTCCATCTTCTCAGTGGGGTCAGGTGGCTTTCCTTCCAGCTGGGCATACATTCACCATTGTCACCCCTAGGTCCAGTGTCTACTATATTGTCTCTCCCTTCTGCAGTGATTTTTAAGTGCGGTTGGAAAGGTCAGAAGGTAGGTGCCTCTCTTTAATATTAGGGTGCCACATCATTACTCCACCCTTGCCCAACCCTTCTGCATAGCATTCTGGGACATTTCAACATGGCAACTTCGAGTGGTGTATACAAATACCTTCCCTATGAACTTAAGCTCCCCCAATTGACACAGCTGCCTGAGCTCTTCCCACCTAAATGTCAAAGGGGAGCCCCAACTGTGTTTGGTCTGGCCTTTGCTTCTGTGGGTTTGAACCTGCCAAGGCCAGATACAGTGTGAAGAGTTAATTAGCAGATGCAAATTACCTCTCCACACCATTCTTTCCCAAGAACTGGCCCAAGCACTGTTAATAGCTCTATTATGTGGGGAAGCCTTTCACCCTTCTGCTGGCCAGGAGAGTGATTAACTTGGCTCAGTAGGGGGTACAAAGAACTGGAATGTGATTACAGGCAAGTCTGGGAAATATGAACATTGTGAAAGTACCATAAAGAGTGTATTTATGAGGAACATAACTGTGGATCTACACTCTCGATACATTTTCACAATAGCATCGATTTCTCACTGGACCATAGAAGCCTAAGTTGGGAGGAAACTGTACTTTGGTGCATATTTCATATATAATGTGTAATTCAGTTAAGCACTGCATTTAAGTCTGACACCAGGTCAGCAGTACTGTTTGCTCATGTGTCATATGTACCTAGCCCAGAGCCTCTTCCTACCTGTGCAACAGGAGATCTTTTTTTAAAAGGCAGTCAGCACTCTTAGTCGATGAGACTCACTCACAGTAAAAGTCCAAAAACCAGATAATCAAAACTGAAAACCCCAGAGTTAATAAATGTGTATAACCCACTTTGCTACAGCTAGGAGGTAGAAAAAAACTTTAATGGTCAGATTAAGAATCTGGGGACGAGTACTCTATTTTAAGTGTGACAGATATCCCATCAACCTTATTGCAAGTCACTTAATCAGGCTGTTAATGAATAAGAGAGTTAAGGTAGGTGGGAAGAGAAAGGGATTGTCTCCCTAGCTAAAATCTTGCATATCTTTACAAGGAACGTAACCCCAGCCCCTGTCATTATAAAATGCAGCTAATCTGAGATTTTCAAATGGCAGAATGTAGGAGAGCAGAAAACTTGCCAGATAATGAGATCTACTCAGAAATTCATCAGAAAAAATACACATAGATTCGCATTTGGGTTTGAACTTAGGCTAATGACATTATTTATGTGTGTGTTACACTTCGGTCAGGACGTTTAGCTTTATCAAACAAAATTAGTTAAACTCTTTATCCTTTCCACAAATCAATCTTTTTTTGCTTCAGTGATGGAGAGACATTGGACATAGGATATGTGTGACATCATCGTATTTTATCATACAATGCAAAAAGAAGAAACGTATGTTCTCGGTCCAGTTGACGTCTCTGTAAAAGCCTCTGCATGATAGTAGTGTACTAAGGACATGTCATTTCAGTCCCCTCTCAAAGGGATGTCCGATCACTCACATACCCATCTATCACAGGCATTGCCAGTCAAGTGATCCTCCTCATAAAAGAGGAGCTGGGTGAATGTGCCCCCACTTCGGTTACAGCCAGCACTCTACCTCCCTTCTACTAATGAGGGCCTGGAGCCCATGATGTTACAACCATCACAGTATTATTAGCAGGGTAATGGAGCAGTTGGTAGTGATATGAGATGTTTACAGTGATCAGGGATGGACAGTGGCAAGGAGAGAAGCACAGGGAGGGCCAGTGATGAAAGGTCTAAGCAGTGACATAAGAAGTGACAGAAAAGGTAAGGCATGATGCTAGTCAGGCCTGTGACAGGATAGAAGGTCATGATTGGCCTTAACAGGACAAGGGAGGGTCAATGAGAAAATTGATAACCATTAAACAATAGGAATGTCCCAGTCCTGTACTTCCTATTGCCCCAGCACAATCCCTACTCTGCAACACCATCTGCATTCTCAGCATTGAATCCCGCCCCATTATGAGAGTTTGAGAGGAGTTGACTTGAAAATATTTTTCTCAGCTGATGCTCCTCATTATAAAGTTTGAAAACCACATCCGCAATAACAGTTCCTGTAGTGCACCACCTTCACCCATTGTCCCTTTTGGTAGAAGGATTGGCCTTGCACCTGAAGCCTGTGTGTATCTAAATTCCCTTCACTTTATCAATACCCCATTCACCACATCCCCGATTTTGTGTTTGTGACTGAGCAGAAGATCCAAAATGGTATATGCAGTTTAGGTTCAGAATGCAAAATGCTGAAATATGGTGGCAAGTCATAGGGGGTCATTCTGACCCTGGCGGTAATTACCGCCATGGCGGAGGTCGGCGGTAGCACCGCCAACAGGCTGGCGGTGCACCGCTGGGCATTCTGACCGTGGCGGTTCAGCCGCGGCCAGAAACGGAAAGTTGGCGGTGTACCGCCGACTTCCCGCTGCCCTTGAGAATCCTCCATGGCGGCGGAGCGCGCTCCGCCGCCATGGGGATTCTGACACCCCCTACCGCCATCCGGTTCCTGGCGGTTCTCCCGCCAGGAACAGGATGGCGGTAGGGGGTGCCGCGGGGCCCCTGGGGGCCCCTGCAGTGCCCATGCCAATGGCATGGGCACTGCAGGGGCCCCCGTAAGAGGGCCCCACGAAGAATTTCAGTGTCTGCTTTGCAGGCACTGAAATTCGTGACGGGTGCAACTGCACCCGTCGCACCTTCCCACTCCGCCGGCTCCATTCTGAGCCGGCGTCCTCGTGGGAAGGGTGTTTCCCGCTGGGCTGGCGGGCGGACATTCGGCGGTCGCCCGCCGGCCCAGTGGGAAAGCCAGAATGACCGCCGCGGTCTTTTGACCGCGGAGCGGTCTTTCGGCGGGAACCGCTTGGCGGGCGGCGACCGCCGTCCGCCGCGGTCAGAATCACCCCCATAGTGTCTGTACATGCTCACTGTGCTCTAATTGGGGCACACTGATCATAGGAAAACTCCAGACTGTATCTCAAGGAGACTTGATTACTGCTTGTTCTCTCATTTACATCACTCTAGTGTTGTAGAAATGACCTGACTCAATTTCCCAATTTCCCAAAAAGGTTTCATGTATTCCAAAAGACAGAATGATAGCAGGATATCATAGTCAAGATACTGTCGACTAGAACTATCACTCCATTGCATTTAATAATCTATTCCGAATTGCTTGGTATTTTTGTAAGCAATGTTTAGGATGGGAAGGAGATGTGACCTAGGCCCGTATGTACGAACACGTTTTCCTATAGACACAGAATGTGTGAAACTCTTTGATACATCTGACCCATAGTCACTAAAGCCACCTACTTTGAAACCCCAGGACTTAGATTTGAATCCCTGCCTCAGCGCTTGACTCAACAACAAGGGCCTGATTCACTCTTTTGTATAGGTTTATAATTCTTTGCTATTCACAAAGGTATTTTACTAGTAGCATCTTTATGACTGCAGGTTTTCCGCACATAAAAAGATAGGACTATGTATGGAGACTCCATGATCTTAAAGATACTATGGCCCATATTTAAGAAAGGCTTGTGCCACCTTTACGTCATTTTTTTGACACAAAAGGGGTGCTAACTTAACTCCATATTTATATTTTGATGCTAGATCCATCTAACATCAAAATAAGGGAGTTAGCACCATTTTTAGGAAGCGCCAACCCACATTTCGTCTCCTTACGACAATGAGATGCAAGGTAGGCATTCCCAAAAATGATGAAAAGTCTGATTAGCATCCTTAAAACCTGGTCAGACCAGGCGGTAAAAAGAGGCCCACACACCACCACTCAAGGAAAACACACAAAAGGAGCATTTGCAACCTCCAGGACAATATGGAAGTGGTACTGCTCCAGGTTGACACACGCTGCAGATGTCAGCAAAGACAGCAGGTCCCTTCATCACCACCGCTGCAACCCCAAACACGACCACAGCAGTCACAAAGTCTGTACAGAAGGAGGAAGTGTATCATCAGACGGGGGACAACCATCCTTGGCCTCAGGGAACAAGATGTGATCAGGATGTACCAACTGAACCGGAAGTCCATTGTACGCCTGCTGCACCACATTAAGCCACACATCGCAGCAAGAGCGCAAACTCCTACAGCTATTCCACCCATGACAAAACTCCTCGCTGTTCTTCATATACCAGTGTCTGGATCTTTTCAGATAACGGGTGCACAAGTGGGTGGTATCTCCCAGCCATCCTTCTTGGTCTTCCTACCTAAGGTACTAGACGCAATCATATGCTTCACACCCCACCACATCTGCTTCCCAAGCACCCAGCAATTGCAGCAGGAGACCAAGCAAGGTTTCTACCAAATTGCTGGGTTCTCGCATGTGCTGGGTGCAATGGACTGCTCTCATGTCCAACTGGTTCCACCTTCTGCAACCAAACATCTATACAGGAACCGCAATCACACCCATTCGATCAATGTGCAGGCCATTGTGTACCACCGTGGGCTCTTCAATAACATCCTAGCAAAATATCCTGACAGCGTCCATAATGCCTACATATTCCACCATTCCACCATTCCACTAGCAGAGGTTCGAGGATGGGCAATATGGCAAATGCCTACTCCTAGGTAAGCCACCATACCAATCATTACACATACAGCACACCAACCATGTAGGCCAAACAAGACATACACCACATGAAATACACATGGGCAGGGGAACACAAATGTACAGACAACAACACATATGCAAAATGCCACACTACAACACAATCATTGCACATCACAAACACAGACACCCACATGTACACAACACAGCCACAACCTGACTTGCACACAACATGTATACAGGTGGAACGATGTCCCCTTTGCATACAGAAACTGCTGACAAACCACTTCAAGTGTCCACTGGTTGACAACTAAATACAGATCCCACACACCTTACACCAAACAAAGAGTAGCACAGCTATGCCAATGGCATAGGTCATGACCATCTAAAGAAAGTCACAGCACAGCCCCACATAAATCATGGTGTGGAAGCCTCTGGCAGCACCTATTTCAAATGCCACCCAAATGGCGCCATTACCAACAACACATCATCTACACATACCTGACATACCTGTGATGTGCACATAGATCTGTCTGGTGCATTGTGTCACACACATAAGAATACAAATTAACCTGCCATGAAAGACCATGGGGCAGAATAATAAGAAATGGGGCAGCACCTACTCCAGTGTCACCTCACATTGGCCCTTTAGCATCCCCTAACATCAACATGTCTGCTCCGTATACTTGAAACGGTACACCATTGTGCAGAGTTTGTGCAAAACTGTAAAGATCATGGATGCCATAGTAGGACTTTGCAGGAGTATAGAGGACATACCTGACCTTACATGTACCGTACAAAGGGACCCATGTGAAAAGCAGGTGTGCCCCTCCCAAAGCCTACAGTGTGCATGTGTTGAAAGAGTCTGTGATAAATCATGTATTGGAAGCTAGGAGATACTACTCCACCAAATTAGATCATCCTACAAATGTGTGATTCACACCCTTGTACACTTGATGGCTAGCACAACCATCATCTGCCACAAAGGATCATTAGGTGTTGCACTGCATGCGTAGTGCCACATGGTCACAGGGACGGCACTGTTTGGCTTTGTAGTGCACTATGGTGTCTCTACATCTGACAACATTGTGGTGCAAGGAGGTGGGAGGTTCCATCAAATAATAGGACACTGCCTCAAATATGGGCTACACAACACATTTTTGCAATGGTTTAACCATCCGTTTGGAATCAATATGAAAATTCCCAGGTCCTTGAGCTACCACCCAAGATTGGCATGTCCATCAGCACAGACCTATGAAACCATTTCACTAAAACAGGAACATGCACTATACCACAAGCAAGTCTGAGTCACCACTCCACCTGCAACTAACAACTGCCATTGTTTATTCCAAAACACTATCAAGCTTTACAACACATCTTCTCTCATTCCTTTGTAGCTGCCCAAGGTTTAAGGCATACAGCCATGGGTAATGACTCCATTTGCCAATCTCACAACATTGGAAGAGCATGCATATGACGAAGGGCACAGAAGAACACGCATAGGTGGTGGAGAGGACATTTGGGCTTCTGAAGTCAAGGTTCAGGTGCCTGGCCCTGACAGGAGGGAGCCTCTTGTATGCTCCACCACTGGTATGTAAAATCATACTGGCATGTGCTATCCTCCGGAACATATGTATAAGAACAAATGTTCCCTGGGATGAACAGGTTGACGTCCCCAACGAGAAGGAGGATGATGCTGGAGCAGCTAATTTGGAGGGGGAACAACAGAACATTGCAGCAGGAGTTCACAGGAGACTACACGCAGTACATAACTTTTATACATAGTGATTGGACTATCATCATCAGATTGTAAATAGCACAAATAAAATACTTTGTACCTGAATCTCCTTGGTCTACTCATTCTCCACTACATATACCATTGGAATGTAACTCAAACCTCAGAAAGCAGGTAAGAAACACAATAGTTACAAGTATGGTAGCAACATTGTTTGTGATGTAAGTGGTTCTACTGCCTCTATTTCACATATCAGTGACATGCAGTTCAGGGGCACGTGACTCCTGAAGGCCTATATCCATGCACCATAACATATACTGTGCCGTCAAGTGGGCAAGGTGCTAATTCCCAGCCCTTTCCCCACATCAACACCACACCTACCAGGATGTATGCAAGGGAAACACATAAGGTAGGGGCTGTGATCAAATGGTGTTTTAATAATGTAGAAACTGAACACTGTCATATATCAGGATGATTGCTGCTTTGCCTGCACTGTGCATGTGTGAAAAGGGGGGACATCATTGATAACTATGGACCTACGGTAATTGTACAGGAATTGTAACCAATGTTAGAGGCAGAGCCTGCACAGTGTATCCACAGGATTATGTCCTGGTGCTTCCATTGGGCACAACCCTGACACGTGGTGGACTGTATCTCACTTATAGCACACATACTTTGGCTGTGGAGTGCGCTAAGGGTTGTAGAAAAATTAAGCAGCTATGGGTGCTGAATTACTATCCAAACACATGGCTCATTGTCAGGATCTAAGAATTAAATGGGACAATACACCACCAAATTATCTTGATGGAATGTCGGCAGACTGTGTTACACTCCCTATATACATAAGATGCACACTTTTCTCACAAATCTGCTGTCTTGAAACATGCCTACAGCAATTCCAGATAAACATGTGAAGACTGATGTACAGGTGTATGTCCTAGGTAGCAAAGGGTTTGCTAGTACCAACAATGCTTGACATGTGTCCGCATAGTTGCCTTGTATGCTCTGTATAACAACATTACATTGCACATAGCAATACACACTACTTATTGTCACTCACATGCCAGAACAAGTGCTAGGTAGCAACAGTTTCAATTAATCCCATACATGTTTTGGGCTCCAACACGGCAGTCAGGTGTGGGATGTGCAACTATGTCCAGCAATGTTCCAAAATGTCAGAGGCTAATCAAAAGAATGAATAAAAGTAGAAGTAGCCATATTTGTTGAATTTGTCTCATGAAAAAAACAGCACTGAGATGATTTCCCACCTCAATATCATTCAGTCATGGTAAGAGTTACCTAGGTTGTGGCACACTGAAATAAATGCATACATACCCATGTTCAACAGAGGATTAGGATGGACAGCTGAGAGACACTCACAGATACTTGCAAGTACAACATGGGAGGTCACTTGGAGACAACACAAGTGCTGTGGCATGTGCAATGCTGTGTGTGCATGGCACTTATTACATCTCACAAATACCGTCAATGGGATGGTAAGTATCATGTAGCCAGTAGTTGAAGATGTGTACATCTACAATTTACACAAGTCACATGTTGCATCCTGTCCATGTATGACCAGTCATTGTTGCTGTAGATGATGTGTACAAAGTTCAAGCAGCCTAAAGAATGGGAGCAATGTAAGAGACAATACCTACCTTACAATGGGGGAAAACATGGAGAAGAAACACACAAAGACCAATACTCACTTTGCAACCCATCATTGTCTACATGTGAACATCCAGCATATGTACAGAGAGGGTGGCCAGGTCAGTACATAACCCAGTCATGTTTGCCATTACCATAACCTGGTAGTTGCCCATTGCATGCCAACATGACAGGAGGTAGTGACAGATAACACCGTCTGAACCCTGGCACGTTGCCAAAATAGAAGTCACAACAGATATACAACCCCTAACCAAGCTGCTCATGGAAATTACCAAGGACATCAAATGGTGAGACATGTCCTACACATGCAAGGACCCAGTACATGAGTGGGGAAGGCTGACATCAAGTACCACAGAGGAAAATGTGATATCCCGGTCTGTTTGATCACAACTGTGCATGTGTCTGTCTGCAGGGCAGTGTGCATTGTTCTGCTGAGTACCAATAATGTAGAGGCTAGATCCCCGCTCAAAACACCCCAACACCACTGCTCCGGCTCCTGAAACTTATGACATTGTCAGGGCCCTGATGCATGTGCACAGTGACCTAAGAATACTGGAGATCCATAAACCTGTTCCTTCACATGTAACCATGGGTTTGTGTTCCCATACAAACTCCCACAGTAGTGATGAAGAGTAGACTGCGATCCATGCCAGACTGCAACACTGTTACACAGTGGCATGCAATTGAATGTGACAGTCATAACAAACATGTTGTGGACAAATGTGAGTGCCTAGTTGGTGGTATGCACACATATACCACATATATCAACACACATGTACTTCTGTAATGGCTCAATCATGTGTGTGGGATTCTGAACAAAAGGCAACCTACCACAAATGTAAGGGCATAGGTATCACAAGATCAGTGACGGAAAGAAATTACCTTCAAATGTGTTCCCACATAGGGAACCTTAGGTGGCACAGATATGACTACTCAGACATTTGTCAAATTCCAACATGTGCCAAAGCAGGAAAATAGTAATGCGAGGTTTCACGTCCCGTGAACACACCACAGTGGTCATATGTTACGGAAATGACACTACACATATCTTTACACACACACAGAATATACAGCAACCTTCAGCGACAAATGTGTACATACCATGTCCTGCAACTAAGATGCATGGAGAACTATATGTCACCCGTCTAGCAGAGCATCATGAAGGCAAAATCAACAACACCACAAATTGGCAAATGTAACATGATGTCAACCCAGTCCTAGTCCACTGCATACTCTGAGTACAAATTGTCATGGCTATTGCATCCCTTACCATGTGTTGGACATAGGCCATCATATATTTTGAGTTGTTGGTATGTGTACTTTTGTATATCCGACATAACAATGCAGTGCCTGCACATATTAGTATTCAAACACATATGTACACTCATAATACACATGTGCTAACATGTATGTGGATACAGTGTAGCTACACATGCACATATGCGCAAGGTCTGACTAACTGCATGCAGAAGACTCATAAAACAACCTATAGGTTCAACATACCAATGTCACTGTAATGAGATGATTGGATAGTTACACACAGGTAGCCATACCATAATTACAAAATTCTTGCATAGCCCATGTGACATGTTAAGTGATTCTGGGTGCACTCAAGGCCTAAATTGCAAATTTCCATGCATTCCCATCATGCATAAAACAAAATGACAATAACGGCTCAAATCTACACTCTGAAACGTCAGAAAAAAGTCGCCTGGACCCTGAGCGTCTGTCACATGTGCACAGGCCTTTTCATGCACCGGGGGAAATCAACGCGTGACCATCATGCGCCATAAATATTGTCGCAAACGCCTAAACCTCATACTTTTCTCCACATCGCAGGTCCACAGGCCTTTACACTCACAATGGGAAAAAATTGATGCATGACTGTCTTGTGACAAAAAAACAACGCATGACTGGAAACATGACACACAGGCCCAGGAAGTGATGAAACAGGACATCAGGCCTGCATACATGGTACAGTGAGTCCACTTTCACTTCAGAGTCTTATTGTATGTGACTGTGTGCGGGTATGTGGAGCTGGTGCTGTTGGAGTTTGGGAGTATTTGGAGTGTTTTTGTACTGTGCCCAGTAGCTGTTGTGTTTTATTTGTCATTTTGTCTGTCTTTTCTATTGTAACTGTTCTGTATCTGTCACTGTATTGTGGGGTGTTTGTCTTGGGTAGTATAGGCTTTTGGGTATTTGGGGTAGTGTTGGGGCATTTTCTTCTGTCAACTGCATTTGCAGTACATTATGTCAGGGAAAGGAAGGATGGCCAGGACATTGGCCGATGAGTTGGGGGGATTCATTTGACCCTGCTTCTGCAGGTAGGTCGCTCCCCGCTCCGCATCCCGCGCCTCCTCCACTTGGCATTTTGGTTGCCTCCTGTTGTTTCTGACTCCATTCTTCGCGCCGCTGTGTCCCTTGCGGCCCCTCCAACAACCACGGCCTCAGACAACTCGCCGACCACACACTTGATCCCATCTTCTCCTCAAGCACCCACGTCACCTTCAACCATACCACCGTACTCCACTGGACCGACCACCACTGCATCCACTTCACCTACAAGAAACATACCGAGCACCATCGCACCCAACAACCACCCCGCCGATGCTGGAGCAAAGTTATGGAAGACCAGCTTACCAACACCCTCGCCCAGAACCCACCCCGACCCAGACACCGCTGCCAACAACCTCACACTGTGGATCAACGACTGCGCCAACACCCTCGCACCACTCAAAAAACCCACCGGCAACCAAGCCAGAAGAAAAGCCACCTGGTTCACCGACGAGCTCCTAAATTCCAAACGCGACTGTCAGAAGCTTAAAAAGGAATGGCTCCTCAAACGCACACCTGACAGCCTCACAGCCCACAAGGACTCCACCCGCAAGCACCACCAACTCATCAGACAAGCTAAACGATCCCACTTCAAAGACCGCATGGACAACAATGCACATGACAGCAAAGAGCTCTTCAACATCGTGAAAGAACTCTCCAACCCTAGCGCCAACATCAACAACATCCCTCCATCCCAAGAACTCTGCAACGCACTGTCCACCTTCTTCCACCGGAAGATCACCGACATCCACTACAGTTTTGACGCCACTCCCATGCCAGACCCCACCCCAAACACTCCACCTGTGCAAACCACCTGACCTCCTGGACCAACGTGAATGACACAGAGACACGCAAGATCATGAACTCCATCCACTCAGGATCTCCGTCAGACACCTGCCCCCTCCACGTATACAACAAAGCTGACTCCACCATCAGCCTCCAACTACGGAAGGCCATCAACATCTCCTTCGAAACAGCGACATTCCCTGAAAAATGGAAACACGCCGAAATCCGCGCCCTCCTCAAGAAGCCAAAGCGGACCCCAACGACCTCAAGAACTTCTGACCCATCTCCCTACTCCCTTTCCCAGCAAAGGTGATTGAAAAAATCGTCAACACACAACTAACCAGCCACCTCGAAGACAACAGCATCCTAGACCCCTCCAGTCCGGCTTCACACGAAACAACAGCACCGAAACCGCTCTTCTCGCCGCCACAGATGACATCAGACGCCAGATGGACAATGGCAAAACATCAGCACTCATCCTCCTGGACCTATCTGGCGCCTTCGACACAGTCTGCCACCGCACCCTGAAATCACGCCTCCACGAAACCGGAATTCAAGGAAAAGCCCTCAACTGGATTGTCTCATTCCTCTCCGGCAGAACCCAGAGAATCCGCCTCCCCCCCTTCCGCCCTGAAGCCACCAACATCATCTGCAGCGTCCCCCAAGGCTCATCCCTCAGCCCAACGCTGTTCAACATCTACATGGCCCCCCTCGCACAAGTGGCCTGACAACACAACCTCAACATTCTCACCTATGCCGACGACACCCAGCTCATCCTCTCACTCACCAAAGACCCGCACACCGCCAAAACCAACCTCCACGAGGGAATGAAATCCATCGCCGAATGGATGAGAAACAGACGTCTGAAACTGAACTCAGACAAGACTGAGGTCCTCATCCTCGGACCCACCCCCTCCGCCTGGGACGACTCCTGGTGGCCCACCACACTAGGAACACCGCCTACACCGTCTGACCACGCTCGCAACCTGGGCTTCATCCTCGAGTCCTCCCTCACCTTATCTAAACAGGTCAATGCAGTTTCCTCCTCCTGCTACAACACACTCTGCATGCTCTGCAGAATCTACAAGTGGATCCCGACAGAAACAAGAAGAACAGTGACACAGGCCCTCGTCAGCAGCAGGCTGGACTACGGCAACGCACTCTACACAGGCTTCCCAGCAAAAGACCTACTACGCCTCCAACGCATCCAAAACGCCTCAGCCCGGCTGATCCTCAACGTACCCTGCCACAGCCACATCTCCCACCACCTGAGAAACCTTTACTGGCTCCCCATGTACAAAAGAATCACTCTCAAGCTTCTTACCCACGCACACAAAGTGCTCCACGACACCGGACCAGCCTACCTAAACAACAAAATCAGCTTCTACACCCCCACCCGTCAGCTCCGCTCCACTAACCTCGCCCTCGCCGTCATCCCCCGCATCCGAAGGAAGACCTCCGGTGGCAGATCCTTCTCATACCTCGCTGCCAAAACCTGGAACACTCTCCCCACCAACCTGCGACAGACTCAAGACCTACTCACCTTCAGAAAACTCCTCAAGACCTGGCTCTTCGACCAGTAAACACCAGCTCCCCCCCCCCAGCGCCTTGAAACCCTCACGGGTACGTAGTGCGCTTTAGAAATCCAATGATTGATTGATTGATTTATATACCTGGCACAATATTACCTCCCCATAATGCTGGTACTGGGTGGCCATGTCATACAGGGATACCCCACAGAGGCCTGGAAGCTGCGTTGGGGCATGGTGCTCCACCACTTGACAAGAACTTTTGCCACAGGAAGGAATGACCACCAATTGAATCACTGTTGGGTTGACCTCATCACAAGGGAGCAAGATCTAATGGATCACCTGGGCATCAAGATTGGTGGAGCAGTTGGTAAGTATCCCATTTCAATACAAAGTCCATTATTTGCATGTGCATGACAGGTGCTGATACGGTTGAGTGAAGCATGTCATGTTTAAGGATCTGGGCATGTTGTATGCTGCTTGTATGGACAGCCCCAGTGCCACCTTAGGGCTGGCATTCTCATGTACAATAATGAAGCTGAGGCAGGGCAGATGTGCCATCTTCCCTGCACAACCATTACAAAGTGTTGTGATGTATGCATAGGGCAACTCGGTTTTGAGCAGCACAACATGAGGCCTGCACCATGCATCATCTATGGGAGGGGGGCCCAAAACCTGTTTCGGGTCAAATGTAAAAGCCTCTGGGAAAAATGAGAAAAACCTAAATTCCATATTTCATGCACTTTGAAAGGCTGCTGAGAGCAGGTGTTATATGGGGGTATATAAATGTACATGATGGGCCCCCATGTACTCAGCAGAAGTCATGATGACCTGTTTTGTTGCAACTCCTGCTGAGAACATCATTTTCCTACACATAAATAGATGCAGTTGAACCCTATCTGCATCATGCTGTGTCTTAATTCTCATTAGGCGCACACATGGCAGGGGTAAGGGGTGCACTTAGGGCCATAAGGTCTTTAGTGATGCACTTGGTGTTGCACCACTATTGTTCAATCTGCTCCTTTGTGTAATTTGCCAAGGCCATTAAGGGAGCTTAACTATGTCATGTGTCCAGACTACTAGCACTTACCTCTTCCTGTACATTGTGTATCACATACACCCCAAACTATGGGGGTCATTACAACATTGGCGGTAAAAGGCGCTTACCGCCGTGTAGAAGACCGCCAATACACCGCCGCGGCGGCGGTATTCGGCCACAGCTATTATGACCCACATCTTGGAATCCGACAAAATTCAGACACCCACACACCGCCACACCAAAGGTCAGTGATAAACTGGCGGAAACAAATCCGCCACCTCCACAGCAACAGAAACACGCCCATGCTATTACGACCCACGAATCAACGCAGCAGTCTTTCAACCGTGGTATTCCATTGGCGGTACACACCGCTGCGCTCAAAATACACAAACATCTCCAAAACACTGCCACATTGGACAATTCAAAATAAACACACCTGATACACATACAAACATCACTCCCACACACCCAACACAATAGAAAACACACACCCACATCACCCACAAACCCCTACAACCAAAAATCAGAGACGAATGCGACAGAGAGAGAGCACAGAATAGACAACTCCATCACACAGAGGCACACAACACCATCACCCACACAACATCCACGCACAAAACACCACACACCACTACACTCACCACACTCATCACCACATATACCACCCCACACATCACCTACACCACCCCATGTCACGCCAAAGACACCCCTGCTTCTCCGAGGAGGAGCTCAGGGTCATGATGGAGATAATCGTCCGGGTCGAGCCACAGCTATTTGGCTCACAGGTACAGCACACATCAATAGCCAGGAAGATGGAGCTATGGTGCAGAATAGTGGACAGGGTCAACGCAGTGGGACAGCACCCAAGAAATAGGGAGGACATCAGGAAGAGGTGGAATGACCTACGGGGGAAGGTGCGTTCAACGGTCTCCAGGCACAACATCGCGGTACAGCGGACTGGAGGCGGACCCCCACCACCTCCCCCACAACTAACAACATGGGAGGAGCAAGTCTTGACCATCATGCATCCTGAGGGCCTCGGAGGAGTCAGTGGAGGATGGAACACTGGTAAGTCAAATCTTAACTATCATATCCCCCACCCTACCTGCATGCTATCACACACCCCCACCCTCACACCCTCCCCTATCACTCCAAATCCTCACTAATCTACCCATAACACAAACCACCCATCTCAACACCAAGCCCTGCATGACACAACAAAGCATGGACACCCCTTACTAAAGCATGCCTACTGCACATACCCAGAACACCCCCCCAACATCATCACACAAACCCACACACAGGAATGCTTGCACTGAGGTACACAAACACCCACCCATTGCACACCATTACACACACACCTGCAATAATCATGCTCTTATGCCCCTGCAGGAGCCCGAAGGACCGTCACCACACCAGAGGGACCAGACAACACCCCTCCATCCCCATAAGAGGCCCACAGTGACGAGAGCAGCTCTGCCCTACTGGATCCTGATGACCAGCCCGGACCATCATGGGCCTCGGGACAGTCGGTTCCCCTTGCACAGGCACAGCCCAACACCGACCTTCCACCCTCTGGTAACCCCAGCACTGCACCCACCCAGCTGGCCCAAACCTCCCTACCCAGGACAGGTCAATCAGCGGTGTGTCCACCACTACAGGGAACCCAGGCTAACCCGCCACCCCAACAACAACAGGGACCTGGGGGCAGTGGTAGTGGGCACACAGTCCAGGGGACGGAGGCACAGGAACACAGGGTAACTGGGAGGGCTGCTGTGCGACAGGGGGCGGATAGGCCAAGGGAACACACTCTCCTCGAGGCCTTATCCTCCATCATGGGAGCATACCACCACTCCCAGGAGACGATGGCGACGGTCCTGGACAAGTTGCAGGAGACCCTGCGCCTGCAGGACGAACTGTATTTGGGGTTCAGGGAGGAGCTCAGGACCATCAGCTCCGCCCTGGGCACCATTGTAGGGGTGCTGAAGGACATACAACAGACCCTGAGGGACACCTTGGCACTCCAAGGGGCCCCTGACACCAGCCAGAACGATGAAATGCCCACCACCTCCGCCGGCGCTAGTGGACAGGACGCCCCGCCACAGGACCACCACACCAGCACCCCACCCCCTGCAGACGGACAACCACCACGCAAGCGGGCCCTGAGATCCAGGAACAGGACAGAGCAAGATGGCAAGACCCCCGCCAGGAAATGAGACCACCCTGATTGTCCTCCCACTGTCCCACTTTGTTACCCTGTCCATACTTAAACTGCCCCAGCTCCACTTCCTATGCCCAGATGGGCAATGCACCTGTGAGACTAATAGACTGGACTCTGCCATGGACATTCCTCCGCCATCACCCATCACCATTTTACAAACCCCTCACATTTCAGAGCACTTCAATAAACACCTTTGAAACACAAAACAATCTGGAGTCAGTCTGTGATTTAGTACATATGTATTATCAATGACAGTGTCATAATGGGTTTACCATTGTAAGGCTAACATACCTATGTCACACATCACAAGCCCTTGAAGGATGCAAGCAGATGACACGTAGGTAAGCACACCTGTGAAACCGTAATGGAAGGGTACAACTCAGTTACCAAATAGTGATTTAAATCGAGAAACAGGATAGAGGTAGACGTGTGAAAGTTAAGGTAATGCTAAAAATAAAAAATGTTCTCACCTGTGTCTCACTGGAAAAATTGCTGTATGACTGACTCCCTGTTGTCGTTGTCTTCTTCCTCAGCTTTATCCTCATCACTGTCCACAGGCTCCACAGACTCCACAGCTGCTACAACACCGTCATCTGGATCATCCTCCTGCAGAAAAGGCACCTGGCGTCGCAAAGCCAAATTCTCCATGAGAATTGCATGCATGGAGCAGGCGATGATGATGTCGCACACCTTCTTCGATGAGTAGAATAGGGATCCACCTGTCATATGGAGGCACCTGAACCTGGCCTTCAGGAGGTCGAAGGTGCGTTCGATCACCCTCCTAGTCTGCCCATGGGCCTCATTGTACCATTCCTCTGCCCTGGTCCTGGGATTCCTCACTGGGGTCAATAGCCAGGACAGGTTGGGGTAACCAGAGTCCCCCAATAGCCATACATGGTGCCTCTGGAGTTGACCCATCATATCAGGGATGCTGCTATTCCGCAGGATGTAGGCGTCATGCATTGAGCCAGAGAACATAGCATTTACCTGCAAGATGTACTGGTCTGCCAAACAGACCATCTGGACATTCATTGAATGATAACTCTTCCTGTTCCTGTACACCTGTTCACTCCTGTGGGGGGGGACCAGAGCTACATGGGTCCCATCAATGGCACCTATGATGTTGGAGATATGTCCAAGGGCATAGAAGTCACCTTTCACTGTAGGCAAATCCTCCACCTCAGGGAAAATGATGTATCTCCTTACATGTTTCAGCAGGGCAGAAAAATCTCTGGACAGCACGTTGGAAAACATAGGCTGGGACATCCCTGATGCCACGGCCACTGTTGTCTGAAAAGACCCACTTGCAAGGAAATGGAGCACTGACGGCACCTGCACGTCAGGGGGGATTCCAGTCGGATGGCGGATTGGTGACATCAGGTCTGGCTCCAACTGGGTACATAGTTTCTGGATTGTGGCACGGTCAAACTGGTAGGTGACGATGACATGTCTCTCTTCCATTGTCAACAGGTCCACCAGCGGTCGGTACACCGGCGGATTCCGCCATCTTCTCAACTGTCCCAGCTGACGGTGTCTACGAAGGACAACAGCGAAGAACCAGTCATTATTCCTCCAGGTATGTACCCACAGTTACACACAAGACTACACCACTCACAAAACCCTTCCTGTATGTGTGTTGAGTGTAGGCCTAGCTATGTGTGACGCAGAGGTAAATGAAGCCATGTGGGCCCCTGAAATGGTGTCTGCCTGACCTCTAAACTGGGACAATGGGATTGTGGGGTAACTGCGCTGGCATTGCACACCGTCGCAGTAGGCGGTCGTAGACCACAGCACAATTCTGCATTGGTTAACATTGGACCCTATGGGTCCCAGGAGCCAATGAACAGGTGCGCTGGCGGTGATGATGCGCACCGCCGCGGACATCACCACCGCGGATGTGACCGCCATTTTCTATCTGTTCAATCACTAGATACCTGACCTTCGAGAGGACCTACACTGCTAGTGCTGCTGTGACCTCGGTCTGGAAGCGACGATGGCTGCTGCGTCTGGGGAAAGGGCCCCTGCCTTCACTGCACAGGAGTTGGAGAAACTGGTAGACGGGGTCCTCCCCCAGTACACGCTACTCTACGGTCCTCCAGACCAACAGGTTAGTACACAGGGAGCACGTTGTATGGGCTAGGCCTGGTTGGAGAGGGCTGGTTGGAAGAGGGAAGGGGGCAGAGTTCATAGAACATTAATGCATGGGAATGAATGGGCCACATGGCCAGAGTAGGGAGGGGGCCACTCACAACGACGGTGCAGTTGGTAATGACTGTTCCTCTTTCCTTGTGCATGTCATGTAGGTCAGTGCCCACCAGAAGAGGGACATTTGACGTGCCATCGCCAAGGAGGTCCGGACCCTGGGGGCCCACCAGAGACGGGGCACCCACTGCCGTAAGAGATGGGAGGACATTCGCCCCAGCAGCAAGAAGGCAGCGGAGGCTCAGCTGGGGATGGCCTCCCAACGTGGGAGGGGTGCCCGTCGCACAATGACCCCCCTGATGTTCCGGATCCTGGCGGTGGCCTACCCGGAGTTGGATGGGCGCTTGAGGGCATCACAGCAGACACAAGGGGTGAGTACAACATCATTCTGCTGACTTTGCGTGCAGTGGAGGTGTCTGGGTGGGGGGGGGCTGTGGGTGTCCCTAGGCCAGGGCGAGTTAGGTAGGCAAGGTCCCTCCATAATGTAGGCCATGTGGCACTCTACCCCACCTCAGCAGAGTGCCAAGTCGAGGTACAGTTGTCCCTGTGGCATACATGTGCGCAGATGTCCACCATTGCCATGTAGGCCATATCCCAGAAATTGCATGTGCAGAGGGCAGGAGCACAGCGTAATGCAGGGGGCTGCTGCGTCTGTCTTGTCCGCCAACGGTAGCGGTAATCCATGCACTAAAACTCTCTTTCTTCTGTCTCCCCCCCTTTTTCTGCTCTCCCTGTCCTTTTGTACATCAGCATCAACAGGCAGAGGTACAGTGGCACCGGAGCACGAGGGAGCTGCATCCCACATGGCCATGGAGGGCCACACCACGGACTCTGAATGCACCAGTGGGACGGAGGGCGAGGGGAGCTTCACTTTGGCCACGGGATCACCAAGCAGCGACACGGACTCGTTCGCCGATGGGGGCTCCCTTGTGGTGGCGGCACCATCTGTGCCCCCCACCTCTACAGGTACAGCCGCTACCTCCCCTACCAGCACCGCCCTCCCAGCAGCCCCTCAGCATTCACCCCGTGCCCGCTCACCCAGGAGGGTGGGCATCACCTTCACCCCAGGCACCTCAGGCCCTGCCCCAGTCACCCCTGCTGCCCTCAGTGAGGAGGCCATTGACCTCCTCAGGTCACTCACTGTTGGGCAGTTTACCATTGTGAATGCCATCCAGGGTGTAGAACGAGAGTTGCAACACGCTAATGCGTTCCTGGAGGGCATTCATTCTGGTCAGGCTGTCCTTCAGCGAACCCTGCAATCTCTGGCCTCAGCACTGATGGCAGCCGTTGTCCCTGTGTCTAGCCCACCCCCTCCAACTTCCTCCACCCAGACCCAATCTCCTTTACCCCAGCCCATCCCAAGTACACCTACAGACCAGCATGCACACATGTCAACACACACAAGTAGCTCAAGCAAACATAGGCACCACACACACCACAGGCACTCACGCAAGCCTCACCCATGTACAGACACAGCAACATCCACTGCCTCCACTGTGTCCCTCTCCTCCTCTTCTCCCTCCTCCCTCCCAGTCTCGTCTACACACACACCTGCATGCACCACATCTACAGGCACCATGAATCGCACAAGGACACCCAGCACCACACGCCGCTCACCTGCACTCACCACCTACACTCCCATTTACACGTCCCCTGTGTCCTCTCCCAGTGTGTCTGTGACGCCCCCTCCCAAAGTACACAAATGCCAGCAATCACTCACCCAACATCCATCCACCTCACGAGAGCCTCCAGTACCTGCACCTGCACCCAAAATACCTAAAGTGACACCTCCGACAACCACCTCCTCTTCCTCCACTCCCAGACCCCCTCCAGCTACCCATCCCAGTGTTCGTCAGAAACTGTCCCTCTGTAAAGTTGACCTTTTTGCCCCCACTCCACCCCCTCCAATTCATCATTCCTGTCGTAGCGCCTCAGCCAAAAAGCCTCCAAGACCAGTGGTGCATGTTCAAGGTTTGTGGAGTGCACCGGCCACCAGGGCAGGCAGTGGGACCCGGAGCCAAGGCACTGGCAGCCCACCCCCTGTAAAGGCTCTGAAATTGGAGAGTGGACAACGGGACCGTGTTAAGACTCCTGGTGGGAAAACAACTGACATGGGTTCCAAGGGGATTGGAGAGTGAGCTGTGACTCCACCAAAGGTGGGGAAGGACCTGAGGAAGTCTGCCCAGCCTGTTGTGAGTGTCACGGCGGAGAAGTGCGCCATCATTTCCCGTGGTCGACACACAACCACCAGCACCGTCGTCACTGGTCCAGAGACCACTGCCAGAGTCACAGCCCAGGAGGGCCCGAGTATTGTCACTGGTCCAGAGACCACCGCCAGAGTCACAGCCCAGGAGGGCCCAAGTATCGTCACTGGTCCAGAGACCACCGCCAGAGTCACAGCCCAGGAGGGCCCAAGTATCGTCACTGGTCAGGAGACCACCGGCACCGCCGGAGTCAGAGCCCAGGAGGGCACAAGTATTGTCACTGGTCCAGAGACCACCGCCGGAGTCAGTGCCCTGGAGGGCCCGAGTATCGTCACTGGTCAGGAGACCACCGCCAGAGTCAGAGCCCAGGAGGGCACAAGTATCGTCACTGGTCCAGAGACCACCGCCGGAGTCAGTGCCCTGGAGGGCCCGAGTATCGTCACTGGTCAGGAGACCACCGCCAGAGTCACAGCCCATGAGGGCACAAGTGTCGTCACTGATCAGGAGACCACCGGCACCGCCGGAGTCAGAGCCCAGGAGGGCACAAGTATCGTCACTGGTCCAGAGACCACCACCGGAATCACAGCCCAGGAGGGCCCGAGTATCGTCACTGGTCCAGAGACCACCGCCAGAGTCAGTGTCCTGGAGGGCCCCGGCTGCCACAGCCCCGCTGGGCAATGATGGAACGTCATGCCACACACCAATGCCCAGTGTAGAGAACGTCATGCCACACACCAATGCCCAGTGTAGAGAACGTCATGCCACACACCAATGTCCGTATCAGAACCGCCATGTCAAGGCACCGCTGAACAGGGTAAAGACCGCCATGTCAAGGCACCGCTGAACAGGGCAAAGACCGCCATGGCAAAGCACAGCTGAACAGGGCAAAGACCGCCATGGCAAGGCACCGCTGAACAGTCCAGAACCGCCATGGCAAGGCAACGCTGAACAGGGCAAAGACCGCCATGACAAAGCACCGCTGAACAGTCCAGAACCACCATGGCAAGGCACCGCTGAACAGGGCAAAGACCGCCATGGCAAAGCACAGCTGAACAGGGCAAAGACCGCCTTGGCAAAGCACCGCTGAACAGGGCAAAGACCGCCATGGCAAGGCACCGCTGAACAGTCCAGAACCGCCATGGCAAGGCACCGCTGAACAGAGCAAAGACCGCCATGGCAAAGCACCGCTGAACAGGGCAAAGACCGCCATGTCAAGGCACCGCTGAACAGGGCAAAGACCGCCATGGCAAGGCACCGCTGAACAGGGCAAAGACCGCCATGGCAAGGCACCGCTGAACAGTCCAGAACCGCCATGGCAAAGCACCGCTGAACAGGGCAAAGACCGCCATGGCAAGGCACCGCTGAACAGGGCAAAGACCGCCATGGCAAAGCACCGCTGAACAGGGCAAAGACCGCCATGGCAAGGCACCGCTGAACAGGGCAAAGACCGCCATGGCAAGGCACCGCTGAACAGTGCAAAGACCACCTTGGAAAAGCACCGCTGAACAGGGCAAGCACCGGGTAGGAATGAATGGCCCGCCACATCAGGCATCCTTATCCCATGTGCAGCTGGGACAGTGACAGGACAGGAACTTTCATGGGGAGACTCATCCAGTCTGGGCACCAGTCCCCCCCAGTACCAGTGGAGACTTGCATCTACTTGAGAGACTGTGGCTTTGCACTCCCCAGGATTGCACAGTGGGCAACCCACCCACTGTAGAGACTTGAGAGACTGTGGCTTTGCACTCCCCAGGATGGCACAGTGGGCAACCCACCCACTGTAGAGACTTGAGAGACTGTGGCTTTGCACTCCCCAGGATTGCACAGTGGGCAACCCACCCACTGTAGAGACTTGAGAGACTGTGGCTTTGCACTCCCCAGGATTGCACAGTGGGCAACCCACCCACTGTAGAGACTTGAGAGACTGTGGCTTTGCACTCCCCAGGATGGCACAGTGGGCAACCCACCCACTGTAGAGACTTGAGAGACTGTGGCTTTGCACTCCCCAGGATACATCAATGGGCATGGAGCCCCATCGTGGATCTGGCTTTGCACTCATCCGGCTGAGATGCCCCCGCTTCCCTTCCCCCTGAGGTGCCTGTAGTATTTCAATCTGATGCCCCGGCAGTGTTCTCTCCGATTTTGGTCAGGTATCCTTTGTGGGCCTCGCCCATGCTTTTTTGGACTGTTGGTGCACGGACATTGTAATTTACATATCTGCACCACTTCTCGTATTGTATATATTTATGACTGATTTTCAAAGATATATCTGAATATTTTTTTCTGACATGTATATTGCCACATTACAATGTTTGACCGAATTTCGCATTGTCTTTTCATTCTTCCGGGGGGATTGTGGGTTGTTACTGTGATGTTTATGTGAATGCATTGGTGTGTATGTTGTAATATGCGAGGGTGGGGGTGTTTGGTGGGTGTCCCCCTAACTTTTGCCTCCCCCCGTGTCGTAGGTGCAGTACTCACCGTTGTCTTCGGCGCCTACGTAGCTGTTGGTCGTAGAGGAGCAGAAAGACAAGGGCAGGGAGTATTTGGAGTTCCGGCTCCATGGAGTCGTCATTCCTCGTGGGATGTGTTCAGGTGAGCGTTTTCCCATAGCAAAAGCTGTTTCCACCGTGTTTTTATCCACGGTGAATCCGCCCCGGAAAAGGTGGCGGATTGGCGGGTTGTAATACTGTGAGCGGTACATTGTCTTCCACCTGTCTTGTTTGCACCGCCGTGGCGGGCGGTGTGTTAAAGTGGCTGTCTTTTTTGGCGGTTTCCGCCAGGGTCATACTTCACTTTTTTTGTCCGCCGGACTGTTTGCGGTATCACTGCAGCTTTAACACCGTCCGCCAGGGTTGTAATGACCCCCTATGTCTATTACCACAGACTCATATAGTAATTTAGTACCACAGGCGTGCCGCATCTTACTGACAGTATGGGGCTGCCCTGCATCTGCTCTATCACGTGGCACATTACTCAGAAACCAGCACCAACATATACATTTGTAGACCACAGAACAAGTGTGTCTGTGTTGAGGCATATGTCTATGCGCATGTTCATATCCCTCCCTGGACAAATAATGGTATACCTTGCCAATGATGGCCGGCCACACACTATTAGTAATACATCCGTAATTTCCATCAGTCAATGTGCAGGTAGGTACAACTATTTAAACAAGTAAACTCCCATGGCATTATTGCTAATGTGTGTGCCTTGTGATGGCAAACACATATTAGTAACTTCAAACAAGGAGGTATCACGGCATTCCCCAACACTTTGGAATACCCACACAACCCCTGGGCAGTTGTTTGTCATTTTGTGGGGACAATGAGGTAGATGTCACAACATCTGGGGCAGGCTCAAATGCTATGGGTATCACAATGGGATGGCCACTGCAACAATCATTGCAAGCCCCTCAGTGTCATGCAGTCTCATAAGGTCATGGAGGTGTAGAGCTAACAAACACCTGTATGACAATGCCATGTATATATGGTGCTGTGAAACGCACCACAGGAGTGTCTGGGAATGTGATGGATTTGTAGGTGCCTGGGTGTCCATTATCTGAGACTATATGTGATTGACTGATCATAGATGTTTGTCAGTTGCTCTGATCTACCACTAGGATGACTTGCTCACTCAGCCTAACAAGTTGATAGTAAACAATGTCGCCCATTAACTGATATGTACAAATATCACTAAGCAATGTTTCCCATTCATGTCTTGCAGGTGGACCTCAACCCTACACCGTTGGTGTGGTGGCCCGATTTGAAGACCCTGATGCAGCCAGTAAGTATAATCTTGTGAGTCATGTGTGCCAATCCAGGGTTTGGTATGAGTCAGCCTGATGTGTGGAATGCTATGAATAATGGTTTTGCCTGACTAATGATATGATATCACCGGAGTAAGGATGGTGACATCATGTCTGTTGGAATGTTGAGTCTTGAGAATGGCTTGCTTGTAGCACAAGGGGCAACGTGTGCTGGCATGGAATTGTGGGTACTGGGAAATGGAGTGGCTGGCCACATATTCATTGATGTCTATCATGATAGATGTCAGAGCAGCTGTTAATGTAAATAGCATGCCTTTTGACCACAACTTTGTCACATCACTATTGACAGCACTGTGTGCCACACATGCCACATGTGATTCACTGCCCTTCAGATATCTATTGAGGCTGTAGTACTGCAAGGACCCATATTGTGATGGACAACAGTCAGTAGTGTACACTATTAGGAGACAACTCAGCTCCTAATGGTTTTGGGAAAAGTCTGTGATTTTTCCCAAGCCATATCTCAGCAGTATTCCCAACATGGTCCTGCCACCATGCTATTTATGAATGTTGTAGGTGACATCACACGTGCATTTGATGTGAATGCTGAGTGCGTACCCGGTACATTGATGATGTCTGACATGCATGTGCACATGATGTTCAATATATCAGAATGCTGTTGCAGTACCCAGTGCAGTGCCAAACTCACTGTGGGTCTAAGGGCACCCATACAGCCACCATGTGTGTGCCAATTTACACATGTAGCACATCGTAGCACAGGGTAGGGGGCTTTAGTTCTGTAATGTGTAGACAACTTTGATGTGCAGGTCAGAATTTAGCTAACCTTTCAGGGAACATTGCATTAGTTGTACATGTGGGCACATCATAGTCAATGGTGTGCCCCCTTGTAACATACACTCAGGCCAGGTCTTAAACCAGGACACATGAATGTTGATTTACCAAACCTTAAAATAGCCAGTGGGAAGTTTCCAGGCCCCCTATCATATGGCACCCATCTTGCATCCATGATGACTGGGCAAGCCTTGATGTTTCACCAGGGATGTAAAGGTGGTGGATTTCTGACATAGCCCCCCTTATGGACAAGGACTAAGGAAATCCAGACTTCTTGGGGCAGGTGATCCTCACAAGTTTGATAACACAAATGTTATTAAGGACAATTTAGTCCACTCACCTCTGGGCTTTGACGGTCAACAATGGGATAGACGTCATCCCAGTCACATGTACATGATACCGTAGATGGTTGGTAGGAAATAGTCATAGATGAGGAGTAAGTCATTGTTGAGGAATGTGTGGTGGACTGCATGTGTCATCTGCAGTTGCAGTGTACATACTATACCTGTTCAAACTCCACCCAATGCTGAATGTGATGCTTGATTCTTCTAATTTTTTAGTTGCCAATATGACACCTGACCAAAGACACTCATTCCACAAAAGGGCAGAATGCTACAGGCACATAATGGAAGTGGATGCCGGATACCCCAGGATGGGAAGGAAGTTCTGCAAGGAAAAGGTGAAGGGGGAATGGCGTGCGTGTGCATATGCAGGGCCTCCACAGCAGCTGCAGCAAAAGAAGGACAGTGTTGGCAAAACGTCAGGAGTGCAGGGAGGCTCTGCAGGTCCATGCCCCTCCACGTCAGCTGCACCTGTTAGGAGCCAGGCATCTGGTCAGCCACCTGCTGCAGTAATAAGCAGCCAATTTGAAATTGACATGACACAGGACATGGCCAAGATAATGTCCAGACTGGACAAATTGGAGGAGGAGAGTGCTGACAACAGAAAGATGTTAAAGTACATCAAGAAAAAACTGAAAAAAATAAAATGAGCTTGTTCAACAACCTCCCAGTTCCTTCCCCTCCTCTTCACTGTTGTACATAGTTTTTGACTGGGTTTTATATGGGTAGTATTAGGTTAGTGTAGGAGAGGCACAGGTTAAAGCATAGTTGGGGGTGGGTTTTTCTACAAATTTTTATTGGTGGGGTTTGGGGTCATGTTGGGTTATTTGTGTATATAAATATATATATATGTATGTGGATTTATATATATATATATATATATTTATATCTATATATAAATATATATATATATATATTTTTGTAGTCCATAGGGTTAGGTTAGTACATGTTTAGTCATATAGTCATAGTTTATGTTGTCCTACTTGTATCTTTTCTCTTAAGGGGGGTGGGGGGGCCAATTTTTAGAGTGTCGTTTTACAAGTGTAAGATACATTTAGAATAGGTTAGATAGGTGTAGTTGTTAGTTAAGGTAGTTTAGGTTAGTTTAGTATAGGGTAGTTTTACGTTAGTAGTAGGCATATGGTTGTCAGAATTTTTACAATAAATCCTGTTTATATTAGATTGGATTCGATATTTTTTTTGTAAGTTGAGAACAGGCAAAATTGGAACTGTATCCTGCAACACTGAAACGTGCCCATCACTGATATGGTTAGTTTCTTCTGTACCACCCAAATAAGTTGTACTGGTACTCCCATCTGGGTAAATTACCATTGACTTGGTTTAGAGCCATACATGCCATATGTCAACTTCAAAGAATATCTGTTCAATACTTATTTAGAATACTCACTAAGTTGGTTGTAGCGGACAACACCATCATTCACCTTTCTCATATTAGGATCCTAGCGTGTGGCTTTGAGTCTGACAGTCATGCACTCATGTACTGATATTCTGTACTCATTGACATGGATTCACACAGTGCAATCATTTAGCTGAATAGATGGATCACAGTAAACGTTGAAATGCTACGTGTATAAAAGGTGTTTTTTTTACAGGTGCAAGTGTATTTATGAATTCTACAGAAATGTCCAGTTCACCGTCCCCATGAGAGAACGTTAGCCATATGTAGCACAATCAGAGTCCAGGGTTGAGGGACATGTCATGAGGCATGGGTAGGAGTAGTGTGTATTAGCGAGGAAATAAAAAATTGCCAATTGGTAAGAAAGAGACAATGACAGTACATGACAGACAAGTCAACAGTGGTTGGGTGAAAAGGCCACATTTCCTACTGTCACAACACTGGCATGATCTTAAGCCCAGAACTAAGGAGAAACTGTCCATGTGGCACAGACTGATGCTACTGGGTGCTTTTCCTTGTGAATGTTATTCCTTCCATATCGTCATCCTCTGATGTGTGTTTTGTTTCCTATGCCATAGCTGGTGCTGTTGTAGAGGTAGAGGGGGCCATACACACGTCAGGGGATAGAGATGTGGAGTCAAAAGTCCAGACAGCTTCCATTTGTGGGAACACATAATGCATCACTGCAGCAAGGAGGAACTGCTTATTTTTCAACACTGCAGCAACATCACAGTGGCACGCATCCATGTTTTCTCTGGAGGAGGCCAGTTCCCGCTGTATGGACTCCATAGTATTCTGAATAGCCCTTGCCTGTTGTCTGTTATGCTTCTGCCAATTTGAGAGGGCAATTGTTGAAGCCTCTGTCTCATGACAGCAGCTATGTTGGACCGAGACTGCTGAAATCCAGGTAGCGGGGAGCGATGGCAGCCGAGTTGTCCTCATTTGGACTGAGGCACGTCCGCACTCCCTCTAGGCTGCCTGCCATGGTCTCCATCTCCACCCACACCTGCTTGGCCAGCTCCCACTGGACTCCTACCACTGTCCTCTGAAAGGTGATCTCTGGGTCCTCAGAGTCCAGGGCTGTGTGAGTACTGGCTAGAGGTGTGTGTTGGTAGCTGGGTGGTTCATGTGAAGACCCTGCAATGCTGTGTGTCCTCCCTGCAACTGGAGGTGGTGTCTGGAGGGATCCTAGCACATCCTGGAGAGTCTGTTCATTGATGGTTGGTAGCTGGTCATCCATGTCATCTGTAAAATCCAGGACAGGCAGCTCAGCAAGACATAAGTTATCATCCTCTGCAATGAGATTGTGTGAACTCAATCTCAGATTGTTTTGGCTGTTTATTTAACACTGGAGGCTCAGAGACATGTTACTGACCTACGTTTGTAGTTGCACTCATGTGTTGCATTGTGCATCACACATGGGCCAAGCTCACAAGGTATTTTGGGGCATATTTAGTAGCCTCGAGCACCATCTGAGGGTCACGTTTGATGACGCTCCGGCGGTGCAATGTCCTGTGCTGTATTTACAATGTGGCATAAAGCCATTTTTTCTGCCTGAACGCCACCTTCTATAAATGGCCCCTTCACACGCAGCACTTTGCATGGATGGTGTGTGCAATGGGTGTTGCTGTGGGTGTGCCCCAGCAACACCCATTGTGTTTTGACTCTTTCTCAGATTTATGACTTTTCGTAAACCGGAAGCTGCGCCAAAATCTAATGCCAGCCCAGGGGTGGCATTAGCATGGCAAAACTAGGAGTACTGTTTACATTTCTCCTAGATTTTTTGCTTTTTCTATGTGTGCTGCATTCTACAGCACACTTAGAAAGAGCAAATCACCATTTAAGTTTGTTTTTGTGCAAGAAGGTGTCTCCAGCTCAGCACAGCCATTCTTGCACCATGGCGCAAGGATGGCTGCGTTGGCACACAACAGCTAATTTATCACTTGCACAGAGGGGTACACAGGAATGCGCAGTATTCTTATAAATATGGCGCATCCATGCGTTTTGAAAATGACGGTGCGTGATGCTGCCTAATTTGGCACAGAAGAACGCACATTCATTTTCTGTTTAATCTGGGCCTCTATCTTGTCAGATGGTGAGACTGCAGCTACTTGTACAGCTGCACACATGATGTTCACAGACATGCTCCATGTGTTGCATGTGTTTTATTTTGTGGCCATTCCCATATGATGATTATGGTTGTCTCTGAGTTGTTGTGGGTTCACCCTGTATAGGTTGTGGTCCACAGGTTGCAAACTTTAGGGCAGATTTATCTCATGTGGCACGGCACAGAGCAGCTGCAATATGTGTTGCACTACACTGCACCAGATTAGATATGCTGGGCTGTGCCATGTTTACTTGAATACGGTGCAGCCCTGCAATTCCCCTGAGCTAGCACAGATTTGTTCTCCCTGCACCAACACAGGCATTGTTGCAGCATGATGAAGGGGTGCCTACCTTGAGGGGATGGTTTGTTTTGTGCAGGAGGTGTCATTTTGAGCTCCTAAGGTGGCATTTCAATGTGTGCTGCAAGATGCAACACACATGAGTAAAGGCAATCCAAAAAGGAGGAAGGGAAGCATTTTGGCCTGAGACACCACTCTGATACCACCCTGGGGTTGTATTGCCTTCCGGCCTAGTCTCTGATGTATAAGTTGTGTTGGCACAGGGACTTTGACAATATGCAATGGGTGTTGTTATGGCACAGCCAACCTATTTGCACGTCCCTTCCAGGCAATGTGCTGCATAGCGATAGTGAGTGACCTATGTAAAATGTTGTGTATATGTTGGAGTGCATAACACAACCATAGCGTCAGTACATGTGTGGCTTGGGTGGGGATGGCGTGCCTTGTTTCAAGGCCCATGTGTCCCGATGCAACCCTTTAGCATGCATTGAGCGTGTCATATGAGCCTCCCCCTTCTGCCATTTGTGGAATTCCAGATATTCTCCCCCTGCAACTTACCCTGCATTTGTGGTGGTTCCTGGTAGTCTGCGCTGTCCTGCTATTCCAGTGACCAGCTGTTCCGGGATGACTGCTGCAATCATCTCCTCCAGCTCATCCAGGTCCTCCTGTGGTGCAGGACATCCACCTCCAGTCTCCAGTGCTGCCTTTCGGTTCCTGGCCAGTTTCTACTAAGTCCTGTGCTTGCAATCAGGCCAGCACTTCTTGCACTCAGTGACAGTCCTCTTCACCTCTGCCACGCTGTTGACTTTGTCCACTATTTCCTGACATATTGTGTCTCTCCTACCAACTGGCAATTTGGAGGTGATGAAAAGCTGGTGTTGGTGCTCCATCACCTGTCTGACCAGGATGTCATGCTCCTCTTCACTAAACAAACATTAGTGCTTTCTTTTCTCCTTCTCCTGGGACTTTTCTGGACCTTTCTGGCTGGTACTTGGGTTATTGGGGTCTCCTTGGGGTCTCTCCTGTCCTCAAAACTCCATCTTCTCTTCAATTTGCACTTTTTCCAGCTTTTATGTTTTGTTTTGATGCTAGTGGGGTAAAATAAATGGCGCTAACCCTTTTGCGACATATTTACGTGCCGCAAAACGGTGTAGTGCCACTTTTGCAGCATTAGCGCCATATTTCCTTGCGGCATGTTGCAATGGTTAACGTCATTTTTTTTTTGCTAACCATTCCATAGCGTAATCGTACATCATTTCTTTAATATGGTGCAGTGGAATGACGCTAGCTTGCGTTAAAAAAAAGATACACAACTGCGCTAGGACAGTTGTGCGTCATTTTTCTTAAATATGGGCCTAGGAGTAAAATACCTTTGTGAATAGCAAACAACCCTAAATGTACACATTGTCTTTGTGAATTAGGTCCCTTGTGATTAATGTATTGTGCCAATTGTATTTGTGTAATCCCCACTTGATGTACACAGTCTTGCAGATCATCTCCCATCTCTCCAAATCCTTTTTCTGTAGGATCCTCAGGTCCAGGAGGTTGCTGAAGAGTGGCTGTCTGAGGTATTTCCTGCTGCCTCCTTTGACATGGGAGAATCTTTTAGAGGTTTCCCTTTGAAGTGCACAGGTTTCCTGCCTCCTCTACCTTGGCTCCAGAGTAAATACAGGAGGTATGTAATCCTTTGTGTGGAAGCAGGACACAACCTATTCAGGTGTAAGGGGGGCTGTGCCTAACCTATCCCTCCCATCCTGCCAGTGATGGCTCTTAAGCTCTCTAATGTGTGCGTCTTTCTAGGAGGAATACATGAAGTCCACATTCCAACTACACCCAGCCATATGACCCAGATAGTGGCGGCTCCTCCGCTATGGCCGAGGAGCATTGCCTCCCGCCAGCAGCTGCAAATTGAAAAATAAAAACGATAATAAACAATGTTTATTATCATTTTATTTTTCAAGGGGCTGGGCCATGAGTGATGACAGGGAAGGAGGGGGAGTGGTGTGCGCTCCTCTCAGTGTTCATGTGTTTGGCCGGCCGTCTCAGGATGACCACACACATGCATACTTAACTGTCTTCAACCCAACACTGTGTTGCTGGGCTGGAGAGAGCAGGAACAGGCTCAAAGCCCGGGTGCTCTGGCTAATCCTAACACTACTCCCATGCTGCTCACAGCATGAGAGCAGTGTGAGGATTGGCTGCAAGGCAGGCTGGGAGCCTAAGCCTGTAGTAAGTGGAGGCAGAAGACTGGCGCAGCAGCGGCGATGCGGAGATGCAGCGGGTCAAGTCAGTTTTTTAAATTTTAGTTATTTGTAATGTTATCTTTGTTTTGTGCTCCCCACCCCACCGCTTTGCCCCGACAGGAGCCGCCCCTGGACCCAGAGATAGACTGCAGGCACCAAAGGGCTTTGGGCCTGATTATGAGTCCGGCGGTCACTAGACTGCCAGACTTGCAGTGGCGGTCAGGCCTACCGCTGCTGTGGGGGTCCGACAACCACATTAAGATCCTGGTGGACAGCCCCCCAGGGTACCCCTGTCTTTGCCAGGATCAGTGATCCCGACAGGTTGATGGTGGGTGCAGGTTGCAATCTGCCAGGGAGGTGCTGTATGCAGCACCTCCCTGCTGATTATCTTCTGGTTCTCTGACACCCTTTTCATAGCAGTCTTATCACCATGAAAAGGCTGGTGGAGAATAGGTGCAGGGAGCCACAGGGTGGCCACTGCACTGCTCATGCACTTGGCATATGCAGTGCAGGGGTCCCCTTGTCTAGCACCCTTGCAATGCTCACTGTCCTCTGTGCAGACAGTAAGCGTTGCAAGGGTGCTGGTGCCCCCTGCAGGCGGCAGTATTGCAGCTGGCTCCATTACAAGCCAGCGACAGTGCTGCCACCACTTTCCTGCTGGGTTAACAGGCAGAAACCTTGGTTTCCTCCCATCAGCCTAGCTGGAAAGTCATAATGGGCCCGGTGGGGAGGTAGCCAGTAAGGAGGCAACCTCCCCGTCGAATGTTCAGCAGACGGGTCATCCCGTCTGCTGAAATCATAATCCAGCCCTAAGGCAAGAAAAAGTTAACTTTCTAAAAATGGCATTTTCAAAATTACAATAGAAAATCTGACTTCACCATAAAAGAGGACTTTTCATTACAATTATAAAGTGACCATGCATCAACTTTTTACCTGTTCCCATTTGGAAGTTACAGCTTATTAAATATAATAATGTGACTCCTTTGTTATCCTGCAGGGAAGCTGGCCTTGCTGTAGTGTTTTTCACTACCAGGACATGTGAAACTAAAAATAACATGTCCTGCTTTTTAAATAAATTGCACTGTGCTGTGTGGGCTGTTTAGGGCCTTCCCTTGGGGTTTTCACTACCAGGGCATGTAAAACTAAAAATTACATGTTGTGCTTTTTAAATAAATTGCATCCTTTCATGTGGGCTGTTTAGTGCCTCCCCTTGGGGTGGCCTATATATAATAAAAGGGCACATTTGAGTTTGACAAAAAAGTTTATTTTACAAGGTCGAAATGGCAGTTTTAAACTGCACGCAGGCCTGAGACAGATTAGCAAGGCTACTTAAGTGGTTGGCACAACTGCTACGGGCATTTAATTTATAGGCGCTGGGTAAGTGTAGTATCACTTTACTAGGGACTTATAAGTACATTAATTATGCTAATTGGAGGCAAGCCAATGTTACCATGTTTTAAGGAGTGAGCACACGCACTTTAGCATTAGTTAGCAGTGGTAAAGGGCGTAGCATTTTATTAAGCCCAACAAAAACGAGATCAGAAAAATATGGAGGAGTAAAACAAAACGTTTGGGGCAAGACCACTATAAGGCTGACAGGTCTAACAGTCCTGTTATTGGTGCTTGCACATTCTCATTAACTCTCCTTTCATACCTGTGGTCTGCAGTCATTTGTAGAGCAGTAATATCAAATTAACATGAAACACAAGCCTGACTTTTTAAATCACACTTACTCATAATTTTCCAATTTATGCATACTTCACCCACGCATAAATTTAGTTACAAATCTCATGTAATCAACATGTCATCAACAGGCGAAATAAACTGTTTTCTTATGTAGGAACCACAAGGCGTGAAACTGAGCTCACTGAATTAATAGGTCACAAATGTTTACGAGTTAATTTTTAAGTTAGCAATGCAACACAATATAAGAAGTCTTGCCCACATATTTCACATTGCAATACCCCGTGTCCTCTTTTTTCCAAGCGCACATTTTCGGAGTCAGAATGTGGTTCAGTCCACATCGACATACTGAGCAATTACCTCTTTTCGATGAAAATGCATGCAGTGCCTGGTCCTGCCCCAGACGCTCCATGAGAAGCCCACGACCTTGATACGACACAAAATGGTAATTATAATCTATTTCAGTGGTTCCCAACCTTTTGATTTCTGTGGACCCCCACTTTAACATTAATGGAACCCAGGGACCCCCACTGAATCATCATGGGAACCCGGGGACCCCCGCCTGAGTCATTACTGGAAGCTGGGGACCTAATTTGTGAATATTTGTTAATATTTTTTAATTTTCTAGGCTCTCGTGGACCCCCTGAGAATGCTTCGCGGACCCACTGATCTATCTAATGTCTATTCGGCTAGATGCTGAAAATTCCCATCAGGCCCGAGTTACAGTAAAACCTAATGATAGTTATTTTTCTGTTCATTATTTTAGAGCAACTATGTAATGTCGGTGTAGTCAAAGGGGACAGAAGGGGCCATCTACGAGTTAAAAGTGAATTGCTTCACTGATAGCAGATTAGGCTACTGTATACTTTACCTATCATGCAAGGCACACAGAAGGGAAAGTTGCCCCGAGATGCTGATCTTTTCGATAGAATGGACTAACATAGCAAGTTAATTTATTGTGTACACATTAGGGTATTTTATTATTCCTTAAGCTACCAATGGTATTACTTAGACTATCTGACAAATATACACTTTGCTCTTGACTTCGGGCTTGGCAGGAAGGCTCTTGCTCATCATGGTGGCAGAGGACATTACGCCTGCCATCCTGGTGTCCTACCACCTACCAAAATTAGAGATCACTGCCGGCTCAGTGGTGATCTCTGTACCTACAGAGGAACTAGAGTCATGACTGTTCTACTTAAGACAATAAAAGTTTGGTGGATGTCTGCCATTGGTTTGGATGGCCATCCACCAAACTTTTAGGTTTTTTAAAAAAAATACTTCCAAAGTTGGAGTTTATTTTGATAAACAAAAAGACTAAAGACTTCCCCCAACTCAGGAGTTTCTTTCCCTGTGTAGGTGGAAGGAGCCATTATTTTAGTTTTTCTGTTCATCACCGCCAATTTTTCCCTGGCAGTTACAGACAGAAAAAAAGGACAACAGACCATCTGCCCAAAATAGGGCAGGTGGAGTAGTGCCTTTACCTTGATGGCCAGCAGTCCATTGGGCCATCAGAGTGAGTTTTCCATCAACAGAGCCAACGCGGGCAGATGGAAAAATGGGGGTCCACCCAACCCTAAATAGGGCGTGTGGGCTAAGAGCTTGGTGGACAGGCTACTCCATCTCATTTGTGATGTATTAACCAGGCTGCCAAACTCTAAGGGCCTGATTTAGAGTTTGGGGGATTGGGTTACTCCATCACAAACGTGACGGATATCCCGTCTGCCGTGTTACGATCCCACTATATCCTATGGGAATTGTAATATGGCTGACGGAATATCCGTTACATTTGTGCCAGAGCAACCCGTCTGCCAAACTTCAAATAAGGCCCTAAGTAAGGCCATTAGTCATTTAAAAGGTTCGACTGCCCATTGTAGCAGTGAAAGATATTTGTAGAACAAATAGAGGATGGGAATTAAAAAAAGACTCCACGTGCTTGTTATGGGGTAGCGGCTATTTTTAGATGTGTGTCATATTTGTATTACCAGGTATGAGGACCATTGCTGCAGTGGTCCACGGAGTTTCAAACCAGCAAAAGGCTGGGAGCAACAGAGTACTGACAAATACAAAAAGCATGCGAAACAGGTGGCGCTGGAACTGGCCATGCTGTTCTACAGGTTTACTACATTTTTCTTTCGCAGGTACTCTAAATGCAGGCTAATATAGCACCTCTTGATTATCGTGTAACATCATTGGCACACGGGGTAAAACCCCTTCATTTAGGGCCACAGTCCAAATGAAAACGTCTTGCTTTATAATTTCCATGCTGTTTTGATCCGTGTTATAACCAGTTCTGTTACTGGTCCAAACACCTTTGTGCTGGTAGAGTGAAGGGTTATAGGTACTAAGACACATTCGGATGACTCTATACACACACAACACCTGGGCACAGAAGGACTATCAACCACTGTCAATAAGAATGGTATACAAGAAATTGGCCAACTTGTCTATTGAAGTGGGCAAACCAAACAACACTGCACAAGATCGAAACTTGTGGCCAAAGGGCAGGTAAAAGTCCATCGGCTAGGACGTTGCCATGACTTGCAAATATAAAATACGGCTCCAATGGACTTTTTTGTGGTACATTTCAATTCTGCTATCACGGAGAGACCTGCCGTCTTCATGTTTTTTAGTTATTTTTATCAAACAGAAACGGGATATTGTGTTGGACAGCACTGAGAGGCACAATAAATAATTGGTTCAAGGAAATTAAGGCTTTATAGTAATCAGATAGAGAATGGAATTGCCTCTCGTCAGAAATGTTTGTATATCCCTAGGGAGCCTGGAACCCCAGCTCCAGTCACCTGGGAATTTCACAATGTTGAGCTAAACTGAAATTATTCTACAGTGGAGTTAAGGACATCAAAGAAGCTGTCAGATGATGAAATCTACGCAGAAACTCTATTTCTTATCTTATAACACCTATTGTTTAGAAATTGGGTTAGAACTTGAGTGAAAAGCATTTTATGGGTATATATCTCATTTTTGTCAGCATTAGTGCATGTTCATCTGACAAGAACAGTGTAAACTATCCGAGTAAATATCTTCATATGTATGGACTAATTATATGTTGAATGTATGGCCAATTTACACAGGTGCACACTTTCATTCGGTGTCCATAGCTCAGAGAAGAGCTGTGAACCTGTTAGAGAAAAATGTGCTGTTTCCAGAGTATCCCAACAGTCTGGGAGATTGCTCATGCAACCTCGAGAGCACGGCAGAGAAAGATAAAACAGTGGTACGTGGGTGATCCACTGCAATGTTTCTCTTTTAGTAGTTTTTAAAAGTATTTCAAGGCGTCCTAGCGTAAACATGAGTGTGAGTGCAGCAAGCTGTCCTCCTTGTGGGGTGTCCAGGCGTTCATAGCTTTCTTGCATTTCTAACAAGCAGAAGTCACTCGGCTTGTTTAAACATCCAGCTCACGACTGTAGCTTCTCTAGGAGGATAGTAGTTTACCCCCACTCCTATAACATTCTGCCACTTGTTGGCAATGCTATGAAACTACTGACCATGCTTGCAGATGAAACCAATTCGTCATTCGATTGTGCTGGGAATGCTATTCCTTTGAACCTTTGCTTGTCTTTGCAATTCCTAAACACAGAGAAGTAACAATAATGTAAAAACATGTTTCAGACACTTAACTCTCTCTATCCTACTCAAGTATTGTTTGTTTAGTAATTCCCCGTCAGCTGTGTCGTGTAGCAATTCCCCTTCTTCAGCATGGTCTCACTAGATGTTTCACCTTTTATAGACTTTATTTTTGGTGATTACATTTCTGTGTACTGTGACATTGTCATCCACTACCACAGTGTTATGCTATGTTCTTAAATATATACACCCATTTAGTTTATTTAACTTTCCAGTGCAGCTATGGTAATTTGGCACCGGAAATGCATTAGTATTGTAGAAATTAAGGGGGTCATTCTGACCCTGGCGGTAAAATCCGCCACGGCCAACGACCGCGGGAGCACCGCCAACAGGCTGGCGGTGCTCCCTTGGGCATTCTGACCGCGGCGCTACAGCCGCGGTCAGAAACGGAAAACCGGCGGTGTACCGCCGGTTCTCCGCTGCCCTGGGGAATCCTCAAGCTGCGCCGCCATGGGGATTCCGAGCCCCATACCGCCATCCTGTTCCCGGCGGTTTTGGCCGCCAGGAAGAGAATGGTGGTATGGGGTGTCGTGGGGTCCCTGGGGGCCCCTGCAGTGCCCATGCCAATGGCATGGGCACTGCAGGGGCCCCCGTAACAGGGCCCCACAAAGATGGTGCAACTGCACCCGTCGCACCCCTTCCACTCCGCCGGCTCCATTCGGAGCCGGCATCCTCATGGAAGGGTGTTTCCCGCTGGGCTGGCGGGCGGGCGGCCTTCTGGCGGTCGCCCACCAGCCCAGCGGGAAAGCCAGAATACCCGCGGCGGTCTTTTGACCGCGCAGCGGTATTCTGGCGGGCCCCGCCAGGCCGGCGGCTACCGCCGCCGGCCAGGGGTCGGAATGAGGCCCTAAATGTCGTATGTGGTTCGCAGTGTATGTGTGCATACCACTCACATGCATGACTAAAAACTATGGCTCCAAAGAACATTATGACTTCAGTTTAAAATCACAAAATTGAGACAGGGCAATGTAAAACATAGAACCCACACCAAGAAAACCTACTTTTACATATTAGCTTATCCCCCCTAACGTGTGCATTGCACCCTTACAAGGCTTACTGCTAAATGTATAAACGTGGGACACAGTAAGTAGTAGGGAAATGTATGCACAAAGTGAACAATTGCAAACGTTATCTGCCCAGGTGGAGGCCAAACTGCCTTTTCAATGAGCAGGTCTGAGTGTTAATAAAAATTGATTTTCATAATTCAATCTGGAAAAAATAGAAGCTCATCAATCCAAAATGTCTTTTCAGTTTTTATTAAAACATGATGAAAGTAGTTTTTAGATAATTGTTATGAAAAAGCAACGTTTGAAAGTGTGCTTTATGCTGCTTGGGAGCAAACTAGATTGAACCTGTATGCTGGAAAACTCCACTGCAGAAACTACAATCAACATCCCCGAATAGGTGTTGGAGATTGGCATTCTCAAGAACAAGGAGTTGCCTTTCAGAGCAAGAAGACTGAAGAGACGTCAATAGTCAGTAGAACGACTGCGCAAAATTCTCATAATTTGCTTTCAAGTTTTGAAATGCAGCACCATCATTTAGAAACACATTTTTGTGTTTTTGTACTAATTAATATAATAATGCAAAACAAAGCTCCACCTCCAGCAGCCGCTCACTTTCTGTTGTTCCCATATGTTTGCAGCATTTCTTGCAGCAAATGGTGGGTTTGCAGTAAATATTCCTGCAAGTGACGTGTAATTTAGCAAATGGGTCATAATGAGAACATTTCAGGAACTTTACATAAAAAACATAACATGAAATTCTCAAAATTATGTAAATTATACTGGAGTCATTTTAATTTTGTACATGCCTAGTCAGTGGTGACCATTTAGCAGGGTAAATTATATGGGATCAACAGGAACAGATAGCAACATAAAGGGCTTCCAAAACTGCTCTACCTTTGAAGTAGAAGCCCCCAGCTATAGAGCCCAGAAACTGAAGCCATTCATTTAGAAAGAGCCTCATCAGACATTTTGCTGTGCTCCTGTTGAAGAGAAAACTGGCCGCAGAAGAAGAAGAGATGGGGTTACTTCATATAAATGCTTCTGTTACAGAAAAAATATTGAGGTAAAAAATGTCAACATTACATTCTTGCAACTACAAAAATATTGTGCACCAAAAAAAAAACATTACATATGTAGGTGTATATACATATGCTTAATCTTAAAATAATTTAAAAAAGAATGTACATTTTTTAAAATAATGTTATACATTTATAAAAATACATTTTATATAGTACATATTAACTCTAATAACATTTCACATTTTTAATTATTACAAAATGTCTGCCCATAAAATACCTGTAAAAATGATATAAATGAATTAATAAATTATAAATGCAAACATATACATCAAATACATAAATATATTTCAGCATAAAAGATAATATCAATAACTCATGTTATATATGTAAAACAATATGATATAAATTAATATTAATTCGATAAATACATAAAACAACAACATAATTATTAAACCATTAAAAATAAATTTTGAAAGTAATAAATAAAAAAATCATTAAAATAATTTAATTCACATGAAACATAGGGCCTCATTATGACCCTGGTGGCCGGCGGTACATTGGCGGTAACACCGCCAACAGGTTGGCAGTGTACCGCCAGTGTATTATGACCGTGGCGCATTAGCCACAGCCATACCACCGGACCCTCCACTATACCGCCACCCTGTCCATGGCGGTAAACACCGCCATGGAAAAGCTGGTGGTAAGGGGGACTCGGGGTGCCCTGGGGGCCCCTGCACTGCCCATGCACTTGGCATGGGCAGTGCAGGGGCACCCAGGCACAGCCCCATCGCACATTTCACTGCCCAATGCGCGACGGGTGCTGCTGCACCTGCTGCACATCAACATTGCCGCCAGCTCTATTATGAGCCAGCTGCAATGTTGATGTGACTTTTCCACTGGGCCAAAGGATGGAAGTGGGAAAGTCATACTAGGGAGCCATAATTACTGCTAGCACTGGTGGTATCGTGGCACCCGCAGCTTCGGCGGTCTTTCTGTAAGACTGCCGAAGTTGTAATGAGGGCCATAATGTTTACAATAAAATTAATTATGCTACAAAAATATACAATCCTATAGAAACAAAATAAATATACGAATACAAAAATGTTTTTAAGAATAAAATCAAAATCCAACCCAAAAACACTAGAAAATAATATCCAGGATTACGCTACCTCAATATTGCGTGTTCCCACATTTAATTGCAGCAGCTGCATGTTTAAGAGGAGAGCTTTGAGCACTGGCACCTTGTTATTTTCAAATTAGGCACTGGAACTAACAATATAGGCCATGTGACAAACACATATTCTTCTCAACAAATCATTTCCATGGAGTACAGTACTGCCTGCCTACACATTTGCATGACACCAGATGGGCTTGCGAAGCGTGGTTACAATACAGTGTGAACTTACGAACAATCTGAACAGCATTCTGCACACAGCCGACCTGCCTACACAACCCTGTGCACAATCCCTGTTCCTGTCTGTGACATCAGTGCTCTGCAGACCCCTGTGCACTCTCCTGATACATGTCTGAAGAGATATGCACACTATGCAATTACCTATTTGTGCAGCCTTGTGTACCCTCCACACCTTGTCACCTCAGCCCTGTGCATAATCCATGCAGTGTTCACACCCTTGCTGTGCATCTGCCCCTATCTTCACTTTGCTGTGTATCTCTATTGTAATGTTTGCACTGGTATAATGCTAGTATTTCTTTATAACTTGTTGGCATTTTTGGGCAATGGTGGGTAGCAGTGGTGTTATAGTTGCACTGATATACTTTGTATTTTTCATCTTCATCACTACTGCTTTCTAAAGTCACAACATGTAGGCTTGGTGTAACCCATTGGCATTTATCTTGTAAGCATCCATTCATGAACCCACTCACCCATTCATCCATCTATACGTTCTCATACACAACCATTAATTAATGTACTCAGTCACCTGTCACACTTACCCATGAATACTCATACCCTATTGATTAAGTATTGCATTCACCTTACTCATTCATTCACATACACATACTCACATATACAAATGCACAGACAACACACAGACACACATACACATCAATCAATGAAAGAGAACTTATTGAAATAAAAATAGCTAGTCTTGTTGGCCCTATCAATGCTTGTCCCTCCTGACAATAGCCTGGATTATTCCCTTGACTTCAAATATACAGTTATCTCCTGCCCCTTTTTTTGCAGCCTGCCCATAATGCTAATTCTCTTCTACACCCCTCCCGCGTTGCATTGAAAGATAGTGCTTCTCTTGGTCTTATTCCATGGGAGAAATGAGTAGCCCAAGGAGCTACCTGCGCTCACGGCACCCACCCTCTATTACTGCCTGAGTCCTGCACCTGCCATAAGCAAGGAAGCAGCTCCATTCTCCTCTTGCAGCCTGCCAATTCAAGGCAGCTACAATAACTGAAGGTTCGAGGAAACCAGCATTGTCCAAGGCATTGGTCCTGATAGACTTAGGCTGACAGCAGAATCTTAGGGGACTATGCACATAGATAAACCTACATGTGAATAAATCTACATGTGTAAGTTTACTCTTAAACGTCTGAGCAAGATTACTCCTTTTGGCCATTCACTGGTTAGGATCATGAAGGTACTCAAAAGTGCAGACCTACATACACTACGCCATGAATTCAGGAGAGAGGCCTAATTTACAAGTATGAAGTTACTTACTATCTGTAATTTTTCGCAACAAGGTGGAGGGATCCGCCATCACATTGGGGTGCAGATCTATCAGTGGTAAAGAATAAGGAAAAGTTGTAAGTTTTATTAAACCTAAAAAATGATTCTACAAATATTTTGATGTTAACTATTAATGTAAAAAAAATAAAGTTACATTAATGCTTAGTTTAAAGACAGGTATTAATATATTTTATAATAGACTAAGAATTATGGTATAAATATATTTGAATTTCATTTATATTTAAAAAAAGTTAAAATACATTTATTTAATTCAAAATTTGTTCCTAAAAGATTTTATTTTAAGTCCCAGCCTCTATATTTTCTATGGAAGGTGCTTTAGTGCCAACTGTTGGCAATGTGTGGTGCTCGATTTACGCCAGGTGTGAGCTGTAATACATTTAGGAGTGCTTTGGGTCCAATTTGGCTAGACTAACTATGGAAGTGAAGTTTGTGAATAGCAATGGGCTTACTCCTTTGTGGATGGAGGCATGTCCCTCACTAAACCCCTCACCAGCCTTCCCTTAAAACCTCCTTACTCCTTACAAAACCCCTTTCCTTAAATGCTAAGTATTCTCCATTTCCAAAACACTCCCACATCCCTCCCACATTTACGACTGAAACGTATACCTATATACATGGAGGTTTCCACAGTTGGGACGGAGATCTATGCATATAAAAGATAAGGCTGAGGTGTACAGTTGACCTGAGTAGTACTATTTTAATACTACTAACCTTCTACAAAATGCAGTTTGTGAATAGGCTCCTTAAAGTAGAGCAGTAAAAATGTGAGTATTGAGGCTCACATAAGTGGAGTTGGTTGTTACATAATTGCTGAATTTATTCTCCAAGAATATGTGACCTGCTGACAGGAAATAGGAAAAGCAAAAATGGCAATATGTTTGTGAACGTGCATGTCTGGTGGGAGCAAAGGTGTTTGTATAATAGTTAAAAGGGACACTGAAACAATAATCAACCCAACAGTGCACAGATCACTTTTATATGGTTAGCAGCCTATTCCCCAAAATAATGGAGATGTGCTTATTTTGAAATTCAGCTCATAGTGTTGTTTCCTTTAAATATTGTTTTACATTTCAAACAATTACACTTTGACCTCTAATGCACTTATTTAGCACAGATATCTTACAGTTTTCATGCAATGTGCCATAACTGAAGGTGCTAGCGGCTGTTTCAGTTGGTCAGTAGCTTTAACCAGGCTGTAATTATGATGGAGGTGATATACAATGATGTCTTGAAGTTAAAGTCAAATTTACGAGTCAACTTACATGCCCAGGTTCAAGGAAGAGAGTAGTATTTTGTGTGAGAGTGTAAGCATGCTGAGAGAAATTGATGTAGAATATCTTCTATATTGCAATTTCACATATACATCTATAAATTCAATGATAAAAACAAAGGTTACAGGGACATTATACTTAGGTTCATATTCTAAACACACACAACCACAGGCATTCACCAGTTACTGTTACAGTTATCTCAGGTAACTAGAACTTGTGCCCTAAGGTAACTATAACTCAACCCCACCCTCCCATCAATACTTTCACTGCAAAGTGTGCAGTGATATTATCAATGATGTGATAGAAGATATAATGAATGATGTAATATGTGAGGCAAATTGCAGTGCATGGCAAGGGAGCGAGTTATTGTTACCTTGCGGCACAGTTTTATAATGTTATTTATTAACTATAAAGTCCCTGCAACCTTTGTTTTTTCAGTGAATTTCTAATGTTTTTAATGCTATTTTATAACTACAGTGTCCCTGTAACCTTTGGATATTTTATTGAATTTCATCAACTTTATTAATAAAAATTGTACAACAATGTGTAAGTAGATGTGTGAGTGGCTGTATGGGCATGTGAGTGGGTGTGTAAGTGGTTGTGTGGGTGTGTAAGTGAGTGTTTGACTGATTTTGTGGGTCTGTGAGTGGGTATGAGAGTGGGTGAATGAGTGTGTAAGTGGCTGTGTGAGTGGCTGTGTGGGTCTGTGAGTAGCCGTAGTAATGATTTGGTGGGTCTGTAAGGGGGTGTGTGAGTGTGTGAATGGGTGTGTGAGTGGGTGTCTGAGTGGTTGCATAGGTCTGTGAGTAGGTGTGGTAGTTGGTTTGTGGGTCTGTGAGCAGGAGGGTGAGTGTGTGAATGGGTGTGTGAGTGGGTGTGTGAGTGACTCTGTGGGTCTGTGATTGGGTATGGTAGTGGTTTTATGCGACTGTGAGTGTGTGTGTGTGAGTGGCTGTGTGGGTCTGTCAGTGGGTGTGATAGTGGTTTTGTGGGTCTGTGAGTGGGTGTGTGAGTCTGTGAATCAGTGTGTGAGTCTGTGCGTAGGTGTGTGAGAGTGTGAATGGGTGTGTGAGTGAGTGTGCCTGTGTGGGTCTGTGAGTGGGTGTATGTGTTTTTTAATGGGGGTCTGGATTCACAGATCCGCAGCAGATTCTCACAGGGGTCTCGCTTAGCACCAGGTGGATCCACTGATCGTTTCACATGCAAAGAAAATGTTTTCCACAATTTCTTCCCCATGAAAGGTCCCTCACAGACCGCTCCAACAGTCCCATAGGGTGAGAATAACTCTATCTTCACTTCTTATATACTAATTACACTTCAATTCCCTCCACATCAGAACAGTATCCAATTGAGAAAATGGCAGCTGCAACTTTTCCCCTCAGGTTGCGGCCAGCCAATCACGGCATTGCTGTTGGCTCATGGATCCATGCATCTGTCTCTGCAGTAGATCCCCGTTTCTAGGTATACATACATATTTTTTTTAATACAAAAAGAGGGCAGAGGCGATTGCTGCCACACCTTTACATTCAGTTTTATTGATAGTGCACGAGTCTTGAGGGCCAACCCCCTAGTCCTCAGACACCAGGAATCCTGGTATGGCAAATGAAAGCGAGACTCAGCACATGTTTGTATCCACTATGAAAGAGAAAAAAGCTTCTTTGTAAATCTCATATCCTCATGTCATGAGGTGCCATATATCAACATTATTCCACCAGTCAGTTCTTCTTAAAAAGATTTTTTGCCTTTATTGGTTCATCTGTGATTGTCCATATATACATTCAAGTGAAAATCAATTCCCCCCCCCTCAGAACAGTATCCAATTGAGAAAATGGCAGTTGCAACTTTTCCCCTCAGGTTGCGGCCAGCCAATCACGGCATTGCTGTTGGCTCATGGATCCATGCATCTGTCTCGGTGGATCTGCAGTAGATCTACGTCTCTAGGTATACATACATATTTTTTTATTTAATAACTTCACAACTACTGGACAGATTTACATCAAATTAGAAAAAGCACTCTTTCTGGACCAAGATCTAGCTTTCTGCCAAATTTGGTGTAATTCTATTCAGCGTTTCGGGCTGTAGTTGCTTCAAAATCCCTATTAATATTGACATAGGAAAAACGTGTTTTGGGGCCCCCTTTTTCTCAACTTCCACTTGACGGTACCCCTGAATCTTTCCAGACAGCAGCTGAAGGGACTGGCAACATAGTTTTAAAAATTTTGGGAAGATTCGTTAAACGGCAACAAACTTATTAGCAAAACAAAAAACTCTTGCTGTGGAAACTTGGTCCTAACTATAACTACCTATTGGTGACTTTAGCACTGCATTAGTGTCGTCTTGGTTTAAGGACAGCCTTTCATAACCACAAGGACAACACTCAGGAAGTTCCCATATAGGCCAAAAGGCCAAAGCACCAGACAGAGTTTCTGTATAATGCAAAGAACTATTGTAGTGATAAGCGGCGGCCGCCACAAATCACATGGGGAGGGGCAGGGTGGACACGGAGAGGAGAAAATAAAAAAATAAAATAAATTCAACTTACCTTCACGGATGCCACAGCCTTGTTTGTCGCACCTCTTTTGCCGATGTGGTGTGCCAGTATTCGCTGGGACACCGGCACAGGCTACCCGGCAATCCTGGCACTGCTTTCATGCTGTATTTAGCAAAAAAGCAGCACCAGGATTAGTCTGAGTGGCTTGGACTGCCACTCAGACACAGCCCTGGGGTCTGCACAGTTTTCTCCAGCCTGGCTGTTAAACACAGCTGGGCTGGAGGAACTTAAATATTTTAATTAATAAAAAATAAATTTTAAAAAATCACTTACCTGCTTCTCCGCTGCCACCGCACGTCTCCTTGGCTTCACTGCCAGGACAGGCTCCCAGCCTTCCCTGCGGTCAGTCCTGACCCTGCACTAAGCACCATTAGGATTGGCTGGGAGTGCCCAGCCAATGCACTCTCAGGCAGACTGGAAGCCTGTGCAAGCTCTCTCCAGCCCGGCAACTGTCTTGCTGGGCTGGAGAGAGCATACTGCACATTTATGTTTGAACGGCCCGAGACGGTCGGCCAAACATAAATGCACAGTGAGTGGACTGCACAGTGCACCCCCCCTCATCTTCGTCATCCCCAATGCCTCGTCCCTTTAACAAACTAAATGATAATAAACATGGTTTATTATTGATTTGTTTGTTAAAGATGATTTACAGTCGCTGCTGCTGGTGGGGTGGGGGGCATCGCTCCTTCCCCCTAACAGAGGAGCCGCGCCTGAATAAAATTCAAGAAAAGTATGAGAAAATGTATAAATTTTCTGTTAAAGTCACTGAACATCGTTATTGTTTAGTCTACTAATAAAATGACAGGGGAAAAAGATGAACGCTTTGTTCGCAGTCTTATTCTACAGTCAACTTTGCAACAGTTTAATAACCTAGGACTTCAATTAGTTTGGCCATGGTACGTCCTAAAATCCTTTATTGCAACCCCCGTCTAATAGGTGTAGCTACACATGTAAAAATCTTTTAGGTCTTGCTTAATTCCCAAACTACAGCAATTATGAAAATACCATGAAGGAATCATAATTCACCAGAGCCCGTTGAGATGCTCTGGTTTATGGTAATTGCCAGCCTGAAATCTGAGACTCTGACCCTTAGGCTCAAAGCAATTTACAGTAAAGCACTGCTGTATTTTAAGAAATTTCTACAACTCAATAATCCCGCCGGATTGCTGTGGTTTACTAATGAAACGATTTCTTTAAAAACCTCAAAATGATCACTTTCAGCTGTTTTTTTTTTAGCTTTGCAAGTACGTACTCTGTAGAATATGTTGCTGTTAATAGACTGGGAAAATAAAACCATTTTCCCTATGATCAATTGATGAAAAGTCATTGTTCCTGCTTGCATTTTCTTTACCAGTGCCAACAAACATATGCCCTTTGACCGTATTATGAAAGTGAGCTTTTACACGAGTTATGGCTGCACAATTGTTTTTTCTCACATCCAAAGTGCACTCATTTACCTGTGAATGAATGACTTCATGAGCAGCAGAGGGCACAACTCAGAAACAGTGAGCATGAATTGATGTAAAGAGGTGCCCTGTTTGAATTTTATGGTGTTAATGTATATTACATACATTAACATGTTTTAACCCCTTAAGTGCTAAGGTTTCTACCCCACCCCATTCTGCACTCTTTTTTATATTTAGGGACACATTCATCAAAAAATCATGCAGTGTAAGAAGCCACCTTGCTGCATGATAGGGAAAGGGGAGGAATGCATCCTATTTAACATTATATGGTGCATTCCTTTCTTTTCTCTGCACTGGCGCACAATGTGCTGCCTACCGTCAATGCAGACACCCTTGCATCCTGCACAAACTCAATCCTCTGAGGCATTTACATCTTTCTATGTGTGCAGCAGAATAAATATATTTCTCCTTGTTCTGCCTCATCAGGGGAGGCATAGCATTTTGGTGCATTCCCAGGTCTATTAGCAATGATAGATGTGGGAATGCACCAAAATCCATGGGTGGATGCATTAAAACACCTATGCTGCACCCATGGAATACCTCCATAGGACAGAATAACGCAATGCAGCAATTTGCTCTGCATTACTTTAGATTTATCAAGCCATGCAGGGCCATGCGAGGTGGCCTTACGTGGCTTGATAAATCTTACTTAGTTGTTGTGTCACCATTGCGTCCCATTTTATGGCACAAAGTAGATGCAACTGCATGATAAATCTGCGCCTTAGGGGGAAATTTATCAATATTTCATGCAGCACAGCAAGCTACATTGCAGACAGGATTGTTTTTGTTCAGAAAGAGCACAAGTCTGGAAAAGCATCTAAATCCATGGGTGGATGTGTGGGAAAACCCATGCTCCACCCATGGAACACCTCCCTGGGGCAGAGTAATGCAATGCAGCAATTATTTTGCATTGCATTAGTGCAAGGTGGCTTTCTGTGGCTTGAAAAATCTTGCTTAGTAGTTGTATTGTCCTTGTGCCCCATTCAGTGGCACAAGGGTGACACAACTGCATGATAAATATGGCCCTTAGTGTTTACAACTCCATAACTTTTTTTGCCAAAAGATACTAAGCCAAATCTTTGTTCTTTTTCCCTATATTTTGGGGATTTTACAGGTTCTAAAGATACCCAGGGCTTGTGGATAAACCTTGAGAGACTTGAATAAATAGCTAAAATGCAGCAACATTTAAACAAAAGTTGGGGAAATGTGCTGTGCAAGAAAATAGTTGTTTTTGTCTAACAATGGCATCAACAAAAGGTCTGCTTTGTAAGATGACCATCTCACAGTATTCAGGAAAAGACAGAATTATAAAATGAACATGTTTTTAACTCCAGCATTTGCAAGTTTCTAAGTGGTACACAATATTTCCCCTTTCTGCAGTTTCTACCTACTTTCCATTTGGGAGGAACCAGAGATGTGAAACCCATTTGTGAACCCACAGAGATGTTTATTTCTATAAAGTAAACAAAATGTGAAATTCAGCAAGGAGTTATTGGTGAAAGTTGCTTATCATTTCCCTGCAAAAAAATATTCTTAAACCTAAAAACTAATGAAATTAGTAAGACAAATTAGAAATAGGTGACAATGTTTTAATTTGTATTTTTTTCCCCTAACAGCCAGTCTACAAAACTAATATGCTTATTTCCGTTGGACTCTTCTAGTCATACACATATATTATGTTCATTGGTTGTCCAAAAACAGGTGATACCCAGAGCTATCAACACAACTGCCTTCTATAATGAGTTGCCTTTGTGGCCGAAACATGCATTGGTTAATAAGGTAAAATCCTAAGAATGAAAATTGAGGATGAAGGAATGCTATGCATATTTTGAAATGTGTCAAAGAATCTGAGTTTAGTTATAGTGGTTTTTCATATGATTCTACAAATGTGATTTTACTTTTAACATCACATGATTCAGGGTGTGTTTTACAAAATTAGGGCCTGATTACAACTTTGGCGGAGGGGGTTAATCCGCCCCAAATGTGACGGATATCCCACCCACCGTATTACGAGTTCCATAGGATATAATGGACTCGTAATACGGTGGGCGGGATATCTGTCACATTTGGGACGGATTAACCCCCTCCGCCAAAGTTGTAATCAGGCCCTTAGTCTTTCTTACTCACTGACTTGCATTTGGAAGCACAAAATATGTAATAGATGATAACAGATGTTTGACTACTCTGTATCTCCACACATATCTTGATAAAAATGGTACCCCACTTGTGTGCATGGTTCTTTCATTCGTGATAGCAAAGGCCATAAAATGAAACATACAGATATCCGATTTTTCCTTGCAATGTTAATCTTTTTGAAGATGTAGGTACCTGCAGTATTTGGGCCCAGGGTTTGGCATCTACTAATCAACAATGTGTCTGAAAACTAGGTAACACATAAAGATTAGGGTTTTCAGAATGCCCTTAATACATCAAACTTTGACTAAAAACACAGATTCTCCTCACTTTTCTGTCTGAATGTGTGTAGATCAACAAAAGTCTTCCCACCCAGTGTCCCCACAACTCTCTTGATAATAATGTCACCCCAGTTGTGTAAGTAGGACTATCACTTGCAATAGGAAAGGCTCTAAATACAATTTGGAATCATCAAGAATTGTTCATTGAATTTCAGTTTTTCTGGAGATTTGCCTTGCTGCAGAATTTGGATCATAGGTCAGATGTAATTCAGGGAAGCATACCTGGCCAAGATATTTCTGCAAACTAGACATCCGGAATTAGCCCAGAGTTCTGTAGCTTGCTTTGATCATACTACTATTTCTTAATCCGAATGTCCTGCAAATGTCTAATTTTGAGGTAGAACATGATTCTGTGAGAGAACGTTCTGGAATCTATGGGAATTAACAAATGTCCTACCACCCACTGTTGCCACACTTGAATGAAAACAGTGCCCTCTTGTGTGGGAGGCCATTTCTCCCACAAGTCAAAATGTGGATTATGTGAAGTGGTGGGCAGAATCTTTATTAGGAGAAGGATGGGAATGCAAGGTTGTAAATCTTTGCCATTGGCTCAAAAAGGCAAAGATTTCTGTCTCATAAATATGGGACAAATAGTGTTTTTGATCCCTACTTTTATGTTCTCAGTGAATTGTAAGTGAAAACACATACTGGAATCCATGCAAGTCTAAGGACCTCATTATGGCTTTGGCATTCAGATGAGGCGACCGCCAAAGCCACGGGGTGGAAGCTGCCGTCAAGCCAGTGGCCTCCCCCAAGTCGTATTACAATGTTTCAACCAGGCTGGCCGGCGGAAACATCGTATATTATGAGGTTTCCGCCAGTCAGCCTGGCGGAAACAGTGCCCGTAGGGGACCCAAGGCTAATGCCATCTCACAACAGCATCCTTGGAATACACACTGCCTGCAGTAGCAGCCAGTGTACCTTCTGAGGGTGCTGGAAGGGGCATAGCAGGGCCTCCCCTGTGGCCACCCAGCACTGGCTTTCCACCAGCCTTTTAATAGCAGGGACCCCACCATGAAAAGGCTGGTGGAAAGAGGACTCGCGATCAGCACAGCGGCACTGAAATCAGGTGAAAATAAAAACTAGAATGAGATGTGAGGATTGCCCATCCTGGCATTGGATTACAGCTCCCTCCTTTGGGCATCAGACAGTCTTTCTGGCACATGGGGGGGAAATATTGGAGGGCTCAAGTCTTAATTTCCTGCCACAGTGGGCAGAAAGTCCATTAAACACGAGGGACTGGTGTCCAAAAATGGAATAGTGTGTGATCTCAGAGCATCTTGGCACCAGGTCCTACCACCAGGCACCAGATAGTCTATCTACAACCCGGGCAAGGGAGAATCGGAAGAGGGTTAAACTAGCCTGTATCCCAAAACTGCACCAAATATAATCCAAGTCTCCTCTCATTTTCTATATCTATTTTTTTAAAACAACAAACTCATTCCTTGACCTAAATTACACATTGTACACATTGTCCCTGTTCCTGATGTGGGACACCCTTAATTAATTGCACTCACTGCAGATAACACAGTGCGCCTGATTACAAAAAAAACTGATGTCTCCAGCACAGGCATAAACCATGACAATTGACTCCAGCACTGAGGAGGGGCCATTAGTGGTTGCAGGTTCAAACTGCATCTGGGTCTTTCACTGGAGGCAGCCCTGAAAGAAAACAAGGGGGTTCACTGTAACCCTTGTTCCGTTCATCGAAGGAGCTTCCTGTGTGGACAGTCAGTGCACCTCTCAAGGGGGATTTTCTTCCATTCAACCCTGCACTACAGTGCAAAAGCAATGTATTTCCTCATTTGAATGGAGCCATGCCCCTATCCCAAGTATCTGCAGCCCCTTTTACAAGACCATGTTCCGGGGGAGGAATGGAGCAGATGCAAAAGCTTGTTACATCCAGAACACTTTCTGTAATACAGCAGTTCAGCCCTTGGTGGCTAGTGTGCTTTCTCCTCCTCCTTGAGGAGGGCAGATTGGGGGTAAAACCCCAATGCCACAATAGGTTGGCCTCCACCTTATTCTATTTTTAATTAAAACCTTTGCCTGGTACCTAGAGGACATCACCTTCTCCACCATAGGGGGTTGATTGGAGTAAATCCCCAAATCTGCTACAGAGGGAGGCAGAAAAAACATTGGGGCTGTAGCAGGAGAGGGTGTCAGGATAGGCTAGCCCCACTGCATTCTTTTAGGAAATAAAAGTTAACCATGATATCTGGTAGGCTTTCTGCACACTCTGGAGAAGACAGATTGAGGGAAAAGCACCCAATCTGGCTTCCATAGGATCAGAGAGACTATTTGGAGTTTAGGGGTGAGGTGCAGCCTGAAATCAGGATAAGCCGGTACCACACCCTTGTTTTAAAAAATTATCCCTAGTGTCTAGTGAGCTTTCTTTATCATCTTCCAGAATTGAAGAGATAAATCCTCAGTCTGGCGGAAAAACTGTTTGTCACTTAGGGGCGGAGGGGACTGACTGATGCCAGGACATGCCACCCCCTGTCATTTAAAAAAAGAAAAAAATATATATATATCCCTGGAGTTTAGTGGGCGTCATGACCCTGGAAAAGGCGCTTTAGGGTGCAAATCTTACGCTTAGAGGCAAGAGGAAGAAAGTTGTTTGGGTTTAGGGATGAAGGAGTGGCCCCATGTCAGGTTTGACCCACCACCTTCTTTTTGTTGAACAAATACATCTATCCTTGGTGTCTAGTGGATTTTCTGCAGTATCCCCCTGGAAGGGAAAATTAGTATTAAATTGCCCAGTCTGCCCCACAAAGGAGGAAGTAAAACTGTTTGGGATTGGAGAGGGTGAACCTAATGCCAGGAAAGACAGCACCCACACCATTTCTTTTTAATTAAAGCAAAATCTACCCCTGTTGCCTAGTAGACTTTCTGACCATTGGGAAAGACGAGTAGGAAAAATCCCATAATCTGGTTTGTGGGGGATCTTTGTCAGTAGGTGTTGAGGATGAAGCCCAATGTCAGAATCGCTGGTCTCCGCTGCGTTATTTTTTCAAAGTACCAAACCCTGGGTGCTAATGGGCTTTCTGCCCCTGAGGGCAGTTTACCTCCAACCTTCTGTCTTCGCAGGCATAAAGACAGTTGGAGCTCTTGATGGGAAGGGGAAGAGATTCCAGTGCCTGAGGGGGTCACTCTCACTACCCTTCAAATCCTTGGTAAACTGATGGGAGGATATCTACTTAGTAATACTTAGTAGTACTTAGTAATCGCTGCCCTGCACGGTCCCCAAGCAGGGCTCCACTGGGGAAATCTATCTTTGAAAAAGGAGAATCTTAGCTTTCATTGATAACTTTGCCATCATAATTGGTACATAGAGGTCTAAACTGTCCCCTCGAGCACCAAACACACTGAAAGTAAAAGGAGCTAAATGGCTGGATTTACTTTCTGTCTCTATAGTGAAGATGTTAGTTTGTCACGCACACTCATCAACATTCACCAAATGCTGTGGAAGCTCTATCCCAGCAGCTCAAGGTTCAGGTCCAAAAGAAGAAACACCGTGGGGTGAGGGAGATGATGTTCATGTCTTCTGTACTGGAGAGGAAGTGTGGAAGATGTGACAGTCATGCCTACTGCACCTAAAAGGTTACCATCACTTGCATGTTGCATGTGAGTGTGTTCATCTAGCTTAAATTTGCATTAGGCCTTCAAATGAAACCTTAACATGAATGTGAGTGTCTTGCCTTATTTTAGCAAAGTTGGTAGAATGTTTCATATATGTGTTTGCAAAATAGCCAAAGTTCATTTGTTCTTCGCTGCTTTGAGCTGCAGAGGAAGTGTACATTTATTTACATTCAACCTTATTAGTGACTGCAGTTGTGAGGTAAACCTTACCTGCAGAATGACCTTGCTAAAGTTCTGGTTTCCACACTAGAGGTTTCTGACTGCAACATGTACTAATGCTTCTGAATGCTTCAAAAGAAGTATTGAATTCAGCTAGCCATTTCTAACCAAGATTTCTTAGCAAGATTTGCCACCTTGTACTCCATAGAGCTGTTTTGGAGTAAAGGCATACAAGTGTTCCATGATTAGGGAGGGATATGGAGTGAAACGATGTCTGGGGGACGTGCTATCTGTCAGCATAGTCAATTAAAAACCTTCTGGCCTGCATCAGGCATGGATGGGGGTTTAAATGACTCAAGGACAACATGATAATAATAACATGATTCTGCAAGGCAAACAAGTTGCTCCTATCTAATTGACTAGAGTTGTGTGTGAATAGTGTTGTGTGATGAACAATGTTTGTGATCTGTATTCTATTCACATTTATTCATATGCATATATATATATATATGTATATATATATATATATATATATATATATATATATATATATATATATATATATATATATATATATATATATATATTAATACGAAATACATTCTCCATTCTAATTATCCTAATAAAACACTTTGCTTAGTTGGTACTCCAATTAAATCATGTCTATCCATCAAAGAATACATTTCTCTAGGTGAAGGAAAATGGATTATTGTTTGGGTTGAACAAGTGTCCTTGTCAATGGATAAGGCCGCCACCTACCAGATGTCACAAAAATATAATAAAACTGTGGCCAGTCCCTGGTAATGTGACACATAGCAGTCAGGCTTAAATCAAAACAACGTGTAAAGTATTTTAGCAGTGCATACGCACTAGAAAAAGACACAAAACACAATAAATTAAATTCCACAACCAATTTTAAAATAAAGAGAAAAATATGACCAAACTACAAAAATTCAATAAGAGGAATTTGAGATATGAATTTATTAAGTTTTAAAAGAAAATAACACCAAGAAGCACAAAGTACCAATGATAGCCAATGGTTGCAGTAGGACAGGACTGGATTGGGTCTGACCATGATGGAGCCCCTGTCGGAAACATCAAATGGATTATTTCCTGTAAAAGTCTGGAAGTAAACAGTTCAAAAGCATCCCACTTCAGAATGGGAGTTTAACACATTTTTGGAGAAAAACATTGAAATGCCAACACAGAAAGGGACCTTTTGAGAAGAAAAGTCCACCCACAGTGAGCTGAAGGCTGGATACTTGAAGGTTGGTCATGGTCCCTACCTGGGACACCTATATTTTTTAAAGGGGATGGCAGGCCTTTTGAAGCTTCAAGTGACTCCTTCCACATGGTCATACATTATCAATAATAGGAGGGTGACTTTTGGCCAGCTCAGAAGACAAAAAAGAGAATTTGTAGAAATATTTGTGCCAACTCTTAAATCAGTTAACATGCTAAAGACAACAGTATTGATGGAACCATACATTTACAATATTCTAAAAATATGGTACTTGTATTTCTTAACTAATTTTATACTGGCCAAGACCAACACAGAAAGTGACCTTCTGAGAAGAAACATCCTACCTTAATGGGCTGCCACAGAATTTGTAGCTGTTACCATTGAGCAGAAGGGAGGGTACTTGAAGCAGGCTGGTCCAGGTGCCTGCCTGGGGCACCCAGATTTCTTTTTTCAAAGGAGATGGTGTGCACAGTCCCACTCCCCAAGCTTTTGTAAGGCCCAAGGGACCCCATTCCCAGAGGCCATATATTTTTTTATTAACAGAAGGGTGATGATTGGACTGCTAAGAAGACAAAAAAGAGAAACCATACTTTTACAATATTCATAAAATTTGGGTCTGGTATTTATTAACTCATTCCCTATGATCTGGGTAGTAGTGGGGAACTTAACTTTTTGTTCCTGTGATTATATTATCTTCAGGCTGCTTTGCACTTTGTTTTTTGTAGATTTTATATAGTTCTTAGGCAAAGGTTTGTTGTTCCTGTTCTCAAAGGAGTAAATTTTGTTTAATGCAGACCTGCTTTTGTTTCTTAGCAGATTCTCAATAGTTATTTTGTATGTTTTCTCAGTTGGTATTAAGATGAGGGACAAGATGGTCTTGTAAATATTTTACTGTGATTTCAGTTTTTATTCTTCCTTTAATGTGTGCTGTGTTTTAGTTTGTATTGCTTTTATAGTTGTCTAAAGAATTAATGAAATGAAAGTATGATTTGCAAGTGGAACACTCCATTTTAATGATCTCGACCCCCACCTGCCACTGATTCTTTTGGCAGCACTGCATGGTCTGCTCTCCCAGAGAGAAAGAGCACAGGTGTTTGCTGGTGGACTGATCTAATGGCGGTGGTGGTCTCAACAATCTCCAACTAGTCTTTGAGTTAGTGAAAAAATGCACTTAAAAGAAAACTTGAGGATGCACACGATACCCATCTGGAGTAGGATGCACCCTAAAAGGCATTGAAGGTGCAACTGTCAACCAATTTTTGCAAGTAATTGTGGGAACTTGGCAGATCATCCTGCTTGGATTATCATTTGGAGAGTTTAACCTCCGGCCAGTGAATCATTATAGGAACTGTAGCCATTTGTGAGGTGGACCTGCAGTTGAATCTATACATTATAACTACAGATGCCTAAGATTAGTAAAATGTCATCAGATTTAAGAAGAAATATATGGAAGACATATTTAGAATTATGTTGGATTTTTTTAATAAGAAATGCTTATAATTTACTGCCAACTCCAACAGGACAAGCCTATTTCCTGCAAAATAACTTCAATTTTTGAATAGACGAAATGGATACACCAACATAGAAAAGCAGTAAAGAGAAGCAATACAGCCAGTCTCTTCCTAACTTGTGTTTGTCTGTGCCTTTAATCCTTTTGCACAATTACAACTACAGGAAGCTCATAAACAATAACTATTCGTGGTAGAGTTACTCTATAGAACACCAGATTTTTGTACTTCAAGGTTGGTACTTGAATTATTTTTTTCTAATTCAGTCTTTCGCTTGAAAAAACATACCTGTACAATCTTGAGATTCAAGACATTGCACCATAGTATATAGTTCTATACCAAATACACCCTTAAAAAATGAGGTTATCAAAGATAAAGGTAAAGCAAACAAAGGAATTGAACCTACCACAAAGAAGAACACAAAATCAGAATATTTTATAACATTACTAAGCAAGTGGAAGACACCTAATTGAGTTTCTTCTTTCCATCCAACCACATATGCAAACACCTTATAATACATAAACCTAAAACAGACATTGGTATGTGATCATACAGAGCCCAGATCTTCTGCAGCTGGTGAAACTTCAGATCTATTTTACCTATAGGATCTTATTTCATTTTAGGCATACAAAAATAAGCTTTCTGTGATTCTGATTTATTGGCAATGTAGTAAGTTTCTATTTTTGAGTGAATAGACTGCTATTGTCCCAGAAGACAATGCTCCACAACCCCAGATAGCAGAACCCCTAATCTCTTCTATGGTTACTTCTATTATTGATTCTCTCCTCTGTGGTTAAATTGCAACTTGTGGAACATTTTATGAACATACTAAAACCACTCACAGTGGACTTTGATACCATAAATCATCCCAATAATGAAATATACTTTTCTAATCAAGCTGATTTTTTTTCCGAACAGTATGATTGACTAACATATCTCCCCTTATTGCTTTATTAAGTCATGTGGCTGTCTTGAGTGACAAATCTGTGAATTTTAGCTATTCTGCTATTGCTAAATTTTATAGATTCCAATATAATCTCTAGTAAGCACTACGGTGTACTTTTTCTCCCTGGTGGAACGCGCGGTCCCAGGAAGCACCTTGCCAGGCTGAGATTAGGCTGCTGCAGGGGGAAGGAGTCTGCTTTACCGCTTATAGCACCATGATCCTCCCCTGGCGTGAGCTGCAACAGGGCCAAGCCTGGGACAAGGTCGGGCCTGATCGCAACTGTCAGAGACCAGAAGAGGCTGGGCTGGGACCTAAACACAGTGGGACTTCATGTTGGCCTTTTCCCCTGTGATCAGCAGGTGTTCTTATTGTTATCTAAGTGTCTGTGCTGCACCTGAGGGGCTTTCTGGTCGAGGGAAGATTATTGCCTCCTATCAGCTTGTTAGCTCTGTTTATTGCTGTATGGGGTGGTTGTGTAAGCTTTTCATCCTGGGATCAGGGTCAGTGGGATTAGTCAACTATCCTATGAGTGAGTGCTTAGATGTGAGTGGCAACAGTTTTACTGCTAAGTAGAACCTGCCTTGTTTAGTCAATGGTGCTTTATTAACTTGACGATTAGAACATGATTGAGAAACGCCGAACTCCTACGTGTGCTTCTAAATTCCATCCTAAAACCACAATGGACGCATTCTTGATGCATGTTGTGGATATGATAGATAAGTAGATTCAACTGGTGGAACGTGTTTTATCACTCTCCTCCCTCACTCCTCTCCTGGTTGGGCTTTCTGATGTATGCCTGATTGGCAACCCACATATGGTGACAGGGGTAAGAGTTTTTTCATTGTGCGAAGCCATACAAGAAGGCCTGTCCCTGATTATTTCCTCAATGGTGACTTCTCCAGCCCTGGGGTCTAGTATTACCAACATCTTGCTGGAGCCAGTAGTTGTGAAAGCGCCTTCCAAAGAGGCAGGGGTAGGAAGGAAAAGAAAGAGACAAGAGGTCAGGAGTAAATCTAAACGACCCAAGGTCAGTGGCATGCAGTCTTCTATGGTTAAGGACAAGGCCACCGATAAGATGGAAATTATGTTGGACTCCCTTTGTGCTACCTTGATTGCTGCTTTGGACTATCGGTTGGGCCTGATGGTTGTCTGCCATTGAGCTTTTGGTAACCAAGCAGTTTGAATGAGTGCACACCATGGGTGACTGTTTATCCATTTCAGCCTCACCCATCCCCTCAGCCACAATTACTAGAGATTCACTTCCGCCTATGATAGGTGATGGGTTGGTAGAGGGGTACAGGATGCAGTAGCAGCCTTCACACTTCTCTCATCTGCGGTTACCAGCAGGAAGGCTAAAGGGAGATCTAAGGGGAGGAGGCCAGCTATCAAGGATGGCCAGTGGCTCGCTGGGGTCTGAGAGGAAACCACTCATTCTCAGGGTCAGATGCCAGGCCACAGGGCAGACGGCTTAGTTCATACAGTTGGGGAGGAGACATTGCCCCGAAATACTGCCACCCGAAATCTGCCCACAAAAGCTTCCCCCTATGTAGTTGTTTTGGGAAATGTGCCACCCCTGAAGTCGGGTAACAGGGAAAGCTTTAACTGTTTGAAAAATAAGGTTTTGCACTGGTTGGATCAGAACTCGACCATGGGGAATCAGATTGATAGATGGATTAACATGGTCCAGAGTCAACTGGGTCGATAGATGCAAGAAGTGTTTGGAGGGTGATTGTGTGATTATTAACTTTAATAAGCCTTTCAGTGCTGATAGGGTGGCTGCTACCTCTGGGAACCTAATGCAGATACTGTCCTATCCTCTATTGTGGCTCTTCTCCTGGGTTTCTTTTATAGGCCTGTGTCCATGGCTGGGTGACCTGTACCGGAGTACCAGCATAATTTGGGGTCTCTTTCTTCTGCACAGGGTGGCTGGGTTGCGGTCTCTAGTGAACTGGCTTATGTTAATCGATTCACCCTGTAACCAAGTTGAATGATTGTGATTGACATGAAGGCTCAGGTCAGATTTGTTAATCCATCATGAGGAGGATCTACCAGTTAACAAAGTTAGAGCTTTTAAATTCATTAGTTGGAACATTGCAGGCCTTGTGGGTAAATTTAATGACCTAAACGACAGGACTTCATCAGGGGCTTCAGGAACATGGGCAACTACTAATCATTTTTACTTAGAGGGCTATAAAACATCCTTTACCCCAGCTTTGGAATCACAGAACAACAGACCCAAGGAGGGCTTGATAATCTTTGCTTTTCTGGCAATTAGGGGAAGGATACCACACGAGGTATAAAAAAGAGCTGTGGAGGTACAAAAATGTTTAAGAGCTGAGATCTGGAAAGAACTGCTTGTAGCCAGTAAACTGAAGTGTCGTTCTAAATTCTGGGACCTCATCAATTTCCCTTTCCTGGCTGCAGAAACAACAGCTTTTGTGAGTGCTCATATTACAAAGGACTGCTAGGTCACCTTTTTTGAGGTCTCCTTTAAAACAGCGGCCACTGACGGTGAGGAGGGTGAGAGGGTGATACTTGGGTACTTGAATCTGGTTCTTACTCCTGATGAAGTTTTAAAGGGCATAGCAGGTTAGACCAGGAGTAATGCCCCGGGACACAATGGCATCCCCCCTGACATGTATAGTAGTGATATTGATATCCGGACTCCCATTCTGACCTCGGTTGTGAATGTGGCACTAAGGAAAGGCCTAACGCAATCATGGGCGTCCTCCATTATCGTTATGGTTTCCAAAAGGGGGACCGGTTCCCTTCTTTACTCAGTTATAAAGGTTGTAGGGCATAAACTTTTGGGCAGTCTGGGGAAGTGTACGGATGATAACGCTGTCCTTTCAGTGGGGAAGTATTCCTTTTGTTCGGGGAGATCAACCTTGGATCAGTGCCTGAACCTCTATATGGTCTTAACTTAAGCAAGTATACAATCGCCGGCCATAGGTCAATACCCCTGGGGTTATGGATCTCTCCACAGCATTTCATCAGGTCAACAGGGAGAAACTTTGGCAGCTCATGGGGTAGGTGGGGATGGACCATAACATTGTATATTTTTAAGAGACCTCCACATTAATACCACTGCCTCAGTGCGCTACTTGAGTGACCCTAAATGTTCACATAGTTTTCCCATTAAAAGGTGGGATCGCCAAGGCTGCATGTAGGCTCCATTTCTTTTTTACCTATACATCAATAGACTAGAGCAGACCTTTACTGATGCCGGGGTCAGATTGTCTGCATGTGGGGGCCCAGAGTTTGACAGTGCTCCTCTATGTTGATGATGCTGTCATCCTGGCTGAAACAGAAAGGGGCTTGCAGGATTCTGTTGAACGCCTTTGCAAACTTTCTGCAGGGCTTGGATCTAACAGTTAATGTTAAACAAATCTTACGTGATGGTGGTAGGCCCTCGTAGGACGAAAACATGTAGGTCCACCCTCTAACTTGGCTTTTCTCCTACCTGGGGCTGCTATTTGACTCTCTCATGTATTGGTGTCCCTTGGGGTCCAGGAGGTAGGAGGAGTTTTCTAGGGCTAACGTGGCTGTGTATGGCATCACCACACAACTAGGGGAAAAGCCGATTAAGCCATTTTGCAGATCTGTCAGGGAAAATGTGTCTCTAAGGCAGTCTATGGGAGTGGAGTGTGGGGGTATATCAATCAAAAAGATTTGCAAGTTTCTGAAAACAACTTCCTAAGACACCTACTTTGTGTCCCTCACAGTACGCCGATATTTTCTGTTCATGTGGAGTTGGGCGTAGGCTATGTAATGGATGTAACAGCCTTTTACCCTCTTGCTTTATGGTTAGACATCTGGACACGGCACACTGCTACCCTGGACAGGGAGTTTTTAAAAGACTGCACGGCACTGGACCGGTCTCTTAACATCCCCTGGCTTAAGTACATCAAAGACCTCATACAGAGTCTAGGAAGGGGGGAGTAATTTAGCACTCCAGAGAGGATTCTCAGAGCAGACTGGAAGTAGGCAAAGGGAAACTTCTTCTGGTTGAGGTCTAGCTCTAGGGAGGAGGCCACCCTCTCAAAACCCTGTGTGCTTGTTCATAACCTATTACAGACTGTTCCCTTTACTGAACTGTATTTCTTATTGGTAAGCAGCACTTACACGTTTTTCCATTGAACTAGATTCAGGCTTGACCTTTTTCATCTCATGTTAGCTTTCCCAATATGGAGACACTTGGGCCTTGTACTTGGCCCTTTTGGCTGTCATAATTCATCCCTGCAGGACACCTTGCACTTTTTAATGTTCTGCAACTTTTTTTGAGGGCCCTAGACAGGGGCACCTTATTCTGTTACTGAAAAAGATGAATTTCTCCCAAGTACCTCCCTCATGTTGTTTCAGGTGCTATCTGAAAATATCATTTTTTTTCTGTGGGGTGTTTTCTAAAAGCTGCTATGAATGTGAGGAACACCCTTGAGTACATTGGGATGATTATGCTTTATCTTGTACATTTAAGATTCGTAACTTTTAAACAGGATGTACATATTTTTATCTTGGATATTTCAATGAATTTTAGAAGGTTTGCTTTTATGGTTTGTACATTGAAACAAATAAAGCTTGATTTGATTGACTGACTGATAGTAAGTGAAACAAAAGCAATGCAATCCCTTTACCAGAACTCTCACCAATCATTCCCTAAGCCATAGAACAGTAAGCAAACAAATATTTACAAAGTGACAAAATAAGTACCAAAAAGAACAGATCCTTGGCTAGTAATATATCACTTTCAGCTTCTGTCCTGGGGTTTGACATCAATGACAGTACTCCTTTTTCCCTCAAAGGAGGAAAAGGTGGAAAATTAAATTTTCATCCAAATTGCAAATTGCTTCTGTTTTCATCCCTTGATTCTAATTAGCCACAGTAGATGTACATTATTACAATTTCAACTATTTATGTACAGGAAAGAGTGTTCCTAATGATGATCTCATAGAATGGTTAAATCATTCAATCTGTAACATAATTAATTTGAATCTGGTCAACATCAACCCCTCCTCTGTTCTGTTATCGTCAGGAATTGGTTTGGTTCTACCTATTAAGCCTCTGTGAATAAACCACCCAATGGTTGCACTACATTGAAATTTAATTTATATAATTCTTTCCACCTCTGACGAGACCTTGAACTAATTCACATTGAGTAGCATGCTCATCTAGAACCCAGTGTTAGTGGTGAGTCTAGATGTTGTTGGTTATTGGGATTAGTCTTGGGCTCTCAAGGAAGCCATCCTATGCGTTTACTCCAGTTGCTTTATGGTATATTAATGCGTTAGGTTTGATCTGTAGTGGGGGCTATGTGAGAAGTAAATTGCTGATGGAAAAAGAGATATATTGTTAGCTTGCAGCAATATGGTTTCAAAGAAAAATACATGCAGGTATAGAGTAAAAAATTGAACGAGTAAGCTAAGGCACATTTTTCGTGCAGGCTTTTAAGAACTATAGTAGTGGGCATTGCTTTTGTGGGATAGCATGCAATCTGTTGATGTAAACCTGTTGAAAGAAACAACAAACCGACTGCTGCAAGCCATTTTTATTTTGTTCTCTTAAGGAATGTGGCTTTTAGCAGTCTTTCTAGATACTGCTTAACTTTCAGTGAGGTGGCAGATTCTTGCCTTGAAGAAAAAAGCACCCCCATTACTTGTTGATAGATCCCCTTACGAGTGGCCATCAAATAGCACTACATTGTAGCACATTCCAGTGCCTGTAATCACCATCTGACAACACTACTGAGAAAGCTAAGGTCTAAAATTGTGGGAAGCAGGTGATGTTATTTCTAGTTCTCAGCCCCCCTTCAACACCCCCGGGTCCCGTGTACAATGTAATCCGTACTTGCAAACACGGAAAGGACCCCTGTGTGTACTTACTACAGCTACAAATTCAATTCTATAGGTATTGCTATAGTTTATGTATGGTTTGAATAAACTATACATATAAACGTGCTAAAATGTTAAATCTACCGACTTAAAATATAACATGTCTTTTGATAAACATGTTGCAGCAATCACCATTACTACACTACCTGGTTCAGAAGGGTGCTGGTTATTACAGGCAGGTACTGTCCCCTTTCCTCACCTGAAGAGCAGTGGGCCCCACAAAACAAACACCATGGTTTGTAGAATGTTTCGTGGATCGTTGTGACCTTTCTGTATCAACCTTGTTTCATCGTGGATTTAGTCACAAAGGTATAAAAAAAAAGAACATTTCTAAACTATAAATTAGGTTGGAAAAGGAGATTAGAGAAGCAAGAGGCTGGAATTCAATCCAGTCAGCCATGGCAAAACATATCTTAAAAGGATTTGGGGTAATTGCTAGAAACATGAGTAAAGATGCAGGAAAAAGCTAGTTCCAAATCCCATAGATGAAAAAATTGTAATGCTCACATTTCTAAGCACCTCATTACAACCCTGGCAGTCAAAGACTGCCAGGGCTGTTTTGGCGATTGCACCGCCAACATGCTGGCGGTGCAATCTTACCTATTTCATTTTCCGACATGATGGTCCTAGCTGTTTTCATCCGCCAGGGCAGCGCTGCTTGCAGCGCTGCCCAGTGGATTACGAGTCTCCTTCCCGCCAACCTGTCCAGAGTCGCGGGGCCCATGGGGGCCCCTGCACTGCCCATGCACTTGGCATGGGCAGTGCAGGGCCCCCCAGGCACAGCCCCACACTGCTTTTCAAAAAATCACCACGGGTGCAGCTGCACCCGTCGCACGGCCGCAACACCGCCGGCTCCATTAGGAGCCGTCTCCCATGTTACGGCTGACATCCCCGCCGGGCCGGCAGGTGGAAACTCTGTTTCCACCTGCCGGCCCGGCGGGGATGTCATAATGAGCACGCCAGTTACACCTTGGCGGGTGGCGGTTGCCGCCCGCCAAGGTTGTAATGAGGCCCTAAGACTTTGTACCGAAATTCAAATATACACTTTGATGTTTCTAATTATAACCCCTTCCCGTGTCGAGTAGAACAAATTACCAGTAAGGAGATTGTTGATATAATCACAGGAATTAATAATTCCCGGTCTCAGGGTCATGAAGGTATACCAGTTATAATTTTGAAAGCCTCATTTGGCACAGCTGTTGAAGATTTTGTACATACTGTATGACCTCAAACCTTGGGCAGGTAGTCATATTATCCCAATTTATAAAACAAAGGTGAGAACTCTGACCGTTTAAACGTTCTCTTGATCCCCTTGGTAGATGTATCTCACAGAAAATTGTGTGATATTTATTATGTCTCGCCTGGAAACTTAAACTATAGACAATTAATTACTACCTGTCTCAAGCAAGTAGGACTTCGCCTTTCATGTTCAATAACTGTCAACAATTCATATTTACAAACTTTGTGCGAAAAGTATATTGAGAAAATGAAAATATAAAATTATCTGTTACCGTTTCAGATTTCAATTGTGCTTTTCATCAAATAGATTGCCCAAACCTCTGTTAAAAAAATGAAAGAACATAGACATCCCAATATATTTATTGGACGTTTTCATTAACACGACTTGAGATTACTGGATAGGGGTACTATTGGGGTTCAATATGGATTTTGCAAATCAGATACCTGTTACAAATGGCCTAAAATACGTATTTCGTTTGGCGCCTTTAGTTTTCTGAGTTGATTTATCTGATTTCCCAAACTTTATAAAATCATCCCAGCACTACCAACCAAAATTGGAGGTTCATGACATTTCTACAGTAATCCATGCTAGCAATCTTGTACTAATAAATCTAACTCCTGTGAGATTGCAGTGGCAATTAGATGCAGTAGCCGGTTACTCTAGATTACTTAATACTTTTGTTAACTAAAATAAAGCCATGGTTAGTGCGGGCTTCCTTCAGTTTTTTAGGTACTTTGGCAAAAGAGACATGTAGACCTCTAATATTTCTTCTGCTGAACTATAAACAATTGATGAACAACCTCTTACGTCTATTGAAATTATGAATAAATTAGAGTCACAACTGTGCAAGTCATAAATCGGTTTATGGTGCTCAACTCCAGTTGAGGCTCTGAGATTAAAATGAAATTGACCACCATAAATTGCAGGGTATCTTCGCTGGTGATAAATTATTTTTCCATCTTTCCAAGGCTCTACAAAGGATTATGAAAAGGATAATTGGGATCAAGATTTCAAAAGGTTTGTGGGAAAATATTTTTTTAAGCAGGTTTCTGTTTAAATCACGAGACATTACTAAAACAGAAACTGGTTGTTGTAACTTATTACTTGAGATATTTTATGAGTAAGAGAATGATCACTCAGTGGAAAGTCAATATTTTAATAAATCTTCTGTGATGAGGGTTGAGAAAGCTTCTTGTATTTAATGCCCAAAATTGGGCCAAGTGAAAGGATTTGGTGTGCCGAAGATGGATCAATATGGTCAAGGGTCACATCAGGCAGTGGTTAGATGAGCTGAAAGCAAATTAACTTTTTAATTTAACACTACGCAGCAGTGCAATCTGTCAACTGGTGGGGCGATGCCAGTCTGAGTATACTTTCATCCTTGACTACAAATATTATTATGAGGAAACTGGGCATATCAAGTAAGCTGTGCCTAAAGGTTGGTTTACAGTTTCTTTAGAAAATAAAAAAAAGACTCAAATGTTTTATGAGGAAGGCATTCCACACTGGGATAAAATGGAGAGGAATAGATGTACAATGACATTAAAAAGGAATGTAAAAATACATCTGGATCTAAAACAAATCTATGGTTGTTGGAAAATGGCTTCTATGAAGACTCATCTCAAACTTTTTGCCTTCCTCTTCTTCTTTCTCTGACCTCATGTTTGCTGGCGTTATGACTCTGAACACTGCTTACCAGTGCTAAAGTGTATGTGCTCTCTCCCTAAAAACATGGTAACATTGGCTCATACCCAAATGGTATAATTAGTTTACTTGTAAGTCCCTAGGAAAGTGCACTATGTGTGCCCAGGGACTGTAAATTAAATGCTACTAATGGGTCTGCAGCACTGATTGTGTCACCCACATAAGTAGCCCCTTGGTCATGTCTCAGGCCTGCCATTTCAAGTCCTGTGTGTGCAGTTTCATTGCCACTTCGACTTGGCGTTTAAAAATACTTGCCAAGCCTTAAACTCCCCTTTTTCTACATATAACTCACCCATAAGGTAGGCCCTAGGTAGCCCATAGGGCAGGGTGCTATGTAGGTAAAATGTAGGACATGTACTTATGTCTTTTAGTGAAAAACTCATTCATTCATTTTCCACTACTGTGAGGCCTGCTCCTCTCATAGACTAAACATTAGAACTGCCCTCATATGCTCTTAAGTGATAGATTCCCATCTGGAAGGAGTAACCATGTCTTGTTTGATATTGCCAGAATGGTAATAGAAAATCCTGCTTACTGGTGAAGTTGGATTTAATATTACTATGTTAGAAATGCCACTTTTATAAAGTTGGCATTTCTCTGCCCTTATTGCATACTGTGTCTTACAGCCTGTCTCCAATCCATGTCTTGTTTGTGCTGGTTGACAGCTTCCCTTGTACATTCCACCCAGACCACCAAAAACATAGGCCACTCAGTCACATCTGCATTCATCTGCATCCTGAGTGGATCTTCCTGGACAGTAAGGATGGAGGGGTTCATACTTACATCTCAAAGGCCAGTGGCCTGCCCTCACACAAAGGACTGATAACTCCCCACAGGGATCCTGGCAGGCAGGACAGGGCTGAAAGCACTTCAAAACCACTCTTTGAAGTCTCCCCACTCATGACACGTCTGGACCTACACCTGCACTAGGTAAGAGGAACTGCCTGGCTGCCCAAATGAGCCATCTGGACTGCTTTGCTAAGAAGGACTCCTGCCCTGCTTGTTGCCCTGCTGGCATTTGACTCTGCTGGAAAGACTCTGCCTTCCTCCTGAAGTGCTCTCCAAGGGCTTGGATTGAGTTTGCCTCCTGTTTCTGAAGTCTCATGGCTAACAAAGACTTCACCTCTTCAAGGAAATCCTTGTGCATCAAAAACAGATGTGATGCCTGCAGAAATTGACGCAAATCCTGCATTGCAGCTGGGAAATCACCACACAGCTGACCGGAATGATGCAGCACCAACTTCCCGACAGAAAATTGGAAGCAGAGCATGACTTGCAACAACAAATTTGACGCAGTGCCTTCCATATCGATGCAGCGTCTGCCCCTTCTACCAGCGCATCAAAGATTTTCAACGCATCATCCTTGGGCGTCAAAAAATCCCTGCATCGCAGTGAGGAACCAAGACTACGCACCTGAAAAACAACACAACCTCTTTCAGCGTGGAAGGAAACACTTTATTTTTCCACACATCTCCTCCTCTGCGCATCCCAGGTACTGTGTGTTACAAAGAAATAACTATTGATTTCTAAGAATTGAGACTCTTTTAAACATTTTAAAAGTGATATTTCAACTTGTGCTTATTGGATCTTTGTCGTTTTTACCTTATTTTATTCAGATAAATATTATCTATTTTTCTAAACCTGTGTCATGTATTTTTGTGGTGCTTTCAATGTATTACTGTATGATTTATTGCACACATACTTTACACATTGCTTTCCAAGTTGAGCCTGACTGCTCAGTGCAAAGCTACCAGAGGTTGGGCACAGGATAATTTGGATTGTGTTGTGAGTTACCCTGACTAGGGTTGTGGGCCCTATTTAGACAAGTTTGTATACCTCTGCCAACTAAACACCCCATTTCTCACAATGGTCTACTTAGAGTTTAATCTTACTATCCAAGCCTTGGTCAAAACAAATTGGATTCCTGAAAATTATACTTACCTTAAAAAGTTCTCCTTGTCACTCATCAAGGTATCTAGTTTGGAAGAAAATAATAATAACAGAGTGACAGTATGAACCATCCATGCAATTTTTTTTTACAGACAGCAATTGTACAATTTAACATAATGAAATAATATATAAAATGGTTTATTTTTAAAAGTAGTCAACAAGCCTCTTAAACATTTATCATATGTGGAAGGTGAATTATCCCTCAATACCCACATGCATGCTTGGACGGTTTTAATTTCCCATAGATGCTCCTAAGGGAAGAAGTTCCCCAGTTTACACTAAAGGCCTGATTTAGATCTCGGCGGAAGGAATACTAGGACACAAACGTGACGGATATCCCATCAGCTGTATTATGATCCTCACAGGACATAATGAAATCGAAATATGGTGGACATGCTATCCATTCTCCACCAAGGTCTAAATTAGGCGTTAAGTTTAAATTAATGAAATTATGACTTGCTATGTTATCATCTTGGGCTTTCATAATTGGCTGGGCAAAAATAAGAGAGCCTAAAATGGTTACAGGAAAGTAACCATATTACACATCTCACGTACATCTTTTTACTCCCTCCTATGAAATGGTTCCATGAGCCTTTAAATAAACTGGGAATTCAATCTTGTCAGCATACTTTAATCTGCTGGTTTGAAAGGCTTTGATTCACAACTGTTGTCTAGTTTATTAAATGTATGCATCATGTTGAGAAATATTTATTGGATGCACATTGTAATTAACTATATTTTATTTTCTTGTAATACTCTAGGGACGACCCAGAAGCTGATACCTGTAAATAGGGTCCAGATTCATTTTGTTTATGGATCATTTTGAGGGTTTCTATCTCATGTACAGAATGATTTGCTCTATTTTAACTATGGCCCATAGTTGAAGCGTTGATCCAGATTTCAGGTTTTTATGTGGAATGGATTTTATATGTGGGTGTTTTCTTTGAGTATTTTAACTGACATTCATTTTAATTATATTTATACGTTGTAATGGATTTAAGTAACCAAACTTGTTGGTATTCTACTCTTCCTGCAAGGTGCCTTGGGATTTGTTGCCTTTTCATTTAAACCTATTTTTGTTGGCTATAGAACTCTGTGAACCTTACCCCTTCTAACTAGAGGTAAAGTGCTTGTGTTCTACCGGTTAAATATGGTAAAACTGGTGTACACCTGATTGGCACATTTCCTTTACCTAAAAATCCTTAGCATATGACTACTAGATGTACTTAGAGCCTGTACATTAAATGCTACCGATGGCCTTTAGCACTCATTGGGCCACCCACTACAGTAGCACCGTAAAACATGACTTCAGGCCTGCCATTGCTACCTAGATATGCAGGTTTAAATTGCCATTTCAGCCCTTGCAAAATAAACCCTTTGCCAAGCCCAAAACTTCCTTTAATACCTTTAAGCCATCTCTAAGGTAGTTCTTAAGGTATTTAAAAAGTAGGATATGTATATTTAGTGTTATGCATGTCCTGTCAGTGAAAATACCCCAAAGTGGCAAGTTTGGTTCTCCCATAGGTTAACACTGGTTTACACTATTACTTTAAAAAGTGTTAAGTTGAGCTTAGGAGTAGGTAGAAAAATGCTGACCAGTGCTAAAGTCCAAGCGTTCTCTGTCTAAATAGTATGGGTGATTGGTTTCTCCATGATTGTTTTATTTGATTTACTAGTAAGTCCCTAGTAAAGTTCACCAGAGGTGCCCAGGGCCCGCAAGTCAAACGGTTCTAGTTGGACTGCAGCACTGTTTGTGACACCCACAGGTGTCCCTGCAGTATCTGTGTGGGCAATTTGGAACTGCCAGTTTAACCTGGCAAGTGTAGCCACTTGCCAGGCCCAAACCTTTCCTTTTACTACATGTATGTCACCTGTAAGGTAGGCTCAAGGCAGCCACATTGGCAGGGTGCAGTGTGTTTAAAAGGTAGGGAATGTAGTGGTGTGCTTTACATGTCCTGAAAGTGGAATACTGCTTAATTCATTTTTGCCAATTGAAAGGCCTATCTCTCCCACAGGTTAACATGGGGATTGCTTTGAAATATTGTTAAGTGTAATTTCCCATTTAGAGCAGGTGGAGATATGGAGTGTGGGAGTCTCTGAACTCACAATTTAGAAATACATCTTTTGGTGAAGTTGTTTATTAGATTGTAAGTTTGAAAATGCCACTTTTAGAAAGTAGGCAGTTTCTTGCTTAACCATTCTGTGCCTCTGTCTGTCTTTGGAATACACATCTGGGTCAGTATGACATTTGGACTGTTTGAGAATTCACTCTAGAAAGTCACACAAAGGAAGCTGAGGTGTGCCCTGCATAGTCTGATGGGTCTTCCTGGGCTAGAGTGGTGGGAGGAGCTGGCACTTGCACCTGAATGGGGCTGTGCCTGTCCTTACACAAAGCTGTCTCGAACCCCCTGGAGTGTGTCTGGGCCAGGGCTGGGAGGGCAGGGTACACTACAAAGACTTTTCTTTGAGGTTTGCCTATTTCAAAGACAAAAAATAGTATAAGTATTGGACCTCTGAGACCACAACTTCAGAAAACATCTGGACTGAGGACATTCTTCCAGGACAAAGAGCTGGATGCTGTAGGAGGTACTGCCACTCTGCCTGTTGGTTTGCTGCTTGCTGCTTCTGTCCTGGGAGCAAAAGGATTGGACTTTGATTTCTACATCCTGCTTTCCAAGGTTCTCCAAGGGCTTAAACTGAGCTTGCCTCATGGTATGAGTCTCAGGGACATCAAAGACATTTTCTGCCAGCACCTGGACTTTCTAGCTGAGAGTCCTGACTTGCGAAGTGGTGTCAAATCCGGTTCCTGGGCCCTTGGAAGTGAGTTCTGATGAAACCAAGAAGAAACCAAGTGCATTGACTCCAGAGCGACTTCGGAACCATCGTCGCTGACTGACTCCGTGTCGCTGCCTGCACCAAGAGCTGTGGTCCCATTGAGTGCAACAACTGCGACCGATGCCACAGGCCTGACACTGCTGCACCACCTCTGAAGTCCCGCCACAGCATAAGTCCTGAATGCTGTGTCGCCCAAGTCTGGGACACTGAACTCTGACCCTGCAATAACACCTGTGGCCCGTGGTGTGATCGCGATACCGGGAAGTTGACACCGCACATATTGACCTGCTGGATTCATTGACCCCGCTGGATTGTAAGGAACCAGCACCTCACCACCAATGCTGTATCCCCTCTCCTGCAACCATACAGAACAAACACCAAACCTGCCCTGCCTCACAGTAAAGAACCAACGCCACACCTCCCTAGTAGTAGTAAGGAACCTACATCGTGCCGGCTCCAGTGATGCCTCACCTCTCGACTCGGTGCAACATCTTTGTTTCATAGATTCCGAAGGTACTATATTTTGGGGTCCATGCAACTCAATGACCAGCCTGCACTCCCTTGTGAGTGGTGTCAGACTGCTGAGAATGACTCCGTCAATGATATGTGATAGCCCCAGTTGGAGCTATTGTGTTTCTGAGCGATTTCCTGAGATTTAAATGTAAACATTTGTATTGTTGCTTGTGTATATTAGATTTTTTCTGTTCTGATCTTGTTCTAGTCAGATCAATATTGGTTATTCTCATAAATGGGTGTGGAGTACTTCTGTGATGTTTTCACTATGTTACTGTGTGTGTGTATATACAAATTATTTACACATTACCTCTGAGATAAGCCTGACTGCTCGTGCCAAGCTTCCAAAAGGGCGAGCAGGGGCTATCTTAGGTATGTGACTCCCTTACCCAGACTAAAGTGAGGGGCCATACTTGGAAAGGGTGCAAACTACTTCCAACTGGATACCCCATTTCTAACAGGGGGAACGGTCCAAAATTTGTTTAGGGGGTGCACAAAGGCTTACTCTCCACCCACAGGCACATCCACAGCCATAAAAGTGGACTCCACAGCCGTCTCCTCAGAACACTCCTGAACCATGAAAATCAGAAGAGGGACGGCCCTGCTTTCTGAAACCTGAAGGTAGATTGAACCTGCTTGCCTTGAACCCAGGACCGCAGACGTGACTCCATGACTCGGTTAGTGACCTGTTTGAGCCACAGGGACACAACAAGCTTCCAGTGGCACCTCTCTCTGCAACTGCTTAGATGGCTACTGTTGCTGGCCTCCGCTGAAGTGAGTCCTAAACTCTAAGTGCTGACCCCAGGTTCTAAACCCTTCATTGGTGCTAGAGTGTACTCCTCCTGTTTCTGAACTTTGCCTACTCAGAGCTTTCTATCCGGCACCCATGACTACACCAGAATCTCGCACTTCAGCATCCCACCATTCTTGAGCCCTGCCTTGGATTCAATTTGTAGCTTGTCCCTCTCATGACTCATCGATAACCACTTTCTCTCCATGAAAGTTTTTAAGTCCAAAGGTAAACAACCTAACTTTTGACTTGGTCTAGCATGACCAGATGACTGCAGTTGGTATTTTGTGCCTTTTGGTGATTTTTTTAATTCAAACTTTAAAACGTTGTACATCTAGTTCTACCTGTTGGATTGTCATCATTGTAGTGTCATTTTATTCATCAAACTAGTCTCCATTTTTCTAAACAAGTTTGGAATTTTTCTTGAGCTGTCTTTTTACTTCATTACTGTTTGAGTACTGAATGAATACCTTACGCATTGCCTTTAATTTAACCCTGACTGCTTTTGTGCCAAACTACCAGATGGTTAAGCACTGGTGTATTTAGTGGATGTAGTGGTACACCCTGACAAGGACTATGATTATTATTTGAGGTGAATTCTAATCCCCCTCAACTAATAATCCAATTTTGTACACAAACAATAATGTGTTCGCAATCTATGGTAAGAATAGAATCATTGAGATGCATTCAACACTTGAACTAAATTAATTCACAATAGTTATGGTACTGTTAGACAAGTTGACAGATGTGTATCTAAGTTTCTAGCTGGAAAGGGAATGTAAAACGTTTGTATTCTGGAGCAGAATAAAGGAACTGGACTGAACCACAAGAGTAGTCTTTGCAGATAGTTTTAAAGGAAGCAGGAAGCAAGTGCAGAGACATGATAAAAAAGAAGCTAATTCAACAGGTGAACCTTCCCATAAGAGCCTGCCATTATCAATATTGAAAAGCACTGTCAGATTTGGATAACCTATTTTGCATCGGATGTTTCAAACTATTTGCTGCAGCACACACTTGCAGATTATTCGAGGGATTCTGTACACCATGCCCTTCACAAAAAGGTTGGCATTCCAGACCAATCAACTTCCAACTCCCTGCTTTGAGTAATATTGATGCAAAGATATTTGTGAAAGCACTGCATCAAGAATTATTGATATCACTTGAGAAGGGAAAACCTCACCCCTTCCTCCAACAGGAACGTGGAAGTAGAGCACCACTGTTGACAATATCTTAGCAATAGCAATGATGGCATAGAAGCAGATGAAGTGACATGTAGGTGCATGTTTTATTGATTACGCTGCTATATTCAATGAGATGGATAGAGGAAATATGTTACATACAAATACTTTAAGTCGATGGATTTGGGCAATGATAAGACCCTGTTTGCTAGTACCTTAACATGAAAGGGTTTGAAACCAAGGTGTTTTGTTGCACCCTTCCTGTTTATATATATATATATATATATATATATATATATATATATATATATATATATATATATATATATATCAGCACAGCTTGGAAAGAAGTTCACCGTTTACCCCCAAGCTTTGTGTCAGAGGTGTCAATTAATTCATGTAAACAGGTGATGTATTATTCTTTGATTAAACCAAGTTAGGGGTACAACCTCTTCTAAATTATTAATTAAATGGTAATAGCATTAAGAAGGAAATTAAACCATTTGGGAAAAAGACAAATCAACTGGAGAATCAGTGGTGCTTACTGAGGATACAATTCAAATATGCTCAAAGTAAAGGTACCTAGGAATGGGTCCAGATTCATCTTCAGATTATAAAACCCGTCCTAAAACTCTAAAACACAGAGTTACTAGCAATGATTTTGATATGGTATCTTTATACAAGATTCTGATTGGCACAATGATTGCACCTACCATAAAAACCCACATCTTTAATTATCTTGTCCAATAGCGTAGCCAAAGCGGTCATCATAATTTACATTTCACTTTAGTGTTATACACTGAGGATTATCTTTGAGTTGAAGTCTGCCACAAGGACATATTCCTTTTGGTCTGACAAAATTGTAATGAATCGCAACAGATGATTTATCATGTACACTTTTTTTTTTTTCAAAGGTTGATCTTTGATCTGGCTGGACATGTGCAATACTGAACATTTGTGGTTCTTGTTTCAGTTAGACTGCCTGGATGAACAGACTGACTCTATGTAAAATTCAGTAATAATATTTAGTAATATTGAAGCAATCGCTAATGAGAAAGTAAACCTGGGTGGACTCACAAAAGCGTTTTGAGTTGTCCTACAAATGTACTGTTATACATACTCTTGCATACTTTTGAGAATCAGCCATGACAATTTCAATTTTCTATTAGTAAAAGAGCAAATAGAACACAAACAGTCCTTTCAATTTGTACTAATTGTATATCAACATTTCCTGAATATTCCAATTTAATCTCCATTTTAGATGTTTTGAAGTCAATTTACAAATGCATGTAAAAATATGCAAAAGAAGACCACAGGACTACTATTTTACATTCTCCAAAAAGCCTTTGAATATACTCATGTGGTTAAATCCTATAGCGAGCGGAACCATACCTTGAGAGGAAAACGATGTTAACTTTAAAACAGGAGATTATTCGATTTGGATTCCTGGTCATTCTGATCACATGACAAAAAAAGGGCGTGTAAAAAAAGTTTGTGTTAATTCCTGTTACCTATTTGGCGGTTTTCAAATGGATAGTCTTGCGTATATTTGTGTCCCTTTCATCCGCAATGTGCTATACGCACCACTACATGGTCTGTAGTGTTTTTCTGTTTTACTTTCCTGAATAATCCATGAATAATATAGTGTTCACTACTTTAATTAGATTTCTTTGTGTAGTCTTGAAGATTTTAGCACAGCCAAAACAAGAAATGAATTATTTTTCTCTTTTCCAGAGGCAATTAATTTTTCTTTGTTTTGAATTGGATGGGCGTATTGTGACTAATGTAGCTTTTAGTTTTTGTAATTAAGGGCCGGTTTCAGACCACATTGATCTAGTTAAGTTTTTGTGGAATATATTTGAGTGCAAATTGTGTTTTATAGGCTTTAGCACAATTATAGTAGAAGATGAAAAATGATGACCCTTGTTAGAGGTTTACATTTCCCTATTTATTCTTTAATTTGGCAGCTGTGACCAACACTGTTTATGAATCGTGGAATGAGGACGAGTAAGCAAACTATACCAGTTTAACATGTTTACAGAGGACTCTATTTGTGCGAAATTGTACAATGCAGGTTGAATCCGATGTATAGTTCAATAAGGCCATTTATTTTGATTTCTGAACTTCAATATGCCTCATGTATACCATTACAATGGATTTAATAAACTCACAATACGTTGATACTAGTGTTAGATTTCCTTAGTGGTTGTATATGTTTAACCTGTCTGTAAATGAATGCTTTGCAATTGTTAGATTGTGTGTCATGCTCGCAAAACGAACAAAATATATAAAAAAAAGTCGCAGGGTGGGAGAGAGGGTTGCTGGGTCTACATAATGGTTTCTTCATTTATCAGTAATTGGGATTTAATGAAGGGATTTAACTTCCATCGGCAGTCAACAGAAGAGCATCTGATGCAGCCAAAATCTCTTTCACCCCAAAAAATATGACATACAGAGACAACGTTTTACTTCATCTCTCTCAGTTATGGAAATTAGGCTGTTTAAGGGTTTGCACCAACTTTTTTCGTTAATTAAACCTTAGTGTTCCTTGTGAATAGTATGGGATAGTACCAATTTGTCAGGATGTAAAGTAAACGTTTCATTGTGCAGTATGTAAAGTAAGGCTCCTATTTATACTTTTTTTGCGCTGCATTTCCGTCATTTCGTGACTCAAAAGCCACACAAACTTACAAAATACAATTATGGGGCATATTTATACTCTGCGCTGAATTAGCCCAATTTTTTTAAGCTAATTCAGTGCAAACTCAACGCCATATTTATATTTTGACGCTACAATCGTCTAGCATCAAAATATTGGTGTTAACGTCATTTTTTGGGTGTGTGAAACCTCCTTGCGTCAATAACATGCAAGGTAGGTGTTCCCTTCCAAAAAATTACTCTAACCCCATAGCGCCATATTTGTCCACCCGGGCAAAAAAGACGTACGGGTGGGAGGTGGAGCCAAAAAATGACATTAACTCCGATTTGTGTCAAATTTTAACACCTGGGTCAAGGCAGGCGTTAAAATGAGGCAAATTCATCACTACCTAAGGGAAACACACAGAAGCAACATTACCAACCAACAGGAGAAGATGGAGTTGATACTGATTCAGTTTGCAAGACGACACAGAGGACAGCAACAACTACAGCAATCACCAACACCTCAACGCGGCCCACAAAGGCAATGCAGAAGGCAGAGGAGGGTCATAAGAACCAGGACAATCCTCCTTGGCCTCAGGGACCAGGACATCATAAGGACCTACAGACTGAACCAGCAAGCCATATTACACCTTCTGCACTACATTGAGCCAAAAATCACAGCCAGCCTGCAGACCCCACACAACATACCACCTGTGACAAAGCTGATAGCTGTCCTGCACATGCTGGCAAGTGGCTGATTCCAATCAACTGGTGTCCTGGTTGCTGGTGTCTCACAGCCGTCATTCTCTGCATTCCTGCTAAAGGTGTTAGACACTACAATCTCCCTGACACCACACCACATCAGCTTCCCAACACCCAGGAAAAGCAGCAGGAGACAAAACAGGAGTTCTTCTAAATTAATGGCTTCCTGCGTGTGCTCGGTGCAATTGACTGCACCCATGTCTGGCTTTTACCACCTGCAGCAACAGAGCACTTATACCGGAATCTCAAGCACATGCATTCCATTAATATGCAAGGCACAGTAGACCACCGGAGACTATAAACATTTTGGCCAAGTATCCGGTGGGTGTCCAGGACACCTTCATATTCTGGCACAATAGAATCAATGAGCAATTCCAGGATGGACAATATGGAAATGGCCTACTTGTGGGTAAGTCAACAAACCTAGCAATATACACACAACACACTAACCCTGTAGGACACACAAGACATACACCACTACATTAACACATGGCGAGGTTCACACAGATGTGCAGGTAACAACACATATGAACTATGCTGTAGTACAGCACAATCAGTGCACACCACAAACACATACACCCACATGTATGCAACACACCCACAACTTGACAGGCAAACCACGTGAAGGACAGGTGCGGATATGTACCCTTTGCTAACAGAAAAACTACACAGACCACTACAAGTGCCCACAGGTTGCCTACTACGTACACTTCACACACAGTATACCTAACACAGAATAGCACAGCCATGTCAATGGCATACACCATGCTTATGTTACGTAAGTCTCATATAGGGACAGATCCCTCAAATCATGCAGTGGAAGTCACTGTTAGAACAAACATCAAATGCCAGACAACTGCTGCCAATACCAACTACATCTCATCAACACATACCTGACTTACCTGTAGTGTGCATGAACATCTGGTTGACACATTGGCTCACACACATAGGAATATAAGATCAATGCCCATCACATACCATGTGCCAGATTTGTGAGAAGTGGTATCACACCTACTGTAGTGCCACCTCACATGCACCACTTACTGACCCACAACTCAATAGATGGCCCACCATGGGGCAGAGTCACTGTCAGACAATGCAGATCATGGATGCCTTAGTGGGAGCTTGTAGTAGAATACAGGACATCACTGACCTCACATGCACTGTGCCAGGGGACACATTTGCTAAGTAGCTGAGCTCCATCCCATAGTCTGCACTGTGCATGTGTTGACACTATAAATGCTGAATCATTGAAAGATAGGAGAGACACTGGTAGTTATGTTGATCATCCTGAAACAATGGGATGCACACCCCTGGACACCTGATGGCTGCCGCAAACATTAGCTGCCCCTCAGGATCACCAAGGGACCCATGTAAAAACCCGCAGTGCTATTGTCATGGCCTGCACTGTATGTACAATTTGGCAGGTGACCATTTTTTATGACTTGAAGCCACATTGTAAATCGGTCACCCTTGCATTCAGTATGTAGTCTGGAAGGGGCGTGCAATGTGTGTTGCTGCAGGTCAGTCACCACAAGATACATAGCATGATGATGCTGACTCAGATGTAGGTGTCACCTAAAACCTGAGGCAGTGCCAACATCAAACACCACCCCAGGGGTGCCGTTTGCAATAAGGAAGTAGACTGTGCTTTGAACTCATATGAATGTGCCACCAATGCATGTTGTATACTGCTACACACACAGAAAGAGCCAATTGTCCATCAAAACAGCATATGTATAGGGCGGTGTCCCTTCACGCACAGATACATCCAACTCCACAGGGCAACTAGCCAAGTACACTGGTGCAAGGTTGGTAGTATAGTTTCATGGCTGCATATGAGCTATTGGAGCAGGGGACAACAAAGGGTTGCCTAGTAACATGTCACACATGGGGCATTCTTGCATAGTCAAAATGTAGCAGGCCAGTGCTGCCAGTGTTGGAGACGTGTTGTGCATTGTCACTTACTCATTTCAATTGGCCTAAGTGTTGCACATCATCTGTAATTACACATGTCAAAATGGATGGGATGTCCAGGCTCTGCAGTGCTACCATGTTGCCATCACATCTGACCCCATTGTGTTGTGAGGATGTGTCATGTCCCCTCTAGTGATAGCACACTGTCACCAAGGTGCAAAACACAACACATGGTACATACATGCTGACCATCAGTTAGGAATCCAAATCATATGTCCCTGGTCCTTGAGCCAAACTCAAGATTGTCATGTCCAACAACCCAGTGCTGAGAAGACCTTACACAAGGCCAGAAACTCACACCATACCACAAACACATATGAGTCGCAACCAACTCAAAATATCAACTGCCATGGTACATGACAAACCTGTTGCAAGCCTTAACAACAACTTACTCCTTTAATATTTTGCAGCAGATCAGGTTTATGGCATACAGCCATGGATAATGACCCCATTTCCCAACCCAAGCACAGCAGCACAGCGTGCATATAATGAGGGACATCGAAAGACACTGAATATTGTGGAGAGGACATTTGGCATCCTGAAGTCAAGATTCAGGCAGCCTCCTATATGCCCCACATATTGTCTGCAAGATCATGATGACATGTGCTATCCTGCACAACATATGTGTGCGGATGAACGTACCCTTGTATGAGCAGGTTGATGACCTGCCTGAGGAGGAGGAGGATCGTGGTGAAGAAAATGAGGGGGAACAGCACAATACAGCTGCTGGGATACACAGCAGACAGCACATAGTTGATAACTTCTTCACTTAAAAATCACTTTACTCACCTTGTACATTTCGTAACTTTTTCAAACATTCCTGCTTTGGTCTCTTCAGTCTCCACAACATATACCTTAGGACTGTGACTCTAACCTCAGGGAGCATGTTACAAATATTGAGCTGAAAAGTACAGTTGCAACAACACATGTGATGCATAAGATTGCACTGCTACCATCACACACATCATAAATAGCCTTATCACTTGAATGTGACAACTGAAGGACACAATCTATGGACCACAACATATGAATTACATCCACGTTGCCCACTTGTTCATCAATAGCTCATCACACACAACTACAACATATCCAAATAAGAGGTAAACAAGGGGCCACACATGTGGCAGTGGATGTCAAAAATTAGAAAGAAGGTAATGTTGGAACAGAACACTGTCACAACTCAGTGTGAGAGTTGCAATGGCTGCATGGAGCATGTGTGGCAAGGGGGACATCATTGGTAACAATGGTCATCATGATTAGCCCAGGTATGACAAGCAATGGAAGAAATCGGGCCTGCGCAGTACATCAATGGTAATCAGTCCTGCCACCGCCATGGGGCACAATCCCAACACAGTATGAATGAGAACATATGCAGCTAGGGCTGCAGGTCCACCAATCAAACATTTGTGGTCAAAACATAATCTGGGTGGAATTTAGGCAGAGTGTGTCAATCACAGTATGTACCAAAGATGTACACATGTCAGACATATGTGTAGTCTACACACAAGTCACCATAAGCTCCAAATCTACATACGGAGACAGTTGTCGGGTAACATTTCCTAGGTAGCATTGTTCAGCCATCAACAACAATGCCTGTGCTGTGTATGTCGTCTTAAATGTTATGCTCTGTAAGACAACTTCACACATCACATAAGTAAACACAATTCACAATCACAAACCAGAACTCTTGCATTGTACTGACTGCCGTACATATGTGGATACACTGTTGACACATGTGCATACATATGCACGACATGCAACTATTTGCATGCTGTTGACTCTGTAACACACACATCAGTGTAACAGACCAATCACACCCTCATCACACTGATGCATGGACTACCACATGTTGCCATACACAATATGCCACACTGCAGCACAGCCCATGTCATTTGTATGTTGACACAGGGTGCATCCATTGACAATGGAACAAAATCACTCAATCAGGAATTTAGTCAAAAAATGTGCTGCAAATACGCCTAAAACATCCGCAAACTAAAAGTATATCACACATGGGCCAGGAGCTTGAATTCGACCTTCGCACTCTTCTCAATGTTGATTTTCAGTGAATTCGACGCATAAAAGTAATGCATCAATAAAAACGATGCACGTACTTCATGTGTCTAAAATACCCACGCAAATATCACATGTGTCATGTAAACACATGCATAACAGAAAACATGACGCATAGGGACAACAGTAAGGGCCAGATGTATCAAAAATCCAAATTGTGACTTGCAATTTGCAAGTCCCTGCGACTCGCAAATTGCAAGTCGCAATTTGGTATGCCGAAAGGTGTCTCAGACACCTTCTGCAACTCGCAATGGGGTCGCAAAGACCCACCTCATTAATATTAATGAGGTGGGTCGCAGTTTGCGACCCCATTGCGAGTATGGGCACTCACGGGGATGGTGGCCTGCTGGAGACAGCAGACCACCATGTCCGTGACTGCCTTTTTAATAAAGCAGTTTTTTTTTTTCTCAGTGCAGCCCGTTTTCCTTAAAGTAAAACGAGCTGCACTTTGAGAAAAAAAAAATCGAAACCTTTAGTTTCGGATTTTTTCAGGGCAGTTAGTGGTCCATTGGACCACTGCCTGCTCTGAAAAAATATTTTTTTGTCCAGTCACAAAGGGGAAGGGGTCCCAAGGGGACCCCTTCCCGTTTGCGACTGGGTTACCATCCACCTCAAGTGGATGGTAACTGCGATTCCGTTTGCAACCGCTTTTGCGGTCGCAAATGGAATTGAATTGCATTGCGAGTCGCAAATAGGAAGGGAACACCCCTTCCTATTTGCGAGTTGGAAATGCATTTTGCTAGTCGGATCCAACTCGCAAAATGCATTTCTGCATACCGGAGAGGCTTTTGCGCCTCGCAAAAGGCGTTTTTCGCTGTTTGCGAGGCGCAAAACCCTTTCTACATCTGGCCCTAAGTGGTGTAATAGGAAATCTTGTTTACAAGCATGGTACAGTGGTTGTACTTTCACCTTCTCTTTACAGTCTGTGCCTCTTTTGATTGTGTGTGTCAGGAATAAGGCTGTGCGCGGTCCAGGTCCCCCCGAAACTCCACTGCGTGGATTTGCGGCGCTTTGTGCGCACCACTTGTCATCCCCTCTTCTTCCAAAAGTGGCCATCAGTGTTGTCTGCCCTGTGGTAAAGCTCATGTAGCTGCAGGTTCAGGACATTGGTGGACAAGATGCACTTATCAGTGCTATTCTATGAAGGGACTATAATTCCCATGTTTTTAGAGGCAGCAGCCATCTTGGGGTGTGGCAGGCCTATAAAGCCCAGCCACACCCAAGCACGTTGCTCACTATTTTGAAGACTTCGATGCAGTCAGACCTTGTGGGGGTTCCTCTGAAGAAGAGCAGATTTCCTGCATGGCAGATGGCCGGCAAATCCGAGTATCCTTGTTTCCATGGTGAATTCAGATGCAAGTAGGTCATACTCGTAGCGGTAAGGTCTTGATGAGCCCAATCTTGAAGGGAGTTGTTACTTCCAAAAGGTAAAACACCCCTTAGCATAACGAGCAAAGCAGTTTTCAGAGTTAAGCAGCCTTGGTGCGACGATTAAGATGCTTCAGAACACAGAAGTAAAGCGTCCCTTAGCATAACGAGCAAAGCGCTTCAGGACACACATGTAAAGCGCCTTTGACACGCAATCAAAGCGCTTCAGTCTGCATGAGTAAAGCGCTCCTGGCACAGCAATCAAAGCGCTTCAGTCCACATGAGGAAAGCGCTCTTGGCACGGCAATCAAAGCACTTCAGTCCACATGAGTGAAGCGCCCTTGGCACACCAATCAAAGCGCTTCAGTCCACAGGAGTAAAGCGCCCTCGGTGCACCAATCAAAGTGCTTTAGTCCATATGAGTAAAGCGCCCTTAGCATGGCAATCAAAGCGCTTCAGTCCACATGAGTAAAGTGCCCTTGGCACGGCAATCAAAGCGCTCCAGTCCACATGAGGAAAGCACCCTTGGCACAGCAATCAAAGCGCTTCAGTCCACATGAGTAAAAAGCCCTTGGCACAACAATCAAAGTGATTCAGGCCACATGAGTAAGGACCCCCTTAGCATAACGAGCGTAGCGCTTCAGATGAATCAAGTGAAAGCGCTATCTGGCATAAGGAATGAAGCGTCTTAAGTTTAATGAGTAAAACTTTCCGGCCTATAGTTGTAAATGTGAAAGCATTTTTGAAGATAAGCAAATTATAGTTTTTCATTGTTTTTTGGGAAAACATTATGGGGGTTATTCCAACTTTGGAGGAGGTGGTAATCCGTCCCAAATGTGACGGATTTACCACCAGCCGTATTACGAGTTCCATAGGATATAATGGACTTGTAATACGGCTGGTGGTATATCCGTCACTTTACCGTCACTTTTGGGACGGATTACCACTTCCTCCAAAGTTGGAATAACCCCCTATATTTGAAAAGCATATTTAATTCTTTGAGAATTTCTAGGCTATGATCAAAGGTTTATGTTATGAATGCATAGTTGTTACAGGATTGATATTCAGAGTATGACCATAGTCCAAAGCTCTTGCCATCTCTTGGTTCTGAGGTTGTAGTTTGTTCTTGTTCCATGATTCAAAGACAGTGCTTTCCCCCATTCAATCTGATATCAAGGAGACCCCTTTAGTCAAGAGTCTATTGATGAGTTATACTGCTATGAATGAGTATATGCATATTTGTTCAAACTTTTTCTTTTCAGATCTCTCTCCCTGCAGTTCCCTATCCTAACTCCCTTCCCCCTGCCTGCCTTGATCATAACTCTGTGCTATATTAGCTTTCTGAGTTGGTGACACCGGGAGGTGGGCCTTTTGTTCAGCAATGTGCATATCCAGAGGAAAGGACACTGTGACAGAATAGTGAGCCCACAAGTTGATACTTTCTTCTTGGTCTGTACGTCAGCCGCGCAAAATGGCCACCCTTATGCAAGTCAGATGCAAAGGGATTTGACAGACTCAAAAAAAGTTACAGCTGATTTAGTTAATAAAGTAAATCAGTTACGGAGTAAGGTGGATGGTTCTGAATCTGAGTCTCGTCCTATGCTTTCCGCACCTACTAACATAGCTGTGAATGTGCCAACACAGATTCCTGTAGCTGCACCAGAGAGGTTTTCTGGGGCCCCCAATAAGGTTAAAATCTTTCTCACACAGGTGGAACTACATTTTACATGTTGTCCCAGTGCCTTTCCGGATGCACAATCTAGAATTGCATTCCTTATATCATATCTGAATGGTGATGCAGCTACTTGGGCAGTGCCATTAGTCCGATTAGACAGTCCCCTTATATATAATTGGCGTCATTTTGTAGAAGAATTTGTAAAGGTATTTGACAGGCAAAGAGTTACTAGAATTACGCCAAGGAAACAAAGACTTGATAACGTATTTGTCACACTTCAACTGGTTAATAGTGGAAACCGCTTTGCCAGAGGAAAAAAGGTCAGTAGTATTTTATCAAGGGCTGAAAGGCGAACTAAAAGATGGATTGGCCCAAGTTGAACCAGAAACTTGTACTGATTTAATTAATCTAACCCTACGGATAGATCATAGACTCTCTGAAAGAAAAGGAGATAGGAAAAAATGGGAAAATCCCAACTGGCGAATGGAAAGGTCCAGGCACCTTCAATTATCCTCAGATCCTATGATAGAACCGATGGATATCGGAACTGTTTGCCCATCATTGACCAAGGAGGAGAAAGACATGCGACGGAGAAATGGTCAGTGTCTGTATTGTAGAAAAAGGGTCATTTCGTAAAAGAATGTCAAAAGAAACCCAAAAGTAAAATTGATCCAACATTTGTGAAAAAAGAAAAAGATAGTGGTTGCTTTGGAAAATTCACAGGAAAACTAAAGTGCCCAAGAAAAAACAAAGGCGACCTCTTGGGCAAATTGACAATCCCTTCAGTGTGCTCTTGCACAAATCGTTATGTCAAATATTTTCAAATTTTAGTACAAATGACTGTGCAGGGAAAAAGACATAATGTACAAGTTCTAATTTATTGAGGGGGCAACAGGAAATTGTGTGGACCAACAAACTGCACTAGACTTGCATATACCCAGTGTCAAGAAAAAGATTCCATAAGTTGTTTATGCAGTTTATGGTAGTGAATTGGCAGGAGGCCCGTTACTAAACAAACCTCACGAGTACAAATGATTTACAAAGATGATGAGAATCAGAATCACTGTGAGATCATTTGCTTCTATATAATCCAAGCACCCCAATATGGTTTTATCCTAGGAATGCCGTGGTTAATGTTACACAATCCATGCATAGACTGGTGCAACCAGGTTCTGCATTTTTCTACTTCCTCTTGTGCAAAAAGATGTTTTCAACCAATACGAGACAAAGAACGACATTTTCAACACTCTATTGCTACTGCAGTTGAGAAGGAAATTGATCTGCCATCACAGTATTCAGAATATACTGAAGTTTTCTGTCAAAAGAAAGCGAGCTCCTTACCACCTCACAAGGCGTACAATTGTCAGATCAACCTTGTACCTGGCGCCAGTATACCAAACTGTAGAATCTATGCGTTATGAGAGAAAGAAAATCAAGTCCTACGAGAATACCTTGATCAATGTTTAGCCAACAAGCTAATTCGCCCATCACGATCTCCAGCGGCTTCTCCGCTGTTTTTCGTACCCAAAGCTAATGGCGATTTGAGGCCTTGTATTGACTTTAGAGCGATAAATAAGATCACAGTTAAAAATAAATATCCACTACCTCTCATACCAGTCTTGTTAGACCAGGTAAAATCCACAATTATTTATACCAAACTTGACTTACGAGGTGCTTATCACCTAGTTTGAATTTTGAGAGGGAGATGAGTGGAAAACGGCTTTTAAGACTCGTTATGGCCTCTTTGAGTATGTGGTGATGCCGTTTGGTCTATGTAGTGCCCCAGCAGCCTTTCAATATTTTCTAAACAATGTTCTGAGAGAATATCTAGACATCTTTGTCATCATTTATATTGACAATATATTGATTTATTCAAACTCTGAAGAAATACATGAAGAACATGTAAAAAAGTTATTACAAACTCTCCAAAAACATAACTTGTTTTGCAAATTAAGAAAATGTGAATTCCATACCAAAGAAGTTGAATTTCTAGGAGTCATTTTAACACCTGACGGCATGCAAATGACTGAAAGAAAAATTCAAGCTGTATCTGAATGGCCCACACCAAAATCAGTACGTGATATTCAATGTTGTTTGGGTTTTGAGAATTTTTAGCAATGCTTCATCCATCACTTCTCCCAAAAGGTGGCACCAATCACCAAATTGCTAAGGAAAAAGGCCGTCTTCAACTGGTCCCAAGAGACAGAGGAAGCATTTCAAGACTTAAAAAAGGCCTTTACTACAGCTCCCATTCTAGCTCACCCCAATGTGGAAGAACCATTCATTGTGAAAGCCGATGCATCCGATGTTGCTGTTGGGGCCATCCTGTCCCAACATCATCGAGAAACTGGACAATTGCACCCCATAGCATATGCATCAAGAAAATTTAATGAAGCGGAACAGAATGACACCATAGCAGAAAAAGAATTATTAGCAATTCATAATGCTTTCAAAGAATGGAGACATTATCTATTGGGAGCAAAACACACCATCACTGTATATTCTGATCATAGAAATTTACAATTTATGAGTTCTGCCACACTACTAACTCCCAGACAACTGAGATAGATGCTATTCTTTGCAGAATTTGATTTCATAGTGACTTTTAGACCAGGTGTAGATAATCATAAGGCTGATGCATTGTCTTGGCAAGATTCTTCGATCACACATACTGAACAAAAACCCATGCCTATTATAACGCCTTCAAAAGTGTTGTGTTAGTAGCAGCCGAGAAAATCTTTGATCTCATTCGTAATCATTTTCACATCACCAAATGGCAAGAGTGGTTACAACAAGACACCAAAAGGTCCATTCAACAAGGCTTACCTCTACACGAATCTTGAGTATTCCTGCCTACTGAGGAGTTCAGAGAGACAGCTTTTCATTGGTTACATAGTCATCCTCTGGCAGGTCATCCAGGTCCTCAAAAAACAATAGAACTCATGAAAAGGTATTTTTGGTGGCCTACATTCGTTCAGGACCTTAAGCAAATGCTACAACCATGTGAAGTATGTGAAAGATGCAAAAGCGAACATAGGAAGCCCAAAGGTCTACTGATACCTCTACCCATTCCCAATCATGCATGGGAACATATCTCTATGGATTTTATTACTGGCCTTCCTCAAATAAAGCAATTTACAACCATTTTAGTGGTGGTGGACAGCCTTACCAAATATGCTCGCTTCATTGCCTGTAAAGGGCTCCCAACGTTCGACACCTTAGCAACTATCATCTTAGAAAACATAGTTCGCCTTTATGGACTTCCAAGAGTCATCCTCTCTGATAGAAGAAACAATTTTCTGCACGTTTTTGGCAACAATGGTGTAAGGCTTTACGAATTGATTTGACTTTATCTACTAGTTATCTTCCACAAACGGATGGTCAAACAGAGAGACTAAACCAAACTCTGAAAAAATACTTACGATGTTATGCAACAAAATCTCCTAAAACCTGGCTGGATCTGCTATGGCTTGCAGAACTGGCTTATAATAACTCTCACCACTCTTCAATAAACTCAACTCCTTTCTATGGTTTATATGGGCGTCATCCGCACATTATGCCAGTTACACTACCTGCTTCTGCGCAAACCACTCCAGCAGTTATGGGCATGCTAACACACATGAAAAATGTACATTCACAATTGCAAACAAATCTTCATCAAGCAAAGAAAAAATATAAAATGCAATATGACAAAAAACACCAGCCTGGTCCTCAGTATACAGACAATGATAGAGTCTGGTTATCCACGAAAAACGTTGTATAAAAAAATAAAAATATGTTTCATCCAAAATTCTTAGAGCCCTATGAAGTACTACGACAAGTAAACCTAGTAGCATAGAAATTAAAATTACCATCGTCTTTGAAAATTCATCCGGTGTTTCACACTTCACTTCTTAAACCTGCTTTGCCCTCAAGTGTCACACAACCTGCTCCTTTATGAGTCCAAGGTCATTGGGAGTATGAGGTGCAATCTATTTTAGACTCCAGATATCAGCACCTTTGGTACTTGGGGGGTCATTATGACCCTGGCGGAAGGCGGAGAAGTGGCGGTAAGACCGCCAACAGGCTGGCGGTCTTTTTTTTTGTATTATGACCATGGCGGTTACCGCCATGGTCATCCACGGTTCTCCGTTCCGACCGCCGGGCTGGAGACCAGGGTCTCCAGTCTGGCGGCCGTCACTATACTGCCGCCGGTATTTGGACCCGAATGATCACCATGGATTTCATGGGGTTTGAAACCGCCATGAAATCCATGGCGGTAAGCACTATCAGTGCCAGCGAATACCTTCCCTGGCACTGATAGGGGTCTCCCCCACACCCTTCCCCCACCCCGACTCCCTCCCCAACCCCCCACCACCCTGCCACCCCCCAAAGGTGGCAGGACCCACCTCCCCACCCTGACCCCCAACATAACAACACTCATACACACACGACACGCACACAGGCACCACCAACACACATACACACACACACACCTACATACATGCAAACATCCACACACACAGTTAGACACGCACATCCTTTCAAACATAAACGCACACATCCATACAGACATACACGCACTCATTCCTATACACACAACACCCCCGCAAGCATACACGCACTCACACACCCCCTCTACATACACACATGCACACCCCCACGCACGCACACAACACACAACACCCTCCACCCCCTGCCCCTCACGGACAATCGACTTGCCTGGTCCGACGATCCTCCGGGAGGGGACGGGAGCCATGGGGGCTGCTCCGCCGACACCACACCGCCAACAGAACACCACCACGCCGAATCACAGGACGTGATTCGCTGGGCGGGGTTCTGTTGGCGTGGCGGTGGAGGTGGAGCAACCTCCACTTCCCCGCCGCCCACCAGTATGGCTGTTGGCAGCTCTCCGTCTGTAAAAGGACAGAGAGCTGCCAACGGTCATAATAGGCCGAGTGGCAAACCGCCACCACTGGCGGTCTCCGCACGGCGGTCCCTCGGCGGCCTTGGAAAAAGACCGCCGAGGTCAAAATGACCCCCTTGGTGTCTTGGAAAGGATACGGACCGGAAAATGACTCTTGGGAACCTGGAAGAGATGTCCATGCACCACGTTTGGTGTGACGATTTCACCTCCTCCATCCTGATAAACCGGGCCCTGGACCACGCTTGTGAGAGGAGTGTAATGTCAGGAATAAGGCTGTGTTTGGTCCAGATCCCGCCTGAAACTCCGCTGCATGGATTTGCGGCGCTTTATGCGCACCACTTGTCATCCCCTCTTGTTCCAAAAGTGGCCATCGGCATATCTGCCCTGTGGTAAAGCTCATGTAGCTGCAGGTTCAGGACATTGGTGGACAAGATGCACTTATCAGTGCTATTCTATGAAGGGACTATAATTCCCATGTTTTTAGAGGCAGCAGCCATCTTGGGGTGTGGCAGGCCTATAAAGCCCAGCCACACCCAAGCATGTTGCTCACTATTTTGAAGACTTTGATGCAGTCAGACCTCGTGGGGGTTCCTCTGAAGAAGAGCAGATTTCCTGCATGGCAGATGGCCGGCAAATCCGAGTATCCTTTTTTCCATGGTGAATTCAGATGCGAGTAGGTCATACTCGTAGCGGTAAGGTCTTGATGAGCCCAATCTTGAAGGGAGTTGTTACTTCCAAAAGGTAAAACACCCCTTAGCACAACGAGCAAAGCAGTTTTCAGAGTTAAGCAGCCTTGGTGTGACGATTAAGATGCTTCAGAAAACAGAAGTAAAGCGCCCCTTAGCATAACGGGCAAAGCGCTTCAGGACACACATGTAAAGCGCCTTTGACACGCAATCAAATCGCTTCAGTTCGCATGAGTAAAGCGCTCTTGGCACAGCAATCAAAGTGCTTCTGTCCACATGAGGAAAGCGCCCTTGGCACGGCAATCAAAGTGCTCCAGTCCACATGAGGAAAGTGCCCTTGGCACAGCAATCAAAGCGCTTCAGTTCACATGAGTAAAAAGCCCTTGGCACAACAATCAAAGTGATTCAGGCCACATGAGTAAGGCACCCCTTAGCATAACGAGTGTATCGCTTCAGATGAATCAAGTGAAAGCGCTATCAAAGCGCTTCAGTTTGCTTCAGTTTGCATGAGTAAAGCGCTCTTGGCACAGCAATCAAAGCACTTCAGTCCACATGAGGAAAGCACCCTTGGCACAGCAATCAAAGCGCTTCAGTCCGCATGAGTAAAGCGCTCTTGGCACAGCAATCAAAGTGCTTCAGTCCACATGAGGAAAGCGCCCTTGGCATAGCAATCAAAGCGCTTCAGTCCACATGAGTAAAGCGCCCTTGGAGTGGCAATCAAAGCACTTCAGTCCACATAAGGAAAGCACCCTTGGCACGGCAATCAACGCGCTTCAGTCGACATGAGCAAAGCGCTCTTGGCACAGCAATCAAAGCGCTTCAGTCCACATGAGGAAAGCGCCCTTGGCATAGCAATCAAAGCGCTTCAGTCCACATGAGTAAAGCGCCCTTGGCGCGGCAATCAAAGCACTTCAGTCCACATGAGTAAAGCGCCCTTGGCACGGCAATGAAAGTGCTTCAGTCCACATGAGTAAAGCGCCCTTGGCGCGGCAATCAAAGCGCTCCAGTCCACATGAGGAAATCGCCCTTGGCCCAGCAATCAAAGCTCTTCAGTTCACATGAGTAAAAAACCCTTGGCACAACAATCAAAGTGATTCAGGCCACATGAGTAAGGCGCCCCTTAGCATAACGAGTGTATCGCTTCAGATGAATCAAGTGAAAGCGCTATCTGGCATAAGAAACAAAGGGGGTCATTACAACCCTGGCGGACGTTAAAGGTGCAGTAATACCGCAAACAGGCCGGCGGACAAAAAAAGGGAATCATGACCCTGGCGGAAACCGCCAACAAAGACAGCCTCTTTAACACATCACCCGCCACGGCGGTACAGACAACCAGCGCGGCGGTCACCGCCAACAGACAGGCGGAAGACAATGTACCGCCCATAGTATCACAACCCACCAATCCGCCACCTTTTCCGGGGCAGATTCACCGTGGATAAAAACACGGCGGAAACAGTTTCTGCAATGGGAAAACGCTCACCTGAACACATCCCACGAGGAAGGAGGAATCCATGGATCCGGAATTACAATTCCTACCGGCCCTTGTATTCCTACTCATCTACGAAGAGCAACGCCGGCACCGGCAAAGACAACGGTGAGTACTGCACCTACGACATAGTGGGGGGGGGAGGCAAAAGTCAGGGGGACACACACACAACAACCCCACCCCCACCCTTGCATATTACAACACACACACCAATGCATTCACAAACATCACAGTAACAAGCCAAAACCCCTCCCGGAAGAATGCAAAGACAAAACAAAATCAGTTCAAACATTGTAATGTCTCAATATACATGTCTCAAATATATACAGATATATCATAAAATCATTCAAAAGGATATACATTACGAGAAGTAGTGCAGATATGCACATATCAATGTCCGTGCACCACTAGTCCAAAAATGCATGGGCGAGGCCCACACAAGATACCTGTCCACAAACGGAGAGAACACTGCTGGGCATCAGAGAGAAATACAACAGACACCTCAGGGGGAAGGGAAGGGGGGGCACCTCAGCCGGATGAGTGCAAAGCCAGATCCACGACGGGGCTCCATGCCCATTGATGTATCCTGGGGAGTGCAAAGCCACAGTCTCTCAAGTCTCTACAGTGGGTGGATTGCCCACTGTACTATCCTGGGGAGTGCACAGCCACAGTCTCTCAAGTCTCTACAGTGGGTGGGTTGCCCACTGTACCATCCTGGGGAGTGCAAAGCCACAGTCTCTCAAATAGATAACAGCCACCACTGGTTCTGGAAGGGGACTGGTGCCCAGACTGGATTAGTCTCCCCGTGACAGTTCCTGTCCCGTCACTGTCCCAGCTGCACATGGGATAACGATGCTTGATGTGGCGGTCTTTTCCTTCTTCAGCGGTGCATTCCCTGTTCAGCTGTGCTTTGCCATGGCGGTCCTGGACTGTTCAGCGATGCTTTGCCATCGCGGTGCTGGACTGTTCAGCGGTTCTTTGCCATGGCGGTCTCTGGACTGTTCAGCGGTGCTTTGCCATGGCGGTCCTGGACTGTTCAGCGGTGCTTGCCATGGCGGTCTCTGGACTGTTCAGCGGTGCTTTGCCATGGCGGTCTCTGGACTGTTCAGCGGTGCTTTGCCATGGCGGTCCTTGACTGTTCAGCTGTGCTTTGCCATGGCGGTCTCTGGACTGTTCAGCGGTGCTTTGCCATGGCGGTCCTGGACTGTTCAGCGGTGCTTTGCCATGGCGGTCTCTGGACTGTTCAGCGGTGCTTTGCCATGGCGGTCCTGGACTGTTCAGCGGTGCTTTGCCATGGCGGTTCTGGACTGTTCAGCGGTGCTTTGCCATGCGGTCTCTGGACTGTTCAGCGGTGCTTAGCCATGGCAGTCTCTGGACTGGCCATTGGTGTGCGGCATGACGTTCTCTGGACTGGGCATTCGTGTGTGGCATGACAGTCCCTCATTGCCCAGCGGGGCTGCGGCTGCCGGGGCCCTCCTGGGCAATGACTCTGGCGGTGGTCTCCTGACCAGTGACGATACTTGGGCCCTCCTCGGCAATGACTCTGGCGGTGGCGGGGGTCTCCTGACCAGTGACGATACTTTGGCCCTCCTGGGCACTGACTCCGGCGGTGGTCTCCTGACCAGTGACGATACTTGGGCCCTCCTGGGCACTGACTTTGGCGGTGGTCTCCTGACCAGTGACGATACTTGGGCCCTCCTGGGCAATGACTCTGGCGGTGGTCTCCTGACCAGTGACGATACTTGGGCCCTCCTGGGCAATGACTCTGACGGTGGACTCCGGACCAGTGACAACGGTGCTGGCGGTGGCGTCCCGGCCGCCGGGAAGGATGCCGCCCTTCTCCGCCGTGATGCTCACACCAGGCTGTGCAGACTTCTTCTGGCCCTTCCCCACCTTTGGAGGAGTCACAGCTGACTCTGCAATCCCCCTGGAACCACTTTCCAACTTCAGAGCCTTTACAGGGGGTGGACTGGCAGTGCCTTGGCTCCGTGTCACACTGCCTGCCCTGGTGGCCGGTGCACTCGACACACCTTGAACACGCACCACTGGTACTGGAGGCTTTTTGGCTGAGGCGCTACGACAGGACTGATGAATTGGAGGGGGGGTGTGGGCAAAAAGGTCAACTTTGCAGAGGGACAGTTTCTGACGAACACTGGGATGGGTAGTTGGAGGGGGTCAGGGAGTGAAGGAAGAGGAGGTGGTTGTAGGAGGTGTCACTTTAGGTGTTTTGGGTGCAGGTGCAGGTACTGGAGGCTGTCGTGAGGTGGATGGATGTTGAGTGTGTGGGTGCCCGCGTTTGTGTACTTTGGGAGGGGGCGTCACAGACACACTGGGAGAGGACACAGGGGACGTGTAAATGGGAGTGGAGGTGGTGAGTGCAGGTGAGCGGGGTGTGGTGCTGGGTGTTCTGGTGCCTGTAGATGTAGTGCATGCAGGTGAGAGTGTAGACGAGACTGGGAGGGAGGAGGGAGACGACGAGGAGGGGGACACAGTGGAGGCAGTGGATGTTGCTGTGTCTGCATATGGGTGATGCTTGTGTATGTGCCTGTGGGTTGTGTGGTGCCTATGTTTGCCTGAGCTACTTTTGTGTGTTGAGGTGTGTGCATGCTGGTCTGATGGTGTGCTTGAGATGGGCTGGGGTACAGGGGATTGGGTCTGGGTGGAGGAGGTTGGAGGGGGGAGGCTAGACACAGGGACAATGGCTGCCATCAGTGCTGAGGCCAGATATTGCAGGGTTTGCTGTAGGACAGCCTGACCAGAATGAATGCCCTTCAGGAATGCATTACAGTGTTGCAACTCCCTTTCTACACCCTGGATGGCATTCACAATGGTAGACTGCCCAACAGTGAGTGACCTGAGGAGGTCAATGGCCTCCTCACTGAGGGCAGCAGGGGTGACTGGGGCAGGACCTGAGGTGCCTGGGGCGAAGGTGATGCCCACCCTCCTGGGTGAGCGGGCACGGGGCGAACGTTGAGGGGCTGCTGGGAGGGTGGTGCTGGTAGGGGAGGTGACGGCTGTACCTGTAGAAGTGGGGCGCACAGATGGTGCCGCCACCATAAGGGAGCTCCCATCGGCGGACGAGTCAGTGTCGCTGGTTGGTGATCCGGTGGCCGACGTGAAGCTCCCCTCGCCCTCCGTCCCACTGGTGCATTCTGAGTCTGTGGTGTGGCCCTCCATAGCCATGTGGGATGCAGCTCCCTCGTGCTCCGGTGCCACTGTACCTCCGCCTGAGGATGCTGATGCACAAAAGAACAGGGAGACCACAAAAAGGGGGGGGGGAGACAGAAGAAAGACAGGTTGAGTGCATGGCATACCGCTACCGTTGGCGGACAATACAGACACAGCAGGCCCCTGCACTACGCCGTGCTCCTGGCCTCTACAGATGCAATTTATGGGATCTGGCCCACATGCCTATGGTGGACTTCTGCACACATGGATGCCACAGGGGCATGTATACCTGTACTTGGCACTCTACTGCGGTGGGGTAGAGTGCCACATGGCCTGCATTACGGAGGGGCCTAGCCTACGTATTTCTGCCTGGCCTAGGTACACCCACAGGCCTCCTCCCCCACCCAGACCCCTCCACTGCGCACAAAGTCCGCAGAATGAGAGTGTACTCACCCCCTTGTGTCTGCTGTGATGCCCTCAAGCGCCCATCCAACTCAGGGTAGGCCACCACCAAGATCCGGAACATCAGGGGGGTCATGGTGCGACGGGCACCCCTCCCACATTGGGAGGCCATCCCCAGCTGAGCCTCCGCCGTCTTCTTGCTCCAGTGGCGAATGTCCTCCCATCTTTTCCGGCAGTGGGTGCCCCGTCTCTGGTGGAACCCCAGGGTCCAGACGTCCTTGGCGATGGCACGCCAAATGTCCTTCTTCTGGTGGGCGCTGACCTACATGACATGCACAAGGGAAGAAGAGAAGTCATTACCAACTGCACCTTCGATGTGAGTGTCCCCCCTCCCTACCCTAGCCATGTGGCACATTCATTCACATGCATTAATGTTCCCTGAACTCTGCCCCCTTCCCTCTTACAACCAGCCCTCTCCACCCAGGCCTAGCCCATACAACGTGCTACCTGTGTACTAACCTGTTGGTCTGGAGGACCGTAGAGTAGCGTGTACTGGGGGAGGACCCCATCTACTAGTTTCTCCAACCCCTGAGCAGTGAAGGCAGGGGCCCTTTCCCCAGATGCAGCAGCCATCTTCGCTTCCAGACCGAGGTCACAGCAGCACTTGCAGTGTAGGTCCTCTCCTGTCGAAGATCAGGTATCTAGTGATTGAACAGATAGAAAATGGCGGTGACGTCCGCGGCGGTGACGTCCGCGGCGGTGCGTATCATCACCGGCGGCGCACTTGTTCATTGGCTCCTGGGACCCATAGGTTGCAATGTTAACCAATGCAGCATTGCGCCGCGGTCTACGACCGCCTACTGCGACGGTGTGCAATGGCAACGCAGTTACCCCACAATCCCATTGTCCCAGTTTCGAGGTCAGGCAGCCGCCATTTCAGGGGCCCACATGGCTTCATTTACTTCTGCGTCACACATAGCTAGGCCTACACTCAACACACATACAGGAAGGGTTTTGTGTTTGGTGTCGTGTTCTGTGTAACTGTGGGTACATACCTGGAAAAAAGTTGACTCTGTGGTCGCTGTTGTCCTAACTAGGCACTGTCATTTGGGATAATTGAGAAGATGGCGGAATCCTCCGGTGTACCGACCGCTGGTGGACCTGTTGACAATGGAGGAGCAACATTTAATCGTCACCTACAGGTTTGACCGTGCCACTATCCAGGAACTATGTACCCAGTTGGAGCCAGACCTGATGTCACCAATCCGCCATCCCACTGGAATCCCCCCTGACGTGCAGGTGCTGTCAATGCTCCATTTCCTTGCAAGTGGCTCTTTTCAGACAACAGTAGCCATGGCATCAGGGATGTCCCAGCCCATGTTTTCCAACGTGCTGTCCAGAGTGTTGTCTGCCCTGCTGAAACACGTAAGGAGATACATCATTTTCCCTGAGGTGGAAGATTTGGCTACAGTGAAAGGTGACTTCTATGCCCTTGGACATATCCCCAACATCATAAGTGCTATTGTTGGCACCCATGTAGCTCTGGTCCCCCCCCCCCCAGGAGTGAACAGGTGTACAGGAACCGGAAGAGTTAGCATTCGATGAATGTACAGATGGTATGTTGGGCAGACCAGTACATCTCCCAGGTAAATGCTATGTTCCCTGGCTCAGTGCATGACGTCTACATCCTGCGGAATAGCAGCATCCCTGATATGATGGGTCAACTCCAGTGGCACCGTGTGTGGCTATTAGGAGACTCTGGTTACCCCAACCTGTCCTGGCTATTGACCCCAGTGAGGAATCCCAGGACCAGGGCAGGGGAACGCTACAATGAGGCCCATGCGCGAACTAGGAGGGTGATCGAACGCACCTTCGGCCTCCTGAAGGCCAGGTTCAGGTGCCTCCATATGACAGGTGGTTCCCTATTCTACTCACCCAAGAAGGTGTGCCAGATCATCATCGCCTGCTCGATGCTTCACAATCTTGCTTTGCGACGACAGGTGCCTTTTCTGCAGGAGGATGGTCCAGATGACGGTGTTATGGCAGCTGTGGAGCATGTGGAGCCTGTGGACAGTGATGAGGAGGAAGCTGAGGAAGAAGACAACGACAACAGGGAGTCAGTCATACAGCAATATTTCCAGTGACACACAGGTGAGAACATTTTCATTTTTACCATTACATTCACTGTCACACGTCTTCCTCTATCCTGTGTGTAATTTCATAGGATTATTTGGTAACTGAGTTGTTCCTTTACATTACGGTTTCACAGGTGTGCCTACCAACGTGTGTCATCTGCATGCATCCTTCAAGGACTTGTGATGTGTGACATAGGTATGTTGCCTTTACAACCAGAAACACATTTTGACACTGTCATTGATAATACATTTTAACAAATCATAGACTGACTCAACATTGTTTTGTGGTTCAAGGGTGTTTATTTAAGTGCTCAAAAATGGAGGGGGGTTGTAAAATGGTGAGGGGTGATGGTGGAGTAATGTCCATGGCAGAGTCCAGTCTATTAGTCTCACAGGTGCACTGCCCATATGGGCATAGGAAGTGGAGCTGGGGCAGTTTAAGTATGGACAGGGTAACAAAGTGGGACAGTGAGGTGACAATCAGGGTGGTCTCATTTCCTGGCGGGGTCTTGCCATCTTGCTCTGTCCTGTTCCTGGATCTCATGGATCGCTTACGTGGTGGTTGTCCGTCTGCAGGGGGTGGGGTGCTGGTGTGGTGGTCCTGTGGTGGGGCGTCCTGTCCACTAGTGCCGGTGGAGGTGGTGGGCAGTTCATCGTCCATGCTAATGTCAGGGGCCCCTTGGAGTGCCACGGTGTCCCTCATGGTCTGCTGTATGTCCTTCAGCACCCCTACGATGGTGCCCAACGTGGAGCTGATGGTCCTGAGCTCCTCCCTGAACCCCAAATACTGGTCCTCCTGCAGGCACTGGGTCTCCTGAAACTTGACCAGGACCGTCCTCATCGTCTCCTGGGAGAGGTGGTATGCTCCCATGATGGAGGAGAGGGCCTCGTGGAGAGTGGGTTTCTTTGGCCTGTCCGCCCCCTGTCGCACAGCAGCCCTCCCAGTTTCCCTGTGTTCCTGTGCCTCCGTCCCCTGGACCGTGTGCCCACTACCACTGCCCCCAGGTCCCTGTTGTTGTTGGGGTGGTGGGTTATCCTGGGCTCCCTGTAGTGGTGGACACACAGCTGATTGACCTGTCCTGGGTAGGGAGGTTTGGGTCCGCTGGGTGGGTGCTGTGCTGGTGTTACCAGAGGGTGGAAGGTCAGTGTTGGGCTGTGCCTGTGCAAGGGGAACCGACTGTCCCGAGGCCCACGATGGTCCGGGCTGGTCATCAGGATCCAGTAGGGCAGAGCTGCTGTCGTCACTGTGGGCCTCTTCTGTGGGTGGAGTGGAGTTGTCTGGACCCTCCGGTGTGGTGACGGTCCTTCGTGATCCTGCAGGGGCATAAGAGCATGATTATTGCATGTGTGTGTGTCATGGTGTGCAATGGATGGGTGTGCGTGTACCCCAGTGCAAGCATTCCTGTGTGGGGGCTTGTGTGATGATGGTTAGGGGTTGTTCTGGGTATGTGCAGTGAGCATGCTTTTGTGATGGGTGTCCATGCTTAGTTGTGTCATGCAGGGCTTGTTGTTGGGATGTGTGGTTTGTGTTCTTAGTACATTAGTGAGGAGTTTGGGTGATAGGGGAGGGTGTGAGGGTGGGGGGGTGTGATAGCATGCAGGTAGGGTGGGGGATCTGATAGTTAAGATTTGACTTACCAGTGTCCATTCCTCCACCGACTCCTCCGAGGCCCTCAGGATGCATGATGGTCAAGACTTGCTCCTCCCATGTTGTTAGTTGTGGGGGAGGAGGTGGGGGTCCGCCGCCAGTCCACTGAACCGCGATGTTGTGCCTGGAGACCGCTGAATGCACCTTCCCCCGTAGGTCGTTCCACCTCTTCCTGATGTCCTACCGATTTCTTGGATGCTGTCCCACACCGTTGACCCTGTCGACTATTCTGCGCCATAGCTCCATCTTCCTGGCTATGGATGTGTGCTGCACCTGTGAGCCAAATAGCTGTTGCTCTACCCGTAGGATTTCCTCCACCATGACCCGGAGCTCCTCCTCGGAAAAGCGGGGGTGTCTTTGGCGTGACATGGGGTGGTGTGTGTGATGTGTGGGGCGGTGTGAGTGTTGATGTGTGTGGTGATGTGTAGTGGTGTGTGGTGTTTTGTGCGTGGATGTTGTGTGGGTGATGGTGTTGTGTGCCTCTGTGTGGTGGGATTGTCTATTCTGTGCTATCTCTCTGGCCTTCGTGACAAATTTTTGGTCGTAGGGGTTTGTGGGTGATGTGGGTGTGTGTTTTATATTGTGTTGGGTGTGTGGGTGTGGTGTTTGTATGTGTATCAGGTGTGTGTATTTGGAATTGTCCAATGTGGCGGTGTTTTGGAGATGTGTGTGTATTTTGAGCACGGCGGTGTGTACCGCCAATGGATTCGTGGGTCGTAATAGCATGGGCGTGTTTCTGTTGGCGTGGAGGTGGAGGTTTTGTTTTCGCCAGTTTAACACTGACCTTTGGTGTGGCGGACTTGTGTGGGTGTCTGGATTTTGGCGGATTCTGAGATGTGGGTCATAATAGCTGTGGCAGAATTCCGCGGCCGCGCCGATGTTTTGGCGGTCTTCTGCATGGTGGTAAGCAGCTTTTACCGCCAATGTTGCAATGACCCCCAAAGTGCTTTAAGTTCAATGATTAAAACTTTCCGGCCTATAGTTGTGAATGTGAAAGCATTTTTGAAGATAAGCAAATTATAGTTTTTCATTGTTTTTTGGAAAGCATAATATGTGAAAAGCATATTTAATTCTTTGAGAATTTCTAGGCTATGATCAAAAGTTTATGTTATGAATGCATAGTTGTTACAGGATTGATATTCAGAGTATGACCATAGTCCAAAGCTCTTGCCATCTCTTGGCTCTGTGGTTGTAGTTTGTTTGTGTTCCATGATTCAAAGACAGGGCTTTCCACCATTCAGTCTGATATCACGGAGACCTCTTTAGAGTCTATTAATGAGGTATACTGCTATTAATGAGTATATGCATATTTGTTTTAACTTTTTCCTTTTTCTTTTCAGATCTCTCTCCCTGCAGTTCCCTACCCTAACTCCCTTCCTCCCGCCTGGCTTCATCATAACTCTGTGCTATAATAGCTTTCTGAGTTGGTGACGCTGGGAGGTGGGCCTTTTGTTCAGCAACGTGCAGATCCCGAGAAAAGGACACTGTCACAGTGTGGTTGTATGTTCTGGAGTCGGTGGTGTGATTTTTCAGCGTTTTTTATCTTGTGGTGTCCCTCCTGTAGTTTTTTTCAATTTTTGTGTGTACTTTGTCCTAGTGTCGGTAAATTTGTGTGTTTTTTGTGTATAATTGTACCTGTACTGTGGGGTGTCTGTCTGGGATAGTTGTTAAGTTGGGTTAGTTGGGATTAGTTTTTGGGCCTTAAGTTTCTTTTATATTCATTTTATTTGCTTACTTAAATACTTGTGGTCAACCTGTAGACTGTTATAATATGTCTGGTAGGGGGAGGTTGACTAGGATAGGAGAGGAGGAGTCGGGTAATCCATGGTTACTGGACAAAGGTGAGGTGGACGCGGTGGGGCAAGGTGCTCCACCACCTGAAGAGGGTATTTCGGAGCACCATGAATAAGCACCAGCTTAAGCATCTCTGGGCAGATCTGGTGGCCAGGAAGCAGGATCTGCTTGATCATCTTGGTGTGGAGATCGATGGCCCTGTTAGTGAGACTCCCATTGGCATACTATTTAATGTTTACCGCTCTTGAATGACAGTAGCAGATGTTTTGAAGTGCTGCATGCAGTGCTTGTGGACAGGTTGCATGCAACCAGAAAGAAGTGTAACTGTGCCAGTCTAGACATGGAGTTCACATGTCCTACCATTATAGAAATGCAGGTCAGATGTCTGGTGAGTCATGCACAACCATACACCAAGACACCGCCAGCTAAGCATATTTACCTGGATTGTGTCAGCAAAGCAGGGCAATGTATGTATGGTGCTACATTATCATCATTTCACAAACATGATCCATGCCATCCTGTTAGCAAAGGGGGCTTACCCCCCTTATGGGGCAGTGTAAATGGGACATTTGATACTATCAGACAACTTTGCCACATCAGTCATGGATTACTCAATGCAAGATCATTGCAGACTAATAACGGAGTCGCATGTGCATCACAAAGTACCTCTGGGTGCCTTGCAGGACAAGCTTGAATGCCTGAGTCAATTGTCTTACAAAGCACCAGGGTAGTGTCATGTATGTGTCACACAACTCCCCCTCATACCATGATGCGTTCATTGCACTGTTTTACACCAGGATAACTAGCTCACTCCTCAAAAATAGTACACAGTGTAATTTGTTGTTCACTAGTAGTGACAGTGATATAACACTAAGCATGGTTTTCCATCCATATTTTACAGGTGGCCCTGCCCCCTACACCATCGGCAAAGTGGCAGGATTTGAGGATCCAGATGTATCCAATAAGTGTGATAATGTGTGTCCAGTGAAGTAATCCAGGGTTTGGTGTGAGTGAGTCATGTGTTGCACACAATGCTAGATGTGATAAGCTTTCAAATGATCAGACATCAAAGTAGGCTGGATGGTGACAATGTTTCCCATTTAAAGGTTCCCCCTGAACGAGCAGAGGGTCATATCTTGTGCGGCTTGTGGTGCTCAAGGGGCAGTATCGTGTAAACAAGGTGATGGCAAGCCACATGTAGGGCCATATGTGACTAAGAAGTGCAACGCTGTGAGACTATTGGCACTGGGGCACTCCTTCATTCTCACAACACAGTGATGCACCATTTTGAACCCAATTTAGTGCATCCCTGTGTTGTAATGTATAGGTAGAACTGGGTGGGCAATTGTCCCCCAGCATGGCGCTCCATATTTTGCACTCTATTTACATAACACTTATGTGGAATGTAATAAGCATGCAGGTTAAGGACAGATGTGTGCTGGCATGGATATGAGTGTGTAATGAATTGTATTGGCAGATCAGGTATTGATGGGTGTCTACACCTGGACACATGAGTCTAGATGTGATAGACCCATGGATACCAGCTTCCTAGTTGTCAGCCCTCCTAACATATGGTCCACTACCTGACTCCATGTATGAGTGGATGTTAGACCTGGCAGCCTTAGGGTGGTCACCCCTAACTTTTTGCCTGCCTCTCTCCAATTTTTAGATACTGTTTTTGCTGGTTTTACGACTCTTCACACTTTACCACTGCTAATCAGTGCTAAAGTGCATATGCTCTCTCCCTTTAAACATGGTAACATTGGATCATGCCCAATTGGGTTATTTAATTTACTGATAAGTCCCTAGTAAAGTGCACCATATGTGCCCAGGGCCGGTAGATTAAATGCTAATAGTGGGCCTGCAGCACTGGTTTTGCCACCCACTTAAGTAGCTCCTTAACCTTGTCTCAGGCCTGCCATTGTAAGGCCTGTATGTGCAGGTTCACTGCTAATTCGACTTGGCATTTACAAGTTCTTGCCAAGCCTAAAACTCCCCTTTTTCTACATATAAGTCACCCCTAAGGTATGTTCTAGGTAACCCATAGGACAGGGTGCTGTGTAGGCAAAAGGCAGGACATGTACCTGTGTAGTTTACATGTCCTGATAGTGTAAAACTCCTAAATTCGTTTTTACACTGCTGTGAGGCCTGCTCCCTTCATAGGCTAACATTGGGCCTACCCTCATATATTGTTTGAGTGGTAGCTGCTGATCTGAAAGGAGTAGAAAGGTCATATTTAGTATGGTCAGAATGGTGATACAAATCCTGCTGACTGGTGAAGTTGGATTTAATATTACTATTTTAGAAATTCCACCTTTAGAAAGTAAACATTTCTCTGCACTTGAATCCTTCTGTGCCTTACAATCCACATCTGGCTGGGTTTAGTTGACAGCCCCCTTGTGCATTCACTCAGACACACCCCAAACAGAAGACACTCAGCCTCACTTGCATACATCTGCATTTTGAATGAGTCTTCCTGGGCTGGGAGGGTGGAGGGCCTGACACTTGCATGTCAAAGGACAGTAGCCTGCCCTCACACAAAGGACTGCCACACCCCCTTCTGGGACCCTGGCAGACAGGATTGAACTGAAAGGGGACCTTGTGCAATTCTAAGCCACTCTTTGAAGCCTCCCCCACTTCAAAGTCTCATTTGGGTATTTAAACAGGGCCTCTCCCCCTACCAACTCAGACACTTCCTGAAGAAGAAAACCTGAATCAGAACTTGCATCCTGCAAAGATCTGCCTGGCTGCCCAAAGTACTCACCTGTCTGCTTTCTGTGAAGGACTGCTGCCTTGCTGTTGCCATACTGCCTTGCTGCTCTCTGGCTGTGGTGAGAAGTGCTCTCAAGGGCTTGGATAGAGCTTGCCTCCTGTTACCTGAAGTCTTAGGACCAAAAAGACTTCATCTCTACAAGAAGGACTCCTTGTTCGGCAAAAATCAATGCACAGTCCGAAAACCCGGCAACCTGAAGAGGATCCTTGGCCGAGCACTGGAAATCGATGCACAGCCGTCCCTGCGTGAACCTAAATGATGCATCGCCGTGTGCGGCCTGAGAAATCGACGCACACCCCCTTTGTTTCCATGCATCTCCTCCTCTGCGGTTCTTTGCAGAGATTTTGCACACAAACCAGGTACTTTGTGCTTGAAAGAGACATATATTGCTTTTTAAAGACTAAAGACACTTTATAGCACTTTTACAGTGATATCTCAACATGTACTTATTGCATTTTAATTGTTTTGACCTGCATCTTATCAGATAAATATTATGGCCCTCATTATAACCCTGGGGATCTGGGTTAAAGCAGCGGTAATACTGCCAACAGGCCGGCGGGAAAAAAAATTAAATCACGACCTTGGCGGAAACCACCAACACAGACAGCCACTTTAACACACCGACCGCCACTGCGGTGGAAACAAACACCGCTGCGGTAACCGCCAACAGACAGGCGGAAGACAATGTACCGCCCACTGTATTACAAGGCACCAATCCGCCAGCTTTTCCGGGGCGGCACAAACGCCATCAAAAGCACAGCAGAAACAGTACTTGGAACGGAAACCACTCACCTCTCGACACTCAACGAAGAGCGAGGACGCCTTAGAGCCCGAACTACAGGTGTTACCAATGTTAGTTTACCTCCTCTTCTACCAGGAACATCAAAGACGGCGGTGACGACCACAGTGAGTACTGCACCTAGCACACAGGGGAGGAAAAAGAGAGTGACAGACACACGCAACACCCCCTCCCCCACCCTCACCCCCAACACCATACACACAAATACATGCATCAACATTACATATACACCCCATAACCCCCTGGAAGAACTTAAGGACCAGATGAAATGATTGTAACAAATGTAATCATCGAAAATCCAGATAGGCCAACAGGACTATAAAAGAGCAAAATATACAAATATGTACAGCAACTACACAAGTCCGGAGAGTGTTCCATTCATTGTCCATGGACCTGTGGTCCCAAAATGCATGGGCAAAGCCCACACATGATACTTGCCTCAAAATGGAGAGAACACTGCTGGGGCATCAGGTCGAAAATAAACAGGCACCTCAGGGGGGAGGGTAGGGGGCACCTCAGCCGGATGATGGGACGACGCCACTGCTCCACGAGGGGGCTCCATGCCCATTGCTTGCTCCTGGGGAGTGCAAAGCCACAGTCTCACAAGTCTCTCAAGTGGGTGGGATGCCCACTGATTGGTCCTAGGGAGTGCAAAGCCACAGTCTCTCAAGTCTCTCAAGTGGGTGGGTTGCCCACTGTTTGGTCCTGGGGAGTGCAAAGCCACAGTCTCTCAAGTCTCTCAAGTGGGTGGTTTGCCCACTGTTTGGTCCTGGGGAGTGCAAAGCCACAGTCTCTCAAGTCTCTCAAGTGGGTGGGTTGCCCACTGTTTGGTCATGGGGAGTGCAAAGCCACAGTCTCTCAAGTCTCTCAAGTGGGTGGGTTGCCCACTGATTGCTCCTGGGGAGTGCAAGGCCACAGTCTCCCTAGTGGATGCTTTACTTCACTGGTTCTGGAGGGAGCTTGGTGCCCAGAGTGCTTCATCCTGCCAAGGACTGGGGTAGTGGATGCTTTTCTCCAATGGTTCTGGAGGGGGTTTTGTGCCCAGAGTGCTTCATCCTGCCAAGGACTGGGGTAGTGGATGCTTTTCTCCACTGGTTCTGGAGGGGGCTTGGTGCCCAGAGTGCTTCACCCCGCCAAGGACTGGGGTAGTGGATGCTTTTCTCCACTGGTTCTGGAGGGGGCTTGATGCCCAGAGTGCTTCATCCTGCCAAGGACTGGGGTAGTGGATGCTTTTCTCCACTGGCTCTGGAGGAGGCTTGGTGCCCAGAGTGCTGCACATGGTGTGTGGCAGTTCCCATTCCCTCACCTGGGTGTCAGAGCCACAAGATTTTCTGGAAACAGGTAGCATGATACTCCATTGAGGCAGAGACACACTCCACTCTGCGGCGACTTTGCCTGCCAACTGCTGGTACTGCCAGTGCTGGTTGTGGTGCCTCATGTAGTGTGTGCAGGGTCCAGGATGTCTCCTACAGCCTCAGACGACTGCCCACTGGGGATGATGTTCATGTTCGCTGTGGTGGCACTGTCTGAGCACATTGCGAGGCAGGTGGTGGTGGTTGCTGCGGTGTCTGCGGCGGAGATGCTGTCAGTGGTGCATGTGTCAGCACCTGTGGAGGGAGACAGCAGGACATCTCCTGCAGCCTGGGATGGCTACCCACTGGATATGATGCTGGGGACTGTAGCAGAGGCAGCAGACGTGCAGGTGACGGTGCAGGTGGCGGTTGCCACCGCCAAATAGGTGGCTGTTCTGTCTTGCAGAACGGGTGACACCAGTCCCTCACCCGGAGGCTCCATGCCCTGAGCTGACTTCCCTTTAGCCTTGTGTCCCTTCCTCACCTTGGAAGTCGCTGCTGGGACCTTGGCACTGTCCTCTTTTGTCTTGGAGGAGGCCTTGCTGGGTGGTTGGTGCGTTTTTTCCCTACGGCATGTGGACCCCTTTTTCACCTTGGCAGGTGGCGGAACAGGGTGATCCTTGGCCTCACTAGGTGGCACACTGGCAGCCCTGATGGGTGCTGCCTGCAATGTTACTGGACTTGCAGGGACCATAGTGCTCGAGGATTTCGTGGCTGAGGTGCTGGGCTGGGATCTGGACATCCTGGCCCTAAGGGAAGGACGGGGGGAGGTGTAGGGAAGAGGTCAATGCTAGCGAGGAAAAGATTTTTAGACACACTGGGACGGGAAGATGGAGGGGGTTTGGGAGTGGAGGAAGAGGAAGTGGTTGTAGGAGGTGTACGTCTGCTGAGTTTGGGTGAGGGTGCATGGGCTGGAGGCTGTTGTGAGGTGGATGGCTGTTAAGTGGGTGTGTGCCTGCGTTTGTGTAGTTTGGGAGGAGGGCTCACAGACACACTGGGAGAGGAAACAGGGTGCATGTGAATGGTAGTGGGGGTGGTGATTGCACATGAGCAGTGTGTGGTGATGGGCATGCTGGTGATGGAGGTAGTGGATGAGGATGAGGTGTGAGTGGAAATGAGAATGAGAGGGAGGAGGATGACGTAGAGGAGCGAGACACAGTGGAGGCAGTGGATGTTGGTGTGTCTGCATTGGGATGGTGCTTGTGTTAGTGCCTGTGGGATGTGTGGTGCTTATGTTTGCCATATCCACTCTTGTGTGTTGATGAGTGTGCATGCTGGTCTAATGGTGTGCTTGGGATAGGCTGAGGTAGAGGGGATTGGGTCTGGGTAGTGGAAGTTGGAGGGGGAGGTTGGACACCGGGTCAATGGCTGCCATCAGTGCTGAGACCAGAGCCTGAAATGCTCTCTGTTGGGCCGCCACGCCAGAATCAATGCCCTCCAGGTATGCATTTGTTTGCTGCAAATGCCTCTCGACACCCTGCATGGCATTCAGAATGGTTGATTGCCCAACAGTGAGGGATCTTAGGAGGTCAATAGCCTCCTCACTGAGGGCACCAGGGCTGACTGGGGCAGGGCCTGAGGTGCCTGGGGCGAAGGAGATGCCCACCCTCCTGGGTGAGCGGGCATGGGAAACACGCTGAGGGGCTGCAGGGAGGGCGGTGCTGGTAGGGAGGGTGGCGGTTGTACCTGTTGATGCAGTGGGCACAGAGGTGCCCGCCAAGACAAGGGAGCTCGCATCAGAGGAGGAGTCGCTGTCGCTGGTGTCTCCTCCTGTCCCCGTTGTGGAGCTCCCCTCGCCCTCCGTCCCACTGGTGCCTTCAGACTCCGTACATTCACCCTCCTGGGCCATCTGGGTTGCAGCTCACTCCTGCTCCAGTGCCAATGCTCCTCCCCCAGATGATGCTAATGCACACAAGGACAGGGTGACAAAACAAAAAGGTGAGGAAAGACAGAAGAGACAGATGGTCAATGCCTGCAACAACACCACCGTTGGCGGACATAACACAGAGACAGCAGCCCTATGCACTAGCCCATGCACTAACAGTTCAGGGGAAAATCACATGCCTATGAGGTACTGTGCCTAGACCCATTTGATGCTGCACACCTGGAGCCCACAGCAGCCTGACCAGGTGCAGATGGCCACTACCACTTTTGGGGTTGGAGTACCACTGAGCCTGCCTAACAATCGATCTACCCTGACATGTTTGCCCTGGCCTAGGGGAACCCACAGCCCACTTCCCCCACCCATACACCTCATAAAGCAGGCAGAGTCAGCTGAATAAGACTGTACTCACCCCCTTGTGGCTGCTGTGATGCCCTCAAGCACCCATCCAACTCTGGATATGCCACCGCCAGGATCAGGAACATCAGGGGGGTCATGGTGCGATGGCCACCCCTTCCACGTTGGGAGGCCATCCCCTGCTGGGCCTCCGCCGTCTTCTTGGTCCAGCGGTGCAAGTCCTCTCCTCTTTTGCGGCAGTGGGTGCTTCGTCTATGATAGACCCTCAGGGTCCGAACTTCCTTGGCGATGGCACGCCAAATACCCTTCTTCTGGTGGGCGCTGACCTAGAGGAAAAGTGAAGTAAGAATGGATTTTACTCCCCCGTCCGGTTCTTCTTACTCATTGGCCACAACTTCCCACCCTGGCCCAGAAACACATACACTGGCCAGCTTCACATGCTGGGCTCTGCTCACCCCTCGTATCTTCCGTCCACGCCACTCCATACATTCATGTCCCATCCATCATGCACACAGTGTACTAACCTGTTTGTCTGGAGGACTGTAGAGTAGCATGTACTCGGGGAGGACCCCAGCCACCAGGTTGTCCAACTCCTCCGCAGTGAAAGCAGGGGCCCTTTCCCCAGACACTGTAGCCATTGTCGCTTCCAGACTCAGGTCACAGCAGCACTTGCAATGTAGGTCCTCTCCTTAGGAAGGTCAGGTATCAAGTGAGTGAACAGATCGAAAATGGCGGTCACGTCCGCGTCAGTGCGTACCCTCACCCCCGGCGTACATCGTCATTGACTCTTGGGACTCATAAGGGCCAATGATAACCAATGCTGAATTGCGTTGTGGTCTTCGTCTGCCTACCGCGACGCTGCACAACGCCAGCGCAGTTACCTAATTTACCCTTGTCCCTCCTAACAGGTCAAGCAGCCACCATTTCAGGGGGCCACATGGCAGGGCAACTAACTGCGTCACATCACTTTTGTGCAGGAATACGGACAGACAGCGCCACACACCGATTACATCACAATTGTTCAAAACACCCTTGTGAAACCTATGTGGTGTATGACCCTCTGCTCACCCTTCTCCTCCATAGGGCACGCCCGCTGGAGCAGATGATGAGATGGCGTCATCCTCCGGTATACAGACCCCTGGTGGACCTGTCGACAAAGGAAGACAGACACATCATTATCACCTACAGACTTGATCGTGCTACAATCCATGAACTGTGTGCTCAGTTAGATCCAGACCTGATGTCAGCTATCCGCCATCCCACAGGAATCCCTCCTCTAGTGCAGGTCCTGTTAGTACTCCATTTACTGGCCAGTGGTTCCTTTCAAACAACAGTGGCCATGGCATCAGGGATGTCACAGCCAATGTTCTCTAACATGTTGTCCAGAGTGTTGTCTGCCCTGCTGAAACACATGCGCAGCTACATCGTTTTCCATCAGGTGGAGGATTTGCCCACAGTGAAAGGTAACTTCTATGGCCTGGGACAAATCCCCAACATCATTAGTGCCATTGATGGTACACATGTGGCATTTGTCCCCACACGCAAGAATGAACAGGTGTACAGAAACCGCAAAAGCTACCATTCCATGAATGTGCAGATGGTGTGTTTGGCAGACCAGTATATCTCCCATGTGAATGCCAAGTATCCTGTCTCAGTGCATGACGCTTACATTTTGAGGAATAGCAGCATCCCTTATGTGATTGGGCAACTCCAGAGGCACCTTGTGTGGCTAATAGGTGAGCCCAAGTTCCCCACACAGTTTAAATAGGTGTCTGGGGGAGTCCCTAAGGGTTGGTGTGTGTCTAACAGTTGTCCCTCGATATTTGCAGATGACTCTGGTTACCCCAACCTGTCATGGCTAATGACCCCAGTGAGGAATGCCAGGACAAGGGCAGAGGAACGCTACAATGAGGGACATGGGCGAACTAGGAGGATAATAGAAAGGACTTTTGACCTCCTGAAGACCAGGTTCCAGTGCCTCCATCTGACAGGTGGCTCCCTATACTACGCACGAAGAAGGTGTGCCAGATCATCGTGGCATGCTGTATGTTGCACAACCTGGCGTTGTGATGCCAGGTGCCTTTTCTGAAGGAGGATGGGCCTGATGTTGGTCATGTGGCAGCTGTGGAGTCTGTGGACAGTGAAGAAGAGGAGGCAGAAGAAGAAGATATAGACAACCGAAACCACATCATCATGCAATACTTCCAGTGAGACACAGGTAAGAGACTGGCACTGCTCCTCTCTTATCAGACTACAGTAGCACATTGCATGATTCTGCCTTTTTACCTCTGTGTATAGACCCTGACAGTTCACTTTGGCTTTCCATTTCACAGATTTGGGTACCACTTTCTGCCTTCTGCTATGTTTACTGCTGCCCAACAACAGTCGAACATTGGTATGTGAATATGAACATTGACATTGCTATTTTTCTGAGAGGTTGCAATAACACATTTGTGAAAGTACAGACTGACACCAGATTGATTTGTGATTCAAGGGTGTTTATTTCTTTGCTAATAAGTGGAGGGGCTGTGCAATGGGCTGGGGTGATGGTGGAGGAATGTCCATGGTGGAGTCCAGTCTATTGGTAACACAGGTGCATTGTCCAAGGAGGCATAGGAAGTGGAGTAATGGCAGTTCAAGTTTGTCAGGGTGACATAGTAGGACAGAAGGGTGACAATCAGGAGAGTCTTATTTCCTGGTGGGGGTTTTGGCAATGTTCGCTGTCTTGTTCCTGGATCTCAGGGACTGTTTGTGGGCTGGTTCTCCTTCTGCAGGGGGTGGGGTGCTGGTGGTCTGTTGGTCTTGTGGCGGGACCTCCTGTCTACTTCAAAGGACTTCAATTCCTCCCTGATCCCCAGGTACTGTTCCTCCTGCAGCCGCTGGGACTCCTGAAACTTGGCCAGTACCATACCCATGGAATCCTGGGAATGGTGGTATGCTCCCATGATGTTGGAGAGTGCCTCATGGAGAGTGGGTTCCCTGGGCCTGTCCTCCCCCGGTCGCACAGCAATCCTCCCAGCTTCCCTGTTATCCTGTACCTCTGTCCCCTGAACCGTGTGCCTTTTGCCACTGACCCCAGGTCCTTGATTGTCTTGGGTTAGTGATTTTGCCTGGGGTCCCTCTAGTGGTGGACACACTGCTGATTGACGTGTCCTGGGGACAGAGGGATGGGCTCGCTGGGTGGGTGCTGTGGTGGTGCTTCCTGAGGGGGGAGGTTCAGTGGTGGTTTGTGGCAGGGGAACCGACTGTCAGAGGTCCCTGATGGGCCGGGCTGGTCATCTTGATCCAGGTGTGCAGAGCTACTGTTGTCACTGTGGGCCTCTTCTGTGGGGGGACTGGATATGACTGGCACCTCCTGTCCGGTGACATTGGGTATGGGTCCTGTTGGGGTGTAAATGCTTAGTTATTGTATCTGTGTGCGCCAACTTGTGCAATGTGTGAGTTACACTCTACTCCTGTGCTTGGCTTATTGTCTTTGCCCTTGTGTGATTGGTGATTTTGGGTCCTGGGTGAGTATCTTTACTGGACATGCTTTGGTGATGGGTGTCCATGCATTGGTGTAACATGCAGGCCTTGGTTTTGGGATGTGTGGATTGTGATAGTGGGGTATCTGTGGGGTGTTGGGGTGATGGGTGTGAGGGTTGGGCTAGGAGTTTGTGATAGCATTCAGGTAGGGTGGGGGTATATAGTAGTAAAGATATGACTTACCAGAGTCCAGCCCTCCTGCTAGTCCTGCGAGGCCCTCATTATGCATTATTGCCAAGTCTTGTTCCTCCCATGTTGTTAGTTGTGGGGGAGGAGGTGGGGGACCACCACCAGTCCTCTGTACTGCTACCTGGTGTCTGGATACTGCGGAATGCACCTTCCTCCGTAGGTCATTCCACCTCTTCCTGATGTCATCCCATGTTCTTGGATGCTGTCCCACTGCGTTGACCCTGTCGACAATTCTCCGCCATAGTGCCATCTCCCTTGCAAAGGACATCTGCTGCACCTGTGATCCGAATAGCTGTGTCTCTACCCATGTGATGTCCTCCACCATGACCCTGAACTCTTCCTCAGAAAACCTTTGAGGTGCCATAATTTGGTGTGGGTGATGTGTGAGGTGATGTTTGTTGTGCTGTGTGATGTGTTGTGTTGGTGTGTGTTCTTTGAGGTGCGTGGATGTTGTATAAGTGATGGTGTTGTGTTTCTCTGGATGCTGGTGTTGTGTTTGCTATTCTCTCTCTGCTTCTTCCAAAAAGTTTGTTGTAAGGGGTTGTGAGTAATGTGGGTGTGCGTTTTATAGTGGTATGAGTGTGTGTGTGTGGTGGGTGTATGTGTATCAGGTATGTGTATTTTGAATTGTCCAATGTGGTTGTGTTTTGTAAATGTGTGTGTATTTTGAGTGCGGCGGTGTGTACCGCCAATGAATTACCGTGGTTGAATGACCGCTGCGATGATTCATGGGTCATGATACTGTGGGCGTATTCCTGTTTGCGTGACAGTGTAGGTTTTGCTATCGCCAGTTTATCACTGACCTTTGGTGTGGTGGACTTGTGTTGGTGTCTGTATTGTGGTGGATTACGACATGTGGGTCGTAATACCTGTAGCGTATTTCTGCCGCGGCCACAGTATCTTGACGGCCGTCAGCACGACGGTGAGCGGGATTTACCGCCAGGATTTTAACGAGGGCCTATATATTTTTCTAAACACTGTGTGGTTTATTTTTATGGTGCTATATTGTGTTATTGCATGATTTACTGCACACCTACTTTACACATTACATTCTAAGTTAAGCCTGACTGCTCAGTGCCAAGCTACTAGAGGCTGGGCACAGGAAAATTATGATTGTGTGTGACTTACCCTGGCTAGAGTGAGGGTCCTTGCTTGGACAGAAGGTAACATGACAGTGGGCATGCCTTGGTGGATTAGCAGGACAGTTGAGATGATGGACTGCATGGCCATCCTCCCTTGTACACAGAGGGAGAGGAATAACAAATTTGTAGATAGATGTGATGCTCACAGTGTAGGTAACAGTCATATTGATCAGGCTTGCATGTGTACCTATGGACACAGATGATGAGGAATTTTGGGCCTGATCTATGTGAAGTTTACGCTGCATTATTACAGTTAGGACAAAATCAATGCACATCTAATTTCGTTGGAACCTTATCTTGTCGTGCATCGCTTTGGTGTCAAAGAAATGATGCTAAGGCAGCATTGTCATGCATTTATCAGGGCCATAGTCTTTTCTGGAACATGAGTTGGCGTGCATGTGCAATTAGATGTAGAGTGTAAGCCAATAATCTATATATACTCCACACAATGCTGACACTGATGGTTGCCTGTCTCAATTTACCAGCTGCCATAACATGAGCAATGAGGAACTGTGGGCATTCCAGAAGAGGGCAGTCCGCTATAGACATATCATGGCAGTGGAATCTGGGTTCCGGATTTGGCACGACGCTATCGCACAGAGAGATCCACCGGGGAATGACGAGCATTCACCCAAGGGGACCCCAAACTGGCAGGGGCCACAAAGAGGAAACCAAGCTCCATAGCTGTGCAGGGTGGCACAGCTGCCACCACCACTACAGCCCGGCTGCAACACCCTCCACATCTGTTCCACAGCTCATACCACCTGCTGCCATGGACCAGAATATGATACAAGATATTCAGAGAGATGTGACACTGGTTCTGAAATGGTTGGACAGTCTGGAGAAGGAGGTGGTAGGAAACACTAAAAGACTGAAGTTCATAAAAAAAAAACTCAAGAGGGCCAAGCTGTGATTGGCTTGGGAACTCTCACCCCCAGTTCTGTCCCCTCCCTTCTCATTTGTTTGAATGTTTTATAGTGGGTTTAGGGGGTTAGTGTTAGGTTAGAGTAGGTTAGTGGTTTACTTAGGATAAATGGGTTTGGGGGTGTTTTTTCTATGTTTTACATGTTACTTTGTGGGTGGGTGGGGAGTAATGTTGTGGCATATATGTGTTTTAATTTGTTTTAAAAGAAATAAAAAAATACCCCCCCAAAATATTTGTTTAGATATAGTTAGTATATGTGTAGCTTAGTATATGTTGTCCTGCATGTGTCTCATAACAAAAGGGGGGTGGGGACAGCAAATGTTTAGAGTGGGTTGTTAAATGTGTTAGGTACGTTTAGCATATTGTGGTTAGGGTCAGTTGTTGGTTCAGTATAGTTAGGGTAGGTTAGGTTAGGTTAGGATAGGTTTTCGTCATTCGTGATAGTCTAGTTTCATTCTTATTAAAAATATTTGGGTACTCCCTTACTTCATGTGTCATATGCTTGCGTCTCAGGGTCTTCCCATGAGTGAACAGTGAAAATTGTGTGTTGGTCTAGGGATTCCGTCCTGCCTCCTAGTCCCTCTCTTGGCATTTCCATCACCTGTTTACAACATTTTTGACATACTCAGTGAATTGCTTGTAGGGGATGAGACCAGCATTGTTCCCATCATGTAGGAAACTTGTGTGTAGGTATGTGTCCCCATATTCCTGCACTCTTGTACTGACACTCTGTTACTAAAGCCATGTTACACACATCACAATTCCTAAGCATAGTAGTTGTGTCCCAATACACAAAGACATGTTGGTTGTGCAGGTGGTGTTTATTTACAAGTGTCATCGTGCAATATGTACAATGTCCAGGTCTTTGACCCCATTAGTGAAATCCATACAATTGTGACACAACACAAGTCCAGGGTTGAGGGACATGTCATTGGACATGCTTGGGTAAACTGTCATTCAGTGCAGGGGAACATGAATTGCCAATTGGAAAGTGAGAGACAATTGCAGTCCACAGCTGAAAAGTCAACAGTATGTAGGTGAAGAGTGCATATCTCCAACTGGGCTAACACTGGTATGATGTCAAGCACAGGACAAAAGAAAACACTGCCCATGTGGCATGGACTGGTGCTTCCGGGAACTCCTACAGGTGAAGGTGATCTGTTCCACATCTTCATCCTCAGATGTGTGTGGTGTCTCCTCTGACCTTGATGGTGGTGGTAGGGAGGTAGAGAGGGCCACACACACTTCAGTGGTTGGAGATGTTCCCGACAGCTGCCATCTGTGGAACTACATATGGCATCATTGTATCAAGGAGGAGCTGCTGATTTTTGAGGATAGCAGCAACTGTGGTAGGCATCCATGCCTGCCCTGATGGAGGCCACTTCCCGGTGCACGGAGTCCAGCTTGTCCTTAATCCTGCTGCTGCCAGTATGGGAGAGCAGTTGCTGTGGCCTCTCCCTCATAGCAGCAGCTATATCCCTCAGACACTGCTGAACTCCATGCATTGGGGAGTGTGTGCCTCGTTTGGCTGCAGTCTGTTCAGTGGCTGTAACGATGCACATGTGTATACCATCTAGGCTGGCTGCCATAGTTTGCATCCCCACATTGCATCCTTAGCCATCTCCCTCTGGACTCCTACTACTGTCCTCTCAAAGCTGGTCCCTTGGTCCTCAGAGTCCTCAGCTGTGTCAGTGCTGGCAGGTCGTACTATTGGGGTGTTGGGTGGGGCCTCTGGGATGGCTGCTACATTAATACACCTCCTTGCAACTGGAGATGGTTACTGGAGGGATACGAGGACTTCTTGGAGGGTCTCTCAGCTGTTTGTTGTCAGCTGGTCATCCAGGTCATTGGGGTACTCCAGGACAGGCAAATCCGCAGGAGAGCCATCATCCTCTGCAATGAGATGGTATAAAATTAGTCTATCTGTGTTGTGGCAGCTGATATGTCACGTCACTGACTTGCTATTGGAGGCTCATTGTCATCTTAGTTCCCAAACATTGTTCCTGTACATTATGGTTGCAGTCTATTAGCCCTATGACCCACCTGCGTGTCACATGAAGGGAAGCCCAGTTGGTGCAATTGACTGTGTCATATCTTCTAGGTGTGATGTATATCCTTTTTGTGGCTTGACACCACCTTGTCGTTGTCAACCCTCCCTATGCATTCATTTGCATGGTGAGGCCTTCCAATGGGTGTTGCTGTGCTCATGCCACAGCACCACACATGGCAATTTTCCCCTGTCCCAGTATTACATGTTTCACATACACCCATGCGGTGCTGGGACCCTGCACCACCCCAGGGATGGCATTGCTAGGACACTATGATCTTGTTACCATTGATAGCTCCTCATGTTGATGTATGTGTGCTACACTGCATAGCACTCATGGACCTAGCAGAGTGCAATTTTATTTTCTGTCTGTGCAGGTGGGTTTAACTTCCCGCAAACCTATGTCCTCCCCTCAATGCAGCCCTCCTTGCACCATGATACATGAGATGCAGCATGGTGGCAGTGCAGCTAATTTGACACAGGCACAGGGGCAGACCCAGGGATGGCCAGCATGAGTATAACATTTCTGCTGCGTACATCATTATGTATGTGACAGTGCCTTATGGTAAATGAGTCTATGGACATAGCCAGTTAACATGAGTTGAACTTAGGTCAGGGCCTGAAGCTAGTTTGATGGTGATTCTGCATGGATTCACACTGGTCCCTCATTTCAAGTGTATCAGTCCTATGGGCACCTGACTGCCATTGTCTAATTGACCAGCCCCAAAAGCAAAGGTGGTAGTGGCAACTGTTGTCAATGGGGAATGCCCCATGGGCCAATGGCCTGGCACTGGCAGGTTTCCAGCAGCTTACACACTGGCAATGCCAGCTGTCCTGTGATACCAGACCAGTATTACGTTTAACGCTTCCCTCCAGCTCTGTCTCCGCATTTCCACTAGCCTTTACATGGCAGTGTAACCCTCATGCAAATGGTGGTGGTGATGTGGTGTGGTGTGGTGTGCCCCTGGGTGCCCCTGCACAGCCCATGCACCTGATATGGGCAGTACAGGGGGTCCCATGCCCTGGCCCTTAGCCCTTTCCACTGCCTGATTTGCAGGGCTAAGTGCAGCTTGTCCTGTCACACCCAATGCACCCCAAAACTGACATTGACTCTATTTGATCCATCAACAATGTTGTACTAAGTGCCCCACAGAACTATTATGAGCTGACAGATCTCCACCCACCATCCCAACATGTGACTCATACTGTCAACCGTAAAGGGTACACTGCACTAGCAGTCTTACCAACACCAGACTTGCCCATATACCATCCCCTGCCAATCAATGTGGAATTATACGCCATTATGTTCACAGTCATACCTCATGTGTTGTATGTGTGTGTTTATTTCCCCATTTATATGTGTCCCACATGGTTGTGTCAGAGTAGTTGTGGGCTCAGCCTATGACTGTTGTGACCTATGGTTTGCTATCTGTGGTACATATTTTGTGTAGTGGCACATTTCTTTTCAGCATCAAGATGTGTGGTTCAACACTACACCAGTTTAGTTGGTCTGGGTAGTGGCATGTTACCAGTGAAACAGGGCCAGCCTGTTATTCACCCAGCGCCTGTTCAGTTCATTGTTCCCTGCACCCAGGGGGCATCCTGACTGAATGATGGAGTGGTGGCTTCCGCATGTGGATGTGTTGTCAATGTTTAGGGTGGTGGTGCTATGGCATATGTCTGGGTACTGTTGGGACAGTTGCAATGACTTGCGTGCTGTGAGATGCAGCACAGGTGTCTTGGCAATGAGGCAAGGCAGTTGCAAGGTGTTACTGCCAGGGATACCGCCATGAAGTTACCCCAGGAATGGTATTGACTGACTACCTAGTCTCTGAAGTCTTGGGCGTGTTGGTAGGGTTGATATGACTATATACAAGGGGTGTTGTGATGACACAACCAGAGGCATAGTGATTGCACATGCCATCCATCCCATGTGCTGCATATGTACATGTCGGTATTTAGGCCTGGTGATCGACATATGTCCAGGTTGTGTATGTGTTATGGTGCATGGTACTACCAAGGCTTAGGTACATGTGTAGCTTACGTCAGCATGGTGCAACTTAATTAATATGCAATGTGTCCATCTGGCTCCTTTGACATGCATTGTGGGAGTCCAATGTGCCTTCACCTTCTTGCACTTGACATTTTAGCATTAATTTCCCCCCTGCAACTTACTCTGCATTTGTGGTGTTTCCTGGTGTTCTGCGCTGTCCTGTCCTGCGATTCCTGTGACGAATTCCTCAGCTGCAACCATCTCCTCCATCTCATCCAAGTCCTCGTGTGGTGCTGAACTCCCACCTCCAGTTTGCAGAGCTGCCTTCCTGTTCCTTGCCATTTTTTCCTTTGTCCTACGCTTGCAGTCATGCCAGCGTTTCTTGCACAGTTCTCCTGACCTCTGCCACACTGTTAATCTTGTCTACTATATGCTGCCAAATTGCCTCTCTCCTTCCAATTGGCAATTTTGAGGTGGCAAAAAGTTGATGTTGATGCTCCGTCACCTCTCACCAGTATTTCATGCTCCTCGGCTCTGAAACAACACTTTCTCTTTTTCTTCTCCCTCTACCGGGTCTTGTCTGTGTCCTCCTGGCTGGTTCCTGGTTGATAGGGCTCTCACTGGGGACTCTCCTAGCTTTCTGGCTCCATTTCACCTCTCATTTGCACTGTTTTCTTCATTAGCGCCTGTCTTTGGTGCATTTCCGTTTTGCGACATGTTTATATGTTGGAAAACGGGGTAGAGTCATTTTTCCGGCATTAACGTCATTTTGTCTTACGACAAGGAGCAATGGTTAATGTCAAGAAAAGTGACTCTAAATTATTTTTAGCACCACCCAGCATCATAGCATAAATATGACACCCGGATGGCATTAAAAAAATAGTGCTAGTCATCGCTAAACTTTTTGACGCAAAACTGCGTTAGTGCAGTTTTGGGTCAAAAAGTATAAATCTGGGCCTATATTTTGAATCATCCATGCATGTTCAAACTGATACACGTTAAGCGCCATATGACATATAGAACCAGGCCATATCATAGAATGCAGGGAATACTGACACATACATTTCTTAATGCAATACAATGAAATAATATTGAACCACAATTTACCAATAATTTATATAACACAATGATTGACTTGTCTCATTACCTATGACATATAGAGCCAGGCCATATCATATAATGCAGGGAAAATTGACACATGATTGACTTGTCTCATTATCTTCCATTACAATTAATGTGCGTTTTTCTGGTTCATGTTCAGGTTGTAGTGGCGCCAATGAATGAAATATAACTGGCACATGTACAAGTGTAAATGTAAGAATTTAGCTTTAGTGGAAAGTCGGTTATGAAGATTTCGATATTTGTTTCATGTAGTTTGTTTTATATGGTTACCAGAGTTGTAATTCATAAAAGATTAGTACATATATATGTATTTACAGAGGGTAAAAAATGAATGTTCACACCATAAACTGATTGAGTATGTTTATGGAAATGAGTTTATTGTATATGTTTAGGCTCAAGAGTTTGTTATTATGATAATGCACTACACCATTATTATAATGGGGAGTTGGCAGTTTTTAATGCTTTTGTGGTATCCAACATCATGTCTGTTCCATGCGACAGATTTTCTTGGTGACGTGCCCTCATTGCCATCTTCAATTAAATTGGGTTTCTGGTGGGCAGAGGTTTGCACCCTGTCCAAGCGGGAACCACAATTCTAGTCAGAGTAAGTCAGATACACACTCTAAATTAACCTGTGCTTACCCCCTCTTAGCTTGACACAGAGCAGTCAGGCTCAACTTAAGAGGCAATGTATAAAGTACTTTTGCAACACTTCAAACACTATAATAGGGAAAATACAACACAAAAAGATACCAAACTAGGTTAGAAAACTAGCGCCCAGATTTACAAGAATCTGATGCATCAATACTTATGCACCAGATTTCTTGTGCCCCCCCATGCCACCTAATGACACCATAGGTGTGCCGTATTTACAACACGGCACACTATTGCGCATGCTAGGCCAATAGTGTCTATATTTTTGATGCCATTGTGGCGCTTTGCTCCACAAGCGTCAAAACGTTTGCCGCTAGTGGAGCAACGTACAAGGAGGCCCATAGATTTCAATGGGTGAGCCTTTTTAACGCCTGCTTTGAGCAGGTGTTAAAAATGATACCAAAAATGGCGCAGTGAAATCTTGTAAATTTTATTGCGCCACTTTTGTGGGCCTCCTAATGCTGGAAAGTCCGCTTGCATATATTATGCCTGGCGCAGGCATAATGTGGAGCAAGGGGTCACAAAGTGGCGCAATGCATGCATTGCCCGCTTTGTTAATATTTTTACCTTGTTGAGCCATAGTAGCGTAAAAAAAAACTTATGCTAATGTGGCGCAAGGAGGCGCTAGAGCATTGTAAATCTGGCACTAGATCTTAACTTAGTTGTATTATTTAAAAGCATAAAGCACCAACTTCGACTATTAGGGGCCGTATTATACAAAGTTCCATGGGGATGCAATGGGCATGTGCGCCCACATTGCATGCCCCCGGGGCACTTTGGTATTACAGAAAGGAACGCGGATGCTTGGGCGTCCCTTTCTGTAATACCGATATCACTGGCGCACATATAGCACCAGTGCTATCACCAGAGGGTGCTTCCGCATTTGCATAGGGACGTGGACCCATGTAATGAGGGAATTCCTCTTCCTCTGCGTCTGCGCTGTATTATAAATGTGGGCACAGAGGTACAGAATATGTCATGAGGCCTCCCCAGACATGCAGGGTGCAGTCACTCACTGCAACTACCTGCAAGGGGATCTCTAATACCACTTAAAATTTCAGACAGGTTGCCCCCTGCATAGTGAAACACAGAGTGGCTGCTTCAAAGCTGCTCCATTTTACACTTGAATGTGCTGTCCCCAGGACTACACAAGTTTGCAATGCATTCAATGTAATAGGACGCACTTTTGTCTGTTTGTGCCTAGCGGACCTGTTTTAAGGTGCGCCATGGCGTAAACAGAGAAAGTGACCCCTATGTGTAATAGGGCCATAGCCGCGCAAAACTGGGTCAAATTTGAAAAATCAGGCCAGTACCATGGTTCAGAGATGGAGCAAAATGCAAAGGAGGTGATGCACAGGCATTGAACCCGAAAATGTAGTTGATGCATCAGCTTCAAGCTGTGCAAAGTCATAGGTGCGTCTGGAATCGAAGTGATGCATTGCACTTTCAGCAATGTAGTGTTCTTGCAGCAGCAGTGATGCACCAGGGGCGATGGCAATAGGTGTCTGCGATCCTTGCAGCAGCGGCAATGCATTGACATTGATGAATATAAACCGGTTTGGAGCGACTCAACATGGTCTATAACGCACTCACCTGGTTTCAGCCGTGGGGATGACACTGCAGCCGATGCTGGACCCCCACTTCCCATTCAGGAAGACGCCAGAGCCATGGACAATGCTTCTAGTTCCAGGCTTTCTTCCATAGGGGGAAGGTACAAAATAATTAACTAAAACTTGCAGTACTTGCAGTACTGGTCCTGCCCAGCAACAATTCTTCACTACTTAACAGGGTCATCACTTCTGGCCTTCTGAATTGATCAAAGATGGATATTTTGGGGTAGTTTTGGATACAATCAAGCAAGAGGAAAGTTCAAAGCCCCCTACTGTTCTACCTTGTTCAGGATCACCTTCAATGACCATTGAGACAGGCACTTAATGGGCTAAATTTAAATCTAAGAAATTCCCCGTAGAGAGTCTCAGTTTCGGTTGAGGTGAAATGATCAAAGTTACTGGTAGCATCATGACTTCTGGAATCTTCTGTGAGGTATCAGTCATGTTAGGAGATTCTGGTTCAAAAGTAAAGTCTGACTGACTACTTTCTACATCAACTGGCCCCTCAAGACTGTTAAGGACCGTGTCCAAGGTCAAGACACCAACCCTCTTAGTTTTCATACTTTTGGCAAGACACTCTGAATAAGAATGCTCATTATCACAAAAACAAAAACACAGTTTACCTTTAATTTTTTCTTCCATTGTCTTATGATCAAACTCAGCAGCTGAGTTCATAAACTAGGAATAGTCTGAAGGTGGATTTGTAACCTGCCCCAAATAAGTTTTTAATTCATAATTCAATACTCTAACTACAAGAAGACTTCTTGATTCTACAGGCCACTGCAATTCCATAATTCAATTATCAACAACAATAATGCCAGTAAGAGGGTTCTTACAATTTGGATGTTGAACTAGCAACTCAATATCAGTGGTCCAAACTAGGGTTTTAAAATCATGTAAAATATTTGGGTGTCCCTTTCTGCTTATAGATAAATGCTTATCATTGCAAAGATTAGTCCCAAGTTATACAGGCTAGCTACTCATTTAACTTTACTTGGCCCTGGGAACCTCATTGATGAAATTAGCAGTATTTCTCTCAGGCAAATGATATTCTTACAAAAGACTCTTTTTTTCCTATTTGTTATTTTCCAAGCAGTTGATCAAAAGTCTCCATTCTTGTCTCAATGGCTACCAGTTAAAAGTATAGGTAAACTGTGTACTTCATATGAGTTGCTCCTAGCAAGGCCTCGGGGATATCTCTCAAAGATAACTTTTTCTGTATGTTCAATTCAGAAAAAGTCTTCCCTGAGCAGCTTGTAGACTGGCATTAGTGGGCAATAAATGTATTAAATTGTTTTATATGGCGATGAGTACCACGGTTTTTACATTTTCTAACTGCTGTACTTAACAATTGCTGGCATCACTCAATTTAAGCGTATTGAGTATATTGAATTCCTAGTGGGGAAAAAATTATGAGACCTTTACAGGATTGAAAATTGGGACCTGTAGACATCAGCAGCAAACATTTAACTCAGCAGGCTATATTGCTTTCATTATTCCATGCTTGAGCCAAGGTTCAATAGCAAATCCTGTGCCTCAATCAATCAATCCGTTTTTGTAAAGTGCAATTACTCACCTGTGAGGGTCTTGAGGTGCTAGTTGTGGGTCTGGGCCTAATTCGAAGAGCCATGTTTTGAGGTTCTTCCTGAAAGATGGTGAGAGATGGGCTTTGTCTGAGGTGCATGGGCAGATTTTTCCAGCTTTTGGCTGCGAGATATGCAAAAGATCTTCCATTGTCTGTGGTTTTCCAGATGCGTGGGATGGTAGCTAGTGCCTGCTGGGCAGAGTAGAGGGGTCTGGCTGGGTTATGGAAGGAGATGCGATGGTTCAGGTAGGATGGTCCAATGTTGTGCAGGGCCTTGTAGGTGTGGGTGAGTAGTTTGAAGTTGATTCGCTTCTCCACTGGGAGCCAATGGAGGGTCCTCAGGTTTTCGGAGATGTGTTCTTGGCAGGGGAGGTTCAGGAAGAGTCTTGTGGTGGTGTTTTGGATGAGTTGTAGGGCCAGATGCAGGAAACACTTTGCGACTTGCAAACGGCAAAATTTGCCGTTTGCGACTCGCAAATGCGTGTTTCCCATGCAGAAATGCATTTTGCGAGTCGGGACCGACTCGCAAAATGCATTTCCGAATCGCAAATAGTAAGGGGTGTTCCCTTCCTATTTGCGATTCACAGTGCAATGCAATTCCATTTGCGACCGCATATGCGGTCGCAAATGGAGTCGCAGTTACCATCCACTTGAAGTGGATGGTAACCCACTCGCAAACGGGAAGGGGTCCCCATGGGACCCCTTCCCATTTGTGAATGGACCCAAAACTATTTTTTCAGGGCAGGTAGTGGTCCAAGGGACCACTACCTGCCCTGAAAAAATACAGAAACTAAAGGTTTCGTTTTTTTTTTTAAGTGCAGCTCGTTTTCCTTTAAGGAAAACGGGCGACACTTAAAAAAAAAAAAAAAAACTGCTTTATTTAAAAGCAGTCACTAAGATGGAGGTCTGCTGACTACAGCTGGCCTCCATGTTTGCGAGTGCCTATAGTCGCTATGGGGCCGCAATTTGCGACCCACCTCATTAATATTAATGAGGTGGGTCTTTGCGACCCCATAGAGACTCCGTTCTGCATTGCAAATTGTGACTTGCAATTTGCGAGTCGCTCCAACTCGCAAATTGCAAGTCGCAATTTGCAATAATGCTACATCTGGCCTGTAGTTTCTTGTTCTTTGTTGTGGTGCCAGCTTAGAGTGCATTATCGTAGTTGAGCTTGCTACTTACTGGGCATGGGTGATTGTTTTGCAACAGTCGACCGTGATCTATCTAAAGATTTTGTGGAATTGGTGGAGGGTGTGCCAGCAGGAAAAGGTGACTGCGTCTACCTGTCAGGTCGTTGATAGGGAGGAGTCGAGGATGTTTTCTAGGTTGCAGGTATGGACAGTCGGAGTAGGTGGTGTGCTGAGCGATGTGGACCACCAGGAGTCATCCCAGGCTGAGGTGGAGTTTCTGAAGATGATGAGCTCGGTCTTGCCTGAGTTGAGCTTGAGGCAGCTCTCCCTCATCCAAGCGGTGACGTCTTTCATCCCGGTGGGAAAGTTCCTCTTGCCTTTGTCTGGGTCTTCAGTGAGGGATATGATGAGTTGTGTGTCATCATCATATGACAAGATGTTTTTTCGTGATCTCTGACGATGGGATGATCCCTGAGGGACTCTGCAGCTGACTTCTGTTGGTTTTGATATGAAGGGTCGGAGTCTGACTCTCTGTGTTCTTCCAGTGAGGAAGAAGTGAATCCATTGCAAGGCTTTTTCATGGATTCCTGCGTCGTGGAGTGTGGTGCATAAAGTGCTGTGGGAGACCGTGGCTGCTGAGAGGTCAAAGAGTATGAATTCTGCGGTCTGTCTGCGGTCGAGGAGTATGCGGATGTCATCGGTGGCTGCAAGAAGAGCTGTCTCTGTGCTGTGGTTGCTGCAGAATCCAGTCTGAGAGGTATCCAGAGAGTTGTTGTCCTTGAGAAACTGTTGAAGTTGGGAGTTTATGGCTTTTTTGAGGACTTTGGCTGGGTAGGGTAGCAGCGAGATGGGTCAGACGTTCTTGAGCTCCGATGGGTCGGCTGTGGGTTTCTTCAGGAGAAGACGGACTTCGGTGTGTTTCCAATCTTCAGGGAAGGTGGCTGTTGTGATGGAGCAGTTCAGCGTCTTGCAGAGTTCGGGAGCGATGGAAGCACTGGTTCTGCTGTAGATGTAGTGAGGACAGGGGTCTGTTGGAGCTCCAGAGTGAATGCTGTTCGTGATGATTTCAGTCTTTTGTGGTGAGCGTGGAACAGCTGTGGATGGTTTGGATGGGTTCCTGGGGAGCTGGGTCGGTTGTAGTTTCTGACACTGGGTGGGTTCTGTGGGAAGAAGTTGTCATAGATGTCCTTAATCTTGTGGTGGAAGAAAGTGGCCAGTTTGTCACAGAGGTCTTGCGATGGGGGGATGTTGGTGGCTTCAGAGGGAGGATTGGTGAATTTGTTGATTACCGTGAAGAGTTCTCTCGTGTTGTGCGGGGGGTTGATGCGTTCACGGACTGCAGCTTTTTTTGTGTTCTTGAAGCGTTAGTGATGGGTGGCAATGGCGGCTCTTAAAGAGGCAAGGTCTTCATTGGTTTTGCTGTTTCTCCATTTCTTCTATAGGCATCTGCAAGTGCGTTTGAATTCTTGGAGTTCGGCGGTGAACGAGCTGGATTTTTTTGGGACACGCTTGACCGGACTTGATCAGAGGGGTGCTAAGGAGTTGGTGCATTCAGTGATCCAGGAGGTGAGGTTGTGTGCTGTGGCATTGGTGATTCCATTCCATTTCCTGTGCGGGGCACTGGGGACGCGGATGCGCCTGTTGGGTGCAGTAATGGAAAAGTGTGGGCAGTGACGATTGGTCCAGTCCAGAGTGGAGGTATTCTTGAAGGTGATCTGGTTGCTTGAGGTAAAAATGGGGTCTAGAGTGTGTCATGCGGCGTGGGTGGGTGCGGTGATGAGTTGCTGGAGGCTGAGGGTGGCGAGACTGTCGAGTAGGGAAGTGGTGTTGCAGTCCTCGAGGGGGAAATTCAAGTTACCCAGGAGGAGGTATTCGGTGGACGCTAGTGCGTGGGGGCTGGTGATGTCTCCATTGCCGTTGATGAAGGCTGGATGGGGCCAGGCGGTCTGTAGACTAGGGTGCCACTGAGGGAGGAGTTGTGAGTGGAATGGATCAGGAAGTGTAGGTGTTCCATTGCGGTGCAGTGTTCCTCCATGATGACCGTGATGCGGAGTGAAGACTTGTGTACGACGGTCAGTCCTCCACCCGGACGGGAGGATCAGTCATTCCTTGGGAAGTTGTAGCCGTCGGGGATTGCGATGACGACGTTCGGTCTGGAAGTAGGGTTGGTCCAGGTCTCAGTTAGGATGGCAATGTCTGAATGGGTGAAGTCGATCAGGTCCCAGAGTTCGGTGCTGTGCTTGTGGAGGGAGCATATATTTAGAAGGAGGCAGTTGATGAGGTTGTGTCGGGTGTCAGTGGTTTCAGGTTTGGGGTGTTTCAGTTGTCTGTTGTGGCTGAAACTGAGGTGGCAGTTTCAGATACACACACGGCTTGGATGGACAAAGCAAAAGCTCTAAATCTGTATATTTAATTTCCCTAGACAGTCAGAAAAAGGTGATTGATGGAAATTCTTGAATGAGTCTGACCAGTGGCAATTACTGTTGGTGCATTCCTTTCTATCATGTTTAGCTTATTTGTGCTTCATCGGTGAAGAACAGTTCGAGTACCTAAGGCCCAAAGATCTCAGGCCCACATATCTGGGCATGGCCAGGCTATTTAGCATGTCTAGGATGTTGTGGACAATACAAAAGCATAATATAAATTAGTGTGTCGGATATACACAAATAGTATAGCATGCTTGTATCAAATAACTATATCCAAACTCGATGCCCTAATGTGTTTGTCATGCTGTCTTCAAGGCCAGATATGTTACTGTTGTGAAAATACACTGCTAAATGTGGTCGGTATGAGTGTGAGTTGTCCCTGGCAGGACTCTATATATGATCCCCTGTGCTGATGCTACCAGTGAGTTGTCTGCAATATATATACTTACATGCAATTACATAACAGATAAAGAAAAATACTTTATTTGACAGTCTAAGCAAGGCACCCCCCTTCGTTCAGGTTACCACTTACATTCTTTCACTAGAAACCCCAAATTCCAGTCCTGATCTTTTTTTCACAAATAATTATTTTTCAGGGGTGTCCAAAATGGAACATTTGAAGTGGTTCAAGCCTGCAATACTCTGAATGCATTAGATTGTTATTGTAACACTACATTGACCATGACCCCATTGCATCAATCTCAAATGCCTCATGGCGCTTTCCTTTTGTGCAGTTTCCTACTGGGTAGTTATAGCTTTTTTTTTCTTTTGCTGATAACTTTAGTGCAGTTCAATGAACCTCCATGAAACTTTCCAAAATGTTTCTCTTTTTTGCCTAGTTTGTGCATAGAAAGTTTTGGGGTGATTCGTCAGACGGGTCTGATAAAAAAAGGGGGATCCCAAAACACAAAATCACCAGGCATTTTCCGTAGACTTTTTTAAGAAGGACTACCGCAAAAACGAATTAATGTAATTACACCAAATTTGGCAGGAAGCTAGATCTTGATCGAGAAAGTGTGCTTTTTGTGGTTTAGTGCAAATCCATCAAGTAGTTTATGAGACATGGGAATTTTAAAATAATTGTATATCCACACAGCCATACTGTATATGACTCATGGACAGCTATTTGAAAAAAACAAAAACCTAAGTGGGCAGGATAGGGATACCTGCCCGACTAGCCCTTGTGAGAGGGTCCCCCTGGGCCCCAAAATTTTACAAAGTGCCCTATTTTGCCACTATTTGATGGACACCTGCGGAAAAACAAGAACATTTTTTATAAATGAACTCAAGAGGTGGATTTGAGTGGGACCCGCCTCTTGAGCCCAATTTTGGGGCCCACGATCCCACCACCTGGAGCTGGGCACCTTATTTAAGGGGATGGGTGTGTGCAGCCCCCCACCCTCCAAACAGATCACTGCCCCAGGGACCCATCTCCTGAGACCCAATCATAATACTTAAGGGGAAGGGGTATGCAGCCTCCCTTGACAGTTCTTAATAGGCCCAATGGACTCCATCTCCCTAGGCCAAATTCCTAATAAAGGAATTCGGCCCCAGAGGATGGCATCCCCAGAGTGTATAAAAGCAGGGCGAGTGTGACTGCGCACCACCTCCCTGTAAGTCACCTGCACCCTCAGTAAATGGAGTCTCTAGGACCTATTAAAGATCGACAAGGGAGGGCTGCGCACCCCCTTCCCCTAAACATATATATTTTAGCCCCAGGAGATGGGATCCTGCATCCACTTTCTGCTTGGGGGGGCTGTGGCCCACTTCCTCTTAAATAAAAAAGAGGCCCCAATGACCAGGGTCCCAGGAGCAGCTACAGGCTCCGGGAACCTACGGTAACTATTACTCTAGCCCTTGTCATACACTGGTAATGAGCCCAAATTACCCCACATATTACATTACTCATGACATTTTCTATGATATCATTGATGATAACAGTGCAACCTTTGCAAAAGAATTATTGATGAGAAAACTGCACATGGCAGAGGCACAAGTTATAGCTTCCTTAGGGCACAAGTTATAGTTACATGAGATAACTATAACATGAATTCCAGTGCATTTTCTTTTAGTTCCAAACGTTTTATTGGTGAATACTCTTACTTGTCAACAAAAAGGAGACTTAATTATGCAACTGAGAGCAAATATTCACAACAGGGAACACTGTAGTCATTGCAAGCCACTATAAAAAGCAGACAAATTAAATTTACCCTAGTATATGACATTCTTGTATTTTCCACTATCCATAATTTTAAGAAGCAGTAAAGAAATGGCATCTGTCTTGAAATCGCAGTGTTCTTTTGATGTTTTATAGCCAGTATTTAAATATGAAAAATATCCAGAAAGTGTTCAAAATCTCAATAAATATATCACACACAAAATACCAAAGGCATTTATCCGGAGAAATCGTAAAAACAACAGTCAGGTCAAATATCACTTGTTTTGACTGTAGCAATTCTTCACATTTCTTTCTTTTCACTTTCTGAATCTGAAAGCCGTTCCTATAAGCTGATTTACAACACCTGCCACTTTGTTGTAGCCTCCGTCGATAAAAAAAATGACATTGTAAGCCTGAGAAGAGGACCTATTGTCAAGTTCCTGCGAGATAAGGCAATATTTCCTAAGATGTGAGTGAACTTTAAGGACAATGCAGCAGAAAGAACATCTGCGACTTTGAGCACCAGAAGCTACAGAAACTGGCAGACAGTTTAGTCATGAATTACTTCCACGTGATACTGCCTGTGGAGCTGGGCAATATTGACACAATTATTCTGTTTTAGTTTAGACTCCCAATCGGCAATTATGGCTAATTATACCTCCGTTGGAAATAATGGGCCATATGGTTTAAATATTAACGATTTTGGGAAATTTTGCACTGTAACTTCGCAGTGACATATGCACTGATGAACAATTGAAAAACATTATTTGCACCGATCGACATGTGCAAAAAATGCCAGTTTAAATATTGCTTAAAGACTTGATCATATTGGGAATTTATCAGGTATTCCTTGAATTTATGTGGTCTGGTCATAAACTGATATGCGTAAGCCCTATTTTTACCGTCTCCTGTAGCTGAAAATGCTACCTTTATTTTTATAGTGAAGTCTTACAAAATTCCTTTCAATTTTGTTGTGCCAGTCATTGCTCCCCAGTCTAGCTACTGCAACATTCCGTCGTAATGAGTATCTATGACAGTGTTATCAACTTTTCCAAGAAAAAAGCGATGTACAAGATACTCTCCTAGGAGCAACATTACCCTCTATATTTGCACAAAGCAAGCACCACATAGACTTGTCAGAGATTTGAAAAGAGGCAGAAGGTGTGATCTAGGGACTATTTCCTGATCTTGGGTTCCTGACACCTGGGTTCTGGTGTTCTCATGCAGAATCTGGCACTTATTAAGCATATCCAGCTGTTCTGGACAACACACTTCATGTTCGTGGATTGACATTGTAATTATGTGCAATACATTACAAACATGTGTAATGTTAAAACTTCTTAGCCTCTTTCGGTCTCTAGCTCACCTAGAATAGTAATCCAGGGACATGGCGAAGTGGCCTTACAGATTATTCAGAGGGTTAGACTGAAAGTAATCACTGTAAGAGGGGACTCTAATAGCATACATTAGACTCAATATTAGGGTGTTCACTATTCTATTGTAGATTATTAACATAAAACTAGTCTGTCTCACATAACTAAATACGGCATTTCAAATAGAGGGCCTCATTCATAAGAATCTGATGCATCGGCATCTATGTGTCAGATTTCTTGCACTTCCCGCACATCCCCTAACAATGCCATAGATGCACTTTATTTACAATAGAGAGCTCCATGGTGCACGTTTTCACAGATGTGTCAGAAATTCTGATGGCGATAAACTCACACATTGCTGGAGTATTATCTTTAAACTGACTCAACTCCAGCAATGCGAGGAGGCTCTCTGCATCAAGTCTACGCCTGATGTGAGCAGGCTGTAAAAGTTTGAGACAATAAAGTCACATAATGGGGCAGTGAATTATTGAAATTTCCCTACGTCAGTTCTGCGTGGCTCTTCCTGTGGGAATGCCTACTCTGCATGCATTATACCTTCTGCAGGTATAATGTGGAGCAGGGCTTTAAAAACTGGCGCATTTGGCCCAATGCGTCAGTGCGTTAAATGGAGCAGTGTAGTTCACTGCTAGCGCCACCTCTGTGTTAAAATAAAATGACGCAGCATTGGTGCAAAGGGCTTGAAAATGAGGCCCTGAGTTCCTTGTCACAAAAAAGCAGAGTCGTATTATTTTAAAGTACCTCCAGCACAAATTAGGAAAATTTTGCTAACTGACACAAAACGTATTTATTTAGATCCCTTAGTTTCCCGGCTCGCAGTTGAAGGTTACGAATACTGGAAGAGCACTATTGACTTGAAAAGTGTATGGGGAGCACAAGATTGGCAGATACAGGGTAGGGAAGCTTTATTTCGAGCATGCCTGATTCCTGTGCAAATGATTTTCTTAAATGATACTATTCAGCAGACGTCATGTCTGGGGTTAGCAAAAATTAAAGACATGAACACGCCCAGTATTCCCACTCCTGCAAGGTTTAAAGCTTGGCAATATTTCCTTAAAATCACAGAGGAAAGGCTAGATGCAATGGTTAAGGCTGGTACCTATAATTCTTCACTTTCCAGGCCCGGCGGATGGTTAATATGGCCCACTGACACTAATGAGTGTCAAGCACGTTTCGTGAACTCTTCAGGGGGGGTTTCAATTAACAGGCCAGACTCTCGCATTACATCGGGTCAACATACAGGTACAATTACAACATACAGTGTGGATAAACTGTGCCAGCAATAGGTACAGACTAACACGTTAGCTGCAGTTAAGAAACATCTGAACACTCTTTCTGAAGATGTAGACTTGCAGGATTTTCTGCTGGGTCCTAGAAAAGAGTGCTCGAAAAGGTTTGTATATGCTGTGTACAGTGACATTTGGAAACGTTCACAGATTGAGGCTGCTGCACATTTAAGGCAGTTGGATAAGGAAAACTTAGAGAAGGCTTTAGCAGTTGTCGACAACGGCATGAATACTTTGTCCAACAGGATCTATTCACTATCAAATATAGTGTCATCAGCTGTTATCATTCAGACAGACTTGTCCCGGTTATATCATGGACAGACACAGCTACGTTCCATCATGCAGCTGGGTTGGACTTTACAGACACTGAAAAAAGTCCGTATTCGATGGAAGTACATTAACGGGGGTGAATTCTTCACTGCTTTTAATTTTTCCAGAGAACAACAGACAATGGCTAAAAGGGAGGCTTTCACGGTAGCAGAGTCCTTCAACTATCTGGCTCTTAAATGGCAAAATTAATTTACCCATTTCGACCTTTCGTTTCTCAAGCTGCCTGAAACATCTGGGGAGTATGGGAACAGTGGGAAGGTACGAGCAACTAGGAGATAGCTATATTAAGGAAGAGTGGGAGTTGCCCTTTGATTATAAATGTCTGAACGGCAAAACAGAGGTCTTCCTTAGCAGAAGTGAATGTGAGACTGTTGTTAGTCATTCAATAATATGCAAGCAGGTGTCCCTTCACGGTCTTTGCAATGTGGGGGTCGCAAACTTGGCCTGTTTGCTGAAGGGTACTCCCGTCCCTTTGATTCGCCCTGTATTTCATGTACTTTCCAAAGTTATGTGGTACTGAATGATCAAAGTTGTTGCGGCGTGCGACCAGCAATTGCCTTTGCAATCTTGGTCTCGAAGATCATTACGTGTTGTGAACATGTTTTATTCCCCCCCATACGAGAGATAAAAGTATCTGACATGTGGCCCCACATAGATACTATTAATGTGAACTATGACAAGCTGAGCAGGCTAAAGGCGCTATTGTTTCAAAAACAGGTCACCTTGACATCCGCAAGAGAGACGTATGCTCTCCAGATTGCGAGATCATCAGCTGAGATACAATCCCTATTAAATACCAACTTCCCCAAGCATTTTGGAGAACTGTTATCCACAATATTCAATGCTTCAAGCACTAGTGGAATTGTCCACTTCTTTAAGGCTATCGGGTCTGGTTTCGTGTCCATCTTCCAGACTGTCTTCCTAGTCATCCCGTCGGCCATCCATTCTCTCTTTTCAAGTGTGTTTGGTGGCTTTCCAATTATTTTGACTTTGATTGGCGGACTACTACTGCTATTTCTTCAGATTCATAGTGGTTGCTTCTTTACAGCTACGCAGAGCAATCGAGCCGCTCCCACCTACTCCGCTGTGCCGTAAACGTATGGTTCGGATCTTCGGTGCACCCATGCTGGTGGAACTGGAGCATGACTGGTCGTTGTCATTTCGGCCCCTTCTCTGGTGCGTACAACCAGTTTTCCGCTTCATATGGTGCCTCTTTGAACACCTGCCTATGGTCTGTCTTGTTGTTGCACCGACATCTCCTGTGGACCACGAACTGCTGATGTCCCCGATGAGGGTTCATACATGGTCATGTACTGCTCACTACTGCTCTGTGGATCCGTTTGTTCGCCCAGCACTCGACTTGACATCAGATGATTTGGACTCATTTTTGAGGTCCTTGGTTGGTGACTTCGATGACACTCTTCGAGATCATGCGTACAGCAAATAATTTGATGAATTGGCTTGCCATTCCCGATTGATATTATGCAATAAATTAACTTGCTTTGGCACGCTGTGCTTGTCATGGTTGACATTAACATCTCTGTATGTATTTTAGCTGAACAGTTTGTATCTCCTTTTCAACACATTTTAAAGAGTTTTTAGCTAGTTTTTATGCTTTTAGCCTTTTTAGTTCAGAGCAATTTTAGCATTTGGGTTCCTGTACCTTCATCATACCTGTTATGGCAATGGGGAGGGTGGTGTGAATCCTAGTTAGTTTTAATGGGATAACAGGAGTTAGCTTAGCCCCTGGCTTGTAGACTCGTGCCCCCGTCACCTAGTGACTTTTAACCTACTTAGCTTGCTCTGTCTTAGCCCATTTAATTATTTAATTCATCTAAGATGGCTGCCTTGTTTATAGTTAGGCCACTTGTTATGCTTTGCATTATCAGTTCCACCGCGCTAAGGCGACAAGATCAAGCAATAAAGACAAACAAACAGTAGGTGTTCACACTTAGGGATTTTCCCTCTCTATACTTTCGAGGGATTGTTTATAATAGTTGCCGTCCCAAGCATGTCTGTTATCTATTGTTTGGGAACACACCTACATCGGGGTCCTGGTAGATCTGTATAAATACATCCCACTTTAGACAGATAATCAGAGGGATTCCTACCAGAGGGCATCACCAAAATCACTGATATTGATGCTGCACGTCGTCTTGACACTGACCCAGTCTTCGTGTCCCTGGGGAGTCTGCGATTGAGACCTCATTCCAAGGTAACAAGGATTGGGGGCTCCTCTCATGGACCTGGCATTGGCAAATTAGGTTTAGCAAACCCAGCTCTCCTTTAGGTAGGAGGTTAGGCCTATCATATTAGGGTAATATGGCATATTACATCTTGTATGTCTTTTACATGCATTGCAAGATGGTGGGGGTCTTTATCATAATGACTCTCGTCTTCACAATTCTGTTTCTTGCATGATTCATTATCCTAATCATTGCAGCCCATGCAACATATCGCAAACTGCAGTTGTGTTAAATAAAAACTATTGAAACTTTACTGCATCTTTGTCATTGCCTGTGTTTGTATGAGACATGATATATCTGTGAGAAAGGGGTAATCTCCGTCTAACCACAACACTCCCTGAGATGTCTTATTTTCGAGTCCATGCGTAAAGGCTGCCACAAATCACCTTCTACTATTGTGTTTTTGGTGAGGTGCTGCTAGTGAGCCAGTAAGGTTGGGACAACAGTTGCGACTTGTTGTAGAATAGGCATATTCGCCTACAAACAAAAATACTGTCATCCTTTAACCAGCAGTCTTGCCTAGAGCAAGAGTCCAAACTACGACACAGTCATGTGACCAGAGTCAAGCTGCAGACACCAACTGGATAAGGTAAGAAAACGCCAACTTTCTAAAAGTGGCATTTTCAGAATTGTAATATAAAATCTGACTGCACTATAGGTTAGGATTTTAAATTAGGATTCCAGACACACTAAACATGACCTAAATATCTGTTCCCATTTAGAAAATACACCTATAAAATGTAATAAGGCAACTTCAATGTTATCCAATAGTGGAAAATGAATTTAAGAGTTTTTCACTACCAGGACAAGTAAAACCTAAAGTACAAGTCCAACGTTTTACATGCAGTGCACCCTGCCCTTGTGACTGTCCAGGGCCTACCTTAGGGGTGACTCACCTGTATTTAAAAAGGAAGGTTTGGGTTAGGCAAAAGCTTTATTTGGCCAGGTCGACATGGCAGTTTAGACTGTACACACAGGTCCTGCACTGGCAGGGCTTAAAGGGCTACTTAAGTGGTTGACACAATTAGTGCTGCAAACCCAGATATAGATAAATTAAATATGCCAATGGGGTATAAGCTCTTGTTACCATGTTTTGAGCAGAGAGCACAAGCACTCTAGCACTGGTTAGAAGACGCAAAGTATGCAGAGTCCTAAGTCCAGCAAAAAACAAAGTTGCCAAAAACAGGAGGTCTGTGGGCGAAAAATTAAGGGGAAACCAAGCCAAGAGTGCCACGTCGAAAATACTTCAATGTGGAGTCTAGCAGATTTTTCAAAATATTAAGCCATTGTTTTCTCACATAGGTAAACCATGACTGTAACTCAGTTTGCAATTACCTCAGCTTGACGTTTGAGCCGACATTCCTGGGGCTGGAGTTGGAAGAGCAAATCTACCCAGCTAAGATAATGGTACAGTCTCTAACAGGAGTTGAGGTTGTGGCATGTATCCACACATATGTTGCTATTTCAAGCTTTGGACTTGTGAATATCTCCTTGCAGTTCTCTTTCATCAAGGTCCATACCCTTGGTGGAGGTTTCTCTTGCTTGAGTCCCTTATTTCTGTGATAGACTTCGCCATCAGCACTATGAAACATTTCACTACTTCAACTCAATTTTAAGCGTGAACACAATGGTTCTCATTTCCTTGATGTAAGACCCTACAACCCCTTCATTCCATCTTTTTATTTTGAGATAAATCACTAGGGGAACCCTTACATTTTTGTGCGTTCACTTTTTTCCCAATTTGTGTAACTCCTTTCAAAAGTCTCTTGTTGCTTTCACCTTCCACTGACAGCTGCACTCATGCATCCTCTTCAATCAATAACTCTGCTTGGCAGAGTAAATGCTTGTGTAGGTCAATTAAAGTCATTTTTCATTCACACTGTATTTCACTTACTTTGTGTGTCACTTCAGTGTATGATGTTTATATTGCCTTTCTTTTCAAAGTTTAATTAAAAATGTTGTAATGAGTCACTTCAGTTCAAAATCAAGTTATCAAGTTGCATGGTTAATGGTGATTAGTTGTTTCACTTTTAAGAATATGATTTTGCATAATGTATTTTTCAATAGGGATATTACAATTTTCTTTTATGGGGTTACCTTTTAATCTTCCGTGTACGTGATTAGTTGTTTCACTTTTAAGAATATGATTTTGCATAATGTATTTTTCAATAGGTATCTTACAATTTTCTTTTATGGGGTTACCTTTCTCTCTTCCTTGTACACCTCGATTTTTTCAGGTGTATGCTTTTTTGTAGATACCGACCTCAAGAAACCAGTGGAATTGTCTTTTGGGACAAGAATGAGATCATAAGTGATAACATCAGGAAAATGAACCAACATGTCAATCAGACTAACTTGTCCCTAGCCACATATACGATGCGCCTGAATCACCACGGAAATTCAAAATCCATACATTGTGAGATTCTGCAAATAAAGTGTGCAGATTTTCACATTCTGGAGCAGGCTTCTCCAATGAGTAGCTTGTGAGCTACTACTAGCTTTCCAGCTACCCTTTACTAGTTCACCTGTGCGCACGCCCAGCCTACTTAATTAGAAGCTTTTGCTTGGTTGAATTAATATAAGTCTAACAAAATTTTAAATGTGTATTTGAGACAAAAATTGTGTATTTTCTGAAACTATAGTTTCCAAGCCATTAAAGCTGATATTTGAATAGTAAATCATGCAGCAATGGGAGGCTCATTACGAATGTTATTACCTTGGTATCATTACCCTGGTACCAGGGACATTGCAGCTGTTATGTATTACCCTTGTAGACGAGAACAGTAATATATTCTTGCCTGATGTGTACAACACTAATGATAGTAGCTCAGGATGGTTTTAATTGAACCTAAGTAGCCCTTTTAAATGAAAAGGTCAGAGACCCCTGTTCTAGCGCATTGACATCTCAGTGAGTGAGCCCCAAAATGAAATCTGCCCAGCTGCAAGTATCTAGCCTTCGACATTCCTCCAAATTATAATTTGCTTTTCCATCTTTCACTTTTTACTTTTGTCACGTGGAAAAGATTTTGATGCTGAGAAAAGTTATGAGTGTTTTGTGCACTTTCAAATCAAGTCACACATTTATCCCATCCCTTTACAGAACGTAAGTTTGATGTCCTAGCAGAGGTGCAAAATTCCTTGTACATGTTTGTGACTGTTCATGTGCACCTACCAATAAATACCTTTGTGGTTTTCCCCAGTGTTAGAAATGACCATTCACCCTGCAACTGCACGCCTTCCTCTCATTTACTCAACTTAATTCTGTGCAAAATGTGGCCATCTTCCATGATTCCACACAGTAGTAACTGGAATTTGTAATAGGAAAGTTCTGCAGATCCAGTATCTGAGAATGTGTGAATTTCTACCTAAAATTGTTCTTTTAGCCACTGTAAATCACACTTGCAACTCTGTCATCTGGGTCCTGACAGTCCCATTCCATCAAGCGACGTTGTGAGATTATATACTAAATAAAAAACCCATTGCTTTGTCTCTCTCTATTTTAGTTATCCCTTTCTATCTCGCTTTCAGTTTGTTTATGGAATATATCTTATTTTCATTGCCAACACTGGAAATAGTGAAATCATTTATTTAGATAGGAACATAAAATAAATCAGTATGATGACTATAATGCCAGACATCCCTAGAAAATCTGAAACATAATTGTTAAAGTCTGGACCATCTTTCCAAGGTTAGAACTTTGCTCCAGTATATATCAAATTGCAGACTCTAACAATACCATGCTAGATTCAGCGAGCTCCAAACTAAGCAAAATTACTAAGTAGAACAGTATAAGAATCTGCTAAAGATAATGATTTTCTTTCAAATATCTGTTAGAAATTAAGTCTCTGGGTGGCAGTCAGTTTGCACTCTGTCCAAGCAGGGACCCTCACTCTAGTCAGTGCAAAGGAGATACACACTTAAGATAACCCCTGCTCACCTTCTTGGTACCTTGGCACAAACAGTCAGGCTTCTCACAGAGGCAATATGTAAAGTATTTGTACCAACACACACAGTAGTACAGAGAAAACACTACAAAACAGACACAACATTAGTTTAGAAAAACAGTCAATATTTATATATATCAAATAAGCCCAAAATGACAAAAATCCAACATGCACAAGTAAAGTTATGAATTTTTAAATTAAAAATTGTCTTACTCCATAGAAAACAATGGATGCGTTGTTGTTACACAAAGCACCTGGGTTGCGTCAAAAATAAAGCTGCAAGCGTATGTCGGAAAAGTCAGTGATGCGTCGATTCCTTGTTCGCAAGTGAGGCCGTGCGTAATTTTTCTCCAGTCGGGTAGGCACTGCATTGTTTTTCTTTCCTGCAAGAAATTGATGCGTCAATTTCTGGATGGGCACCTTGGGTCCGGGCAGGTTCACATGGATTTTAACACCCAGCAATGATGCGTGCAACATGTGGCCGTACAGTGATGAGAAACCGAGTGGCTTGGGGCTTGCTTCAATTTCACCAGCCTGCAAGCAGATGTTACATAATTTCTCCCAGCTGCCATACAGGTGATGCGTCAGTTTTCCAGCTGCGATGCAGGTGGTGCATCAATTTTTCACAGCATGGCTCCTGTGTGTAGTCGTTGAAGGCCCTGAGACTTCAAAACAGGAGGCAAGCTTAGTCCAAGCCCATTGAGACACTTCACTAGCAGGAATATACTACTAAGTCCAGTCCTTGTCCTCTTTCAGATAGAAGCAGCAACTGCAGGCCAACCCAGCAAAGCACAGTACCAAGCAAAGGTGCAGTTCTCCTCCTCCAGTTCTTCTCTTTGGCAGAGGTTCCTCTTGGGTCCAGAAGTTATCTACAAATCTGGAGTTTTGGGTCCACTACTTATACCCCTTCCTGCCTTTGAAGTAGGCAAACTTAAACGGAAAGTCTCTGTTGTTCACCAGATTCTGCCTTGCCCAGGCCTGGCCCTCAACACACACCAGGGGTTGGAGACTGCATTGTGTGAGGGCAGGCACCACCCTTTCAGGTGTAAGTGCAGCTCCTCCCTCCACTCTAGCCCAGACAGTCCATCAGGATATGCAGGCTACATCCCAGCCCAACTGTCATTCTGACCCAGGAAGGGAATACACAAGCAGGCAGAGTCATAGAATGGTTTAAGCAAGAAAATGCCCACTTTTTAAAAGTGGCATTTTCAAACTGGCGATTGAAAAGCCAGCTTTACCAAAAGATGTATGTTTAAATTGTGAGTTCAAAGACCCCAAGCTCCATATCTCTATTTGCTCCCAAAGGGAAACTACGCATAAAAGATATGTAAAGGCAGCCCCCATGTTAACCTACGAGAAGGATAGGCCTTGCAACAGTGAAAACCGAATGTGGCACTATTTCACTGTCAGGACATCAGTATATGTCCTACCTTTAACATACACTGCACCCTGCCCATGGGGCTATCTAGGGCTTACCTTAGGGGTGCATTACGTGTACAAAAAGTGAAGGTTTGGGCCTGGCAAGTGGGTATACTTATCAGGTCGAATTGGCAGTTTAAAACTGCACACACAGACACTGCAGTGGCAGGTCTGAGCCACGTTTACTGGGAAACTTGTGTGGGTGGCACAATAAGTGCTGTAGGCCCACTAGCAGCATTTGATTTATAGGCTAAGGGCACCTCTAGTGCACTTTACTAGGGACTTACTGGTAAATCAAATGTGCCAATCATGGAAAAGCCAATTATACCTACAGTTTACCCAGAGAGCACTTGCACTTCAGCACTGGTCAGCAGTGGTAGAGTGCCCAGAGTACCAAAACCAGCAAAAACAGAGTCCAGCACACAGTCAAAACATGGGAAGCAGAGGCAAAAACGACAGGGGAGAACCTGCCAATGAAGCCAGGTCTAACAATATCAGTGATCAAATATCAGAGTAAAAACAAAGTTTCCACATTTAGGACAGACTGATGTGGAAGTTACTTCAAATGCACTCTGCATTCAGCATCTTTTAGGAGGATCACTAACAATACTTGGAGGAAAAATCAGAGGAAACGGAAACAAAAAGCCAATTTGGGCGACAACAATATTGGTGAAAAAGGGGCAGTAAAAAATCACAAACCTGATATTCAATCCAAAAAGTTTTTTTAAATAAAGTACCAAACTCAAACAATTCTTGCAATCCTTAAACAAACTCTGAAACGCCTATAGGTCTGGCATTGTCCATCAGTCTTTTAGCAACTCTTGTTTTGATTTTTTTTTTTTTTTAATCGTTATTGTTCTTAAAGCTGCTGGGTGTTTGTTAATCTAAAGAAACAATGACTAAAAGCAAACATGTAAACATGACACACATTACCATAGTAATCCCTGGCAACGAAGGGACCTACCTTATGTGAGGATGTGATCATTGTGAAAGAACAGAATCCTGTTCTTCATGATGAAGTCAGCCATTCGCTGAAGTGGACTGACGCATTGCCCCTTGATGCATGCTTGAGTGGGTTGGAGACAAATGTGAATGAGACAACAACAGATAAATTGATGAAGTACAATTATACACATAATTTCAGTGAAATCAAAATGTCTTGGCTAACGCAGATCTAAAAAAGCCAATCATTTTGCCATTGACTGACAACCTCTAGCCATTAAGAAAGTAGGAAAGACGTGTTTCAAGTGTTGCAATGTAAACAACTTAAAGGCAATGATCTTTCTGTTCAAAGTTTAAAAAGAACTCTTGGTGAACCGTTTATTCTGAAGAACTGTCCGTTTATGAATTCACATGTATAACATTGAAGCTTTCGGTTTGTGTACATCATGCTAGTAAAATAAGAATAAATGAATACATAAACAATTTCAAATGGACACAATCTGTTGTGCAATCTGTAAAATTCCAATAGTCAAGTAAACAAAGGACACTTCAAAAGGAATTTATAACAACATGGGCAGGAGCTGATGTTGGAGTGTGCCTTTTAAAATTAATATTAACATGAAAAGCTTGCAATATATTGTGTAATGAAGCTGCATAGAAAATGTGTTAATGTAGAAAATAATGCACACGTTTGAAATGCGCCCACGGGAAGTGACTATCAATGTATTCGAAGACTAATGAAAGTTATTAATGATGAATTAATAATGTACTAATGTTTTGACTTTGTATTAGCATATCATAATTAGAGTCATGTATTAGGGGTTTGTTAACTAAAATTACTAGGCCTTAGTTAGCGAGGGTCTGGGCCTAGCTGCCTGGTCTCATATTAAGCTGTGTTTATCCTAACGTGCAATGTGCTGTCTTCCTGAAGGACACAAAACTGTACTTTTCCAGAAGCTAGAGATGTGTGTGTAGCCGTAGTAAATTCTTTCTCATGGGACCCGACTTGCTCAAGGAGACATTCTTGCTGAATGCAACAGTGTAATTCGTAACAGGTGGAAGGCTGCCTGGAGTAGGGGAAAACAATGGGACTACTGACTGAAGCGTAAAGTGTAACTTTTCTTACCTGACATTCCACCCGATGAAGACATCAATAACGTGAGCCAATCAACGACATGAGATCTGTGTTCTGTGGAAATTTCTAGTGAAGTGCGTGGAGAATTATTGGACAGAGATAATGATGCACCAAATATTATCCAATGGGGAATTAAGGGCTAGTTCGACAGTTTTGATATAACCGCATAACCCGAGGAGAAATCAGCCATTATTATTTGGACATTCTACTTTAAGCCATACTTTGGCCTTTTTAAGAATTTGTCGTTTCTTCCTAATATTCTAACTATCCTCTATTCGTCCTTACAGATGTTTGCTTCTCCTCCATACGAGGGAAGAGCCCTATTCTTTAGCTATGCCATACAGAGACTTTGCCCTGTCCTATCTTTGCTGATGGTGAATCGACTGACGTCCTGAGGACGAAGACTGACGATGTTTGCTGATTCGTTGGAGGGGTAACTATCTGATGATAACTAATTGTCTGTTTGCCTTTTCTTTTTAGGTACCAACTGCTCTTTTGATAGAGGCCATAGTTAGATGTTTTCCAAATTTGTGTTTGCTAAATTGTTTTGCATGAAGCCCAACATGCTGATGCTTATTCGAGGTTAGTTAAGGTGTTCACTAATATCTGACACAAATAGACAAATGACTAAGTGCTTGCTTTGTTGAATCATGTACTACTGAGACTTTGCTAAGTTGCTTCATAATAATGACGTGTGAATATTCTCCATGCATTGAAATGGCATTCTAATTGCTAATTAGAAAAGTTACTAGTGAGACTGATTGCTAATGAGATTAACGGAGATGACTATTAGATTGTAACCAATAGGGAATAAATATCCTAACACCTACCTAGATTTGTGTGGTTATTCCTGACTGAAAGGTCATGGTGTATTCACTTTAATGATCCTTGTTAAATGTTATTGATTAACTTGTTGATTAGTTACTAAAATTATTGATTGGGTTATGGATATATTGATTTTGTGATGCCAGAAAGATATCTCGTACTTGGAAGTCTCCAAACGTGGTCAAAAGATTCATCGGCCTAGGCGTGTCTCCTTGTAACTTTACTTATCAAGGTTCTGACGCGCTATCACTGATAACATGTGGAATGTGGCCTGTGCTCACATCTGTTAGAACAGTCTTGCTTTCACCGAGGACTCTAAACACAAAGGCAACACTAACATAATTATAAAGTAAAACTAAAAGCACTAGCACTAAAGGGAACTACAATGGTATGTGCATTGTAATAAAGCAAAATGCAGTCACTCAAAGTAAAGTTAACAAGTGGTTGAAGTAGGCTGACCCATAGCCACATTACCCATGCTGTATGCTGGAATGGGAGTAACCAAAATGTTAATGACACAACAACAGAGGAATGAATGAAGAGAGGTAGCTAAAAGCCCTTTTAAGTAAGTATATTTTACACATAATTTTGGTAAAATCAAAAGGTCTTGGCTAATGAATGACCTAAAAAATGAAAAGGGGAAGTTTAAAGAAAAACTAAAGAAACATGACGAAATAAAACAGAAAAGTAATGTGAGTGTTTAAGGTTGCAATAGTATGTTTTCTGTGTATTCGACTTTTTCCTGCTATCAGAACAGGAAGCAGTAACAAAGGAAGTAGGTGACAGAGAAAAGGATAGAAAAAGAAGGCAGTTACAACAAACGAACAATGAAAGAAGGTGGGGACTTATGTTTTGCCCCTGACTGAGTCCCACAACCCTTCCTGCTCCCACCCCGCTGACAAACATTGTCCTATGTGTGCTGTAAGGCTTCATATTGTTCAGTCACAGTTCTGATGTCATGATACCAGTTTTGTGCGTGCCAGCACGTGAGGGATTGTGTGGGATGGTGTTGGTTTCCAGTTTTTCAGTATGGTTAATCTTTTGTGCTGGGTGGGTCATCAGGGCTCATCAGGCTAGTGCTCTAAAGGAAAATCCGGAGTTTGGACTTATCTTAAAAGAGTGAACCCAAGATGTAAGGGTGTGCTTGTTTGTGCTTTGTAATAGCAATTTAAAAGCCTGATAACCAGAGGTCCTTAAGCAAGAGTGATATTGAGGACACATAAAAAGTGTGCAATTACAGAGCCATTTTGCATTATTGTTGTTACACAATGCATGCCTCACCATGCAACACAGTCCAAGTCGAACATGTGAGACAGTCCTGACTTTTACGCTAGAGCACTTTGCACTGTTGGATGTTTTGTTTCTCTTTCACCCTCATATATAATTAGGAGGATAAAAATTCCAGTATTGAGTGAATTTGGCCAAAGAGCTAAGGATGGCTGGGTGTGTCATAGGGTCACTTTACAGCTAGAGACATCTTTGCTCCCTGTCTCGCCCCAGGCTGCCCACTAGTAAGTCCTGGCCAGTACTGCTTCCATCCTCAGACGATGCAGCATCCAGGATAATCTAGCAAGGCTTAGAGTGTACACAAAGCTTAGAGTGTACAATGCTTCAGAGGTAGGAAGAGACTTGGAGCTGAAAGAAGCAAGATAGTGGTGTGGACAAACAGGCGTAGGGTGCTGAGACAGCTTGTGGAAAAAATGGAGCACGGCAGAGAGGTAAAAAGAAAGAGGATGGGATACGGATATAAAGAGAAAGAAAATCAGGGTGTTAGAGGGAAAGGGTCATTAAAAGAAATAGTTAGACGCAGGTACGATAGAGAGATATAAAAAGTAGTCAAGTGGTGCAGTGGTGAATAGTATGCAAGAGTTAATCAGAAGTGAGAGTGACGGACATCTACTCAAAGAGACGGTGAGAGAGGGAATGAGAGCTAGAAGTACCGGGATATAGGAAAAGACAGAGAGAGTGAAATAAGAAAAGAGTGTGAGTTGAGAGACAATAAGAAGAATTGACAGACAGAGAGTACCAGAGTGATACAGGTGAGAGAGGAGGAAAACAGACCTGTAGGTACACTTCGAAAATGCTATCGAAAAGTAGAATGCTACTGCTGTGTGCCCCCTGGGAGAAGCCCGGCCTCACAGTGGACCACCCCTATTCTTTTTGTCCTCTTTACTGTCTTTGTGCTGCTCTGTAACATCATGAAGTGCAGGAAGGGGTGGCCCTATATCAATGTGTTGAAAATTAGGTTACTGGCTGAGGGTGGTGAAAACCTACTCAAAGTCTAGCCAAGTACACTTGTCCGAAAGTAGTATGCCTCAACCCTTAATCGTTGAGGACAAAATGGTCATCCAAAGCATTAGCTTTTTAAGAGCAAGTGCCTTCACCCAGCATTAGGTGGCATGCTTCATCATCGGGCATTACTCCTCATAGAGCCGGAATTGCTATGCCCAATGGGCCCCACAAGAAGGCTCTTTGCCGGAGATCTTTTCGGAAGGTGCTAGAAACTACCTAGCATGTGAATTCTGCTTGAGTGTGAGAAAAGTGTGAAGGACTGGGAAAGGTGAATTAAAATTGACTGCAGTCACTTTACTATAAGTGGTAGATGCCAAAATTAAACACAAAAGGGGGATGAAAATCAGAAGTTATGAACTGACAATCTCCTATGAAAAATCTGTGTGTATAAATCCTACACTACCAGAATGAAGGTCTACATGTTTCACTCCCTTATTAGTCCCTATTGATCTAGTGGTGTTACTTCAGGAACATAGAAAAAACCTAATCCTTACTGGAAGAGAGCAAAAAGTGTGCCTAGATCCTAATGTGCCATACATTGATGCATGTATGTACTTCCTCTACTGGTGACCTGTAGTAAAAGCAAGAAAACATGAACAAATCAGGTAGGTAACTTGAATCATACAGACTGTGTATATTGTCACCATTTGTGCTCTTGATTCCAGATCAAAAACATTGGACAATTTGAAATCTTCACATCAGACATCTTATCCTCCCACAGTCTGGAAAAGGTCCCCTAGGTATTACGTGGGCTAAACAGCACCTACAAATTTTATGACATTTATGATGAATATGAGGATGTTTGGAAAAGGATATTGCCAAAAAGCAAAAACAACAAACAATAAATAAAATTGGCTTCTACATGAGCACTGAAGATGAATGTATATTAATTTGCTGACATATTCGTCATTAGCTCAAATGCAACCACCTCTTTTGAAACATTTTGGTAAAAAAGCCACCTCAAAGACCACAAATAAGTTATATGTGTATTACTGAATGCCACTCAGCACCATGTCCATAGCAGTGGCATAATGTGAATGAAACCCTACTATAACAGCAACCACACTCCTTGTTAGGGTGTCACAAGCAATCCCTAAATTAACCTGTGCTCACCCCTCTGATAGTTGGCACAATGCAGCCAGGTTTAACTTAGAAGAGGTGTGTAAAGTATTTATGCAGCATTTCAAACAGTAATAAAGTGACAACATCATGCAAGAAAAATCCCACAACAATTTGAAAAAATAAGAGTACAATTTAATAAATAATTTGACACCAAAATGACAAAAATGCAATCAGTAGAACCGGAGATATACAGTTTTAATGATTTCAGTGAATAAAGTGCCAAAGAACACAAAGGGCCTCATTCTGACCCTGGCGGTTGAAAACCACCAGGGCAGAGTGCCGCGGAAGCACCGCCAACAGGCTGGCGGTGCTTCATGGGCAATTCTGACCGCGGCGGTAAAGCCGCGGTCAGAAAAGGGCAACCGGCGGTTTCCCGCCGGTTTACCCCTGCCCCAAAGAATCCTCCATGGCGGCGCTGCTCGCAGCACCGCCATGGGGATTCCGACCCCCTTCCCGCCATCCTGGTCCTGGCGATAAATACCGCCAGGAACAGGATGGCGGGAACGGGTGTCGTGGGGCCCCTGGGGGCCCCTGCACTGCCCATGCCACAGGCATGGGCAGTGCAGGGGCCCCCTAACAGGGCCCCATAATGATTTTCAGTGTCTGCCTAGTAGACACTGAAAATCGCGACGGGTGCCACTGCACCCGTCGCACCCCTTCAACTCGGCCGGCTCCATTCGGAGCCGGCTTCATTGTTGAAGGGGCTTTCCCGCTGGGCCGGCGGGCGGCCTTCTGGCGGTCGCCCACCGGCCCAGCGGGAAAGTCAGAATGACCGCGCGGTCATTTGACCGCGGTACGGTCTTCTGGCGGTTCCCGCCAGACGGGCGGCTTCCGCCGCCCGCCGGGGTCCGAATGAGGCCCAAAGTGTCAACTATGGTTATCTAGTCATGCTGCTCCAGGACAAAGCCACAAGTTTAGGAGGACTGAACAAGAGTACCTTAAATCCTGGATATAGAGCGATGCAAAGTCCTTGCTTTGAGGTGAGCTGGCCGATGTGGAGAAAACATTCATGTGGAGCTTGCAATGGGAACTCCTGCACAAAGATGCTTTGCAAAGTGAAGTCACTGACCATTACGGAAACTTGTGATTCGAGGTCCAGCTGGGCCGATTGTCGGCATCAAGATGCATCATGCTGGATCAAGCTGACATAGCTGTTGAGGTAATGTGCAGTCCTCGAAGCTGCAAGAACAGAGAAGCCTGTTGTATCCCTTTGGCTTGAGAACAGGAGGACAGCCTACTGATGCTTGGAGGTCTTGGAGTCTTTGAACACACAGGCAGGGTGGCTTAAGCAGGGCAGCTCACCGCAAAAGAACCTTGGTGCAACAACAGCAGGCCTAGTGCAGCAGAGCAATAGTCAGGCAGAAAAGCAGGTCAGCAAGGAAGGTCTCACAGCTGGACAGTCCTTCTTCCTGGCAGAGTCTACAGGTCCAGAAGTCATCTGAAGAGTTGGTGAATGAAGTCCAGTGTTTATACCTTGTTCTTACTTAGAAGAAGGAGAAGCTTCTAGAGGTTTCGGCCCGTCCCCATTAAGTGCTTGGAACTTCCTGCCTTCTTGTCTTGGCCCCAGATTGTCTGAGATCACAATAGACTACTGTCAAACCCCCTTGTGAGACACCTCAGGCAGGGCATTTGTGATATGCAAGTGTAGTGGGTGACAGTTCTTAACCCTAATTAACTCAGAGTGGCCCCGTTCTTCCAACACCTGTCGTCCCTCTGTCTCACTGTCTGGGAGCAAAACAAAAAGACAAACTGCCAAATAAACCTGGTCATTTCACCCAAGATGCAGACAGCAGACACCAAATGGTTGTGACAGGAAAATGGCAACTTTCTAAAAGTGGTATTTTCAGAATTGTGATTACAAATCTGACTTTACCATTAAAGAGGGTTTTTGATTACAATTATATGGACAGCAAACATGAGCTGTCTACCTGCTCCCAATTGAAAGTTATCACATATTAAATGTAATAAGGTATCTAAAGTATATCCTATGAGAGAGGTAGGCCTTGTAGTAGTGAAAAACCCATTTAAGTCTTTTTCACTATTGTTAGAAATGGGGTCTTTGGTTGGCAGTCAGGTTGCCCCCTGTCCAAGCAAGGACCCTCACTCTAGTCAGGGTAAGAGAGAATCACCCTCAGCTAACCCCCGCTCATCCCCTTGGTAGCTTGGCATGAGCAGTAGGCTTAACTTCAGAGTGATAGGTGTAAAGTATTTGTACCAACATACACAGTAATTCAACAAAAACACTACAAAATGACACAACACAGGGTTAGAAAAATATAAAAAATATATCTAAACAAAACAAGCCCAGAACAACAAAAATCCACAATACACAAGTCAATTTATCAATTAAAAGCCAAAAATAGTCTTCATGTGGTTTTAAACACTAACGCTGTTAGCGTGGAAATGTACCTGAGTGCATAAAAAATAACCCAGCACGGGCGAGTATGCATCAAAAAGGGCTTGCGATGCGTCAATATCACTCAGGAGTGAGACCGTGCGTTGTTTCTCCTTCAATCGAGTCGGCGTGCATAATTTCTTCTCTCAGCAGGAGAGAAGAGAGTCGCTTTGAACCGCACTCTTGGGTCTGGGCCGGCCTTGTGTAATTTTTGCATTCCCAGCGATGTTTGTGTTGGAAATCCTGCTGTATGATGATCTGAAAACCACGCAGCGCAGGTTGCGATCTCACCAGCCTCCATCAGTGATGCTGCACGTCGTTTCTCCAGCCGCTGGCATTGATCTTCCGGTTGCGTTGAAGGCGAGCGTCGATTTTCAGCCGTGAAGCCGACGGCACGCCGATTTTTCAGCCACAGATAGGAGTGGCATGGATCTTTTCCCCGCACGGCGGTCGGTGTGTGGATTTCTCACTCTTGCCGCACGGTGATCCAAAAACCACGCAGCGCAGGTTGCGATCTCACCAGCCTCGGTCAGCGATGCTGCACATCATTTCTCCAACTGCGGACGTCGATCTTCCGGTCGTGTTGCAGGCGAGCATTGATTTTCAGCCACGAAGACGGCGGTGCGTCAATTATTCAACTGCAGATCAGAGTCGCATCGATCTTTTCCCCGCACGGAGGTCGATGCGCGGATTTCTCACTCTTGGCCTGCCAGCTTCTTCTTTCAGCGTCCGAGGAACTGGATGGGCACCACTTGGCAGAGTAGAAGTCTCAGCAGAAGCTCCAGGTGCGGGCAGAGAGAAGTCTTTGCTGTCCCTGAGACTTCAAACAAGAGACGTCAAGCTCTAAATCAAGCCCTTCGATATTCTTCACAAGATGGAAGGCAACACAAAGTCTAGTCTTTGTCCTCTAGCTCAGGCAGAAGCAGCAACTGCAGTCACAGTCACAGGCAGGGCAGCTCTTCTTCCTCAGCTTTTCAGCTCTTCTGCAGGCAGAAGTTCCTCTTGGTTTCCAGAAGTGTTCTAAAGTCTGTGGTTTTGGGTGCCCTTCTTATACCCATTTTGCCCTTTGAAGTATGCTTACGTCAAAGAAAAGTTTGTGAAATCCTGCCTTGCCCAGGCCAGGCCCCAGACACACACTAGGGGTTTGGAGACTGCATTGTGTGAGGGCAGGCACAGCCCTTTCAGGTGTGAGTGACCACTCCTCCCCTCCCACCTAGCACAGATGGCTCATCAGGAAACGCAGACTACACCCCAGCTCCCTTTGTGGGATATTATTTCCCAAATATTAAGACATTCAGGGTTTCTCACAGAGGTAAACCATGACAGTAACTCAGTTTACAATTACCTCAGCTTGACCCTTCTGCCCACATTCCTGGGGCTGAAGTTAGAAGAGCAAATCTACCCAGCTAAGATAATGGTACAGGCGCTAACAAAAGTTGAGGTTGTGGCATGCATCTACACTGATGTTGCTGTTTCAAGCTTTGGACTTGTGAATATCTCTTGGCAGTTCTCTTTCATCAAGGTCCATACCCCTGGTTGAGGTTTCTCCTGCTTGAGCCCCTTATTTCTGTGATAGACTTCGCCATCAGCACTATGAAACATTTTAGTACTTCATCTCTATTTTAAGCGTGATCACAATGGTTCTCATTTGTCCTGTAAATCAAATGCTGCTAGTGGGCCTACAGCATTGATTGTGCCACCCACTTGAGTAGCCCTGTAAACATGGCTCAGACCTGCCACTGCAGTGTATGTGTGTGCAGTTTTAAACTGCCAATTCAACCTGGCAAGTATACCCACTTGCCAGGCCCAAACCTTCACTTTTTGTACACGTAATGCACCCTTAAGGTAAGCCCTAGATAGCCCCATGGGCAGGGTGCAGTGTATGTTAAAGGTAGGACATATACTGATGTCCTGACAGTGAAATACTGCCAAATTCGTTTTTCACTGTTGCAAGGTTTATCTCTCTCATAGGTTGGCATTGGGGTTGCCTTTACATATCTTTTAAGCCCAGTTTCCCTTTGGGAGCAGATAGAGAAATGGAGTTGGGGTCACAACTTAAAAATACATCTTTTGGTAAAGTTGGCTTTTAGATTTTAGACTTTTAAAAAGTGGGCATTTTCTTGCTTAAACCATTCTGTGACACTGCCTGCTTGTGTATTCCCTGTCTGGGTCAGAATGATAGTTGGGCTGTTTTTTAATCTCCTCTAGACAGTGACACAAAGGGAACTGGGGTGTAGCCTACATATCCTGATGGACCGTCTGGGCTAGACTGGAGGGAGGAGCTGCACTTACATCTGAAAGGGTTGTGCCTGCCCTCACACAATGCAGTCTCCAGCCCCCTGGTGTGTGTCTAGGGCCAGGCCTGGGCGAGGCAGGATCTTGTGAACAACAGAGACTTTCCTTTTAAGTTTGCCTACATCAAAGGCAGGAAGGGGTATAAGTAGTGGACCCAAAACCCTAGATTTGTAGATAACTTCTGGATCCAAGAGGAACCTCTGCCAAAGAGAGGAACTGGAGGAGGAGTACTGCACCTTTGTCTGGTACTGTGCTTTGCTGGGTTGGCCTGCAGTTGCTGCTTCTACCTGAAAGAGGACAAGGACCGGACTTTGCAGTATATTCCTGCCTGTGAAGTGTCTCCATGGGCTTGGACTAAGCTTGCCTCCTGTTTTGAAGTCTCAGGGCCATTAAAGACTTCCTCTGCCAGCACTTGGACTTTCTGCTGAGACTCAAACCCTGCCAAGTGGTGCCCACTCCAGTCCTTGGACCCTTGGAAGGTCAAGCGACGCACCATCTGCAACATGGCTGTAAAAAATATGCACCACCTGCATTGCAACTTAGAAATCGATGCACCACCTGCATCACAGCTGGGAAGTTGATGCATCACCTGCATCGCAGCTGGAGAAATGATGTAACATCTGCTTGCGGGCTGGTGACATCGAAGCAAGCCCCAAGCCGCTCGGTTCCTCATCACTGTGCTGCCTGATTTTGCACGTCTCATTGCTGAGTGTTAAAATCGTGAACAAGGTGCCCGGCCAGAAATTGACGCATCATTCTCTTGCAGGAAAGAAAAACAATGCATCACCTACCCGACTGGAGAAAAATTAAGCACAACCTCATTTGCGAGTAAGGAATCAACGCATCACTGACTTCTCTGACATAAGCTTACAGCTTTATTTGTGACGCAACCCAGGTGGTTTGTGTAACAACAACGCATCCATTGTTTTCTATGGAGTAAGACTCTTTTTAATTTAAAAATTCATAACTTTAGTTGTGTATGTTGGATTTTTGTTGTTTTGGCCTTATTTGATATAGATAAATATTGACTGTTTTTCTAAACTGGTGCAGTGTCTATTTTGTAGTGTTTTCTCTGTATTACTGTGTGGGTTGGCACAAATACTTTACACATTGCCTTTGTGAGAAGCCTGACTGCGTGTGCCAATCTACCAAGGAGGTGAGCAGGGGTTATCTTAAGTGTGTATCTCCATTGCACTGACTAGAGTGAGGGTACATGCTTGGACAGAGTGCAAACTAACTGCCAACCAGAGACTTCATTTCTAACAGATATTTGAAAGAAAAACATTATCTTTAGCAGATTCTCAAACTGTTCTACTTAGTAATATTGCGTAGTTTGGAGCTCACTGAATATAGCATGGTATTGATAGAGTCTGCAATGTGAAATATACTGAAGCAAAGTTCTAACCTTGGTAAGATGGTCCAGACTTTAACAATTTTGTTTCAGGAAAGATTTTCTAGAAATGTCTGGCATTATAGTCATAATACTGATTTATTTTATGTTCCTCTCTAAATAAATGATTTCACTATTTCCAGTTTTGGCAATGAAAATAATATATATTCCATAAACAAACTGAATGCGAGATAGAATGGGATAACTAAAATAGAGAGGGACAAAGCAATGGGTGTTTTATTTAGTATATGATCTCACAATGGCGCTTGATGGAATGGGACTGTGAGGACACAGACGACAGAGTTGCAAGTGTGACTAAAAGAACAATTTCTGGTAGAAATTCACACATTCTCAGATATTGAATCTGCAGAATTTTCCTACTGCAAATTCCAGTTACTACTGTGTGGAATCTTGGAAGTTGGCCACATTTTGTACAGTATTAAGGGCCAGATGTAGCAAATTTTAAATTTGCGAGGTGCAAAGTGCGAGTCCATGCGACTCGCACTTTGCACCTCGCAAGTTGGTATGCAGTACGGTGTCTCAGACACCGACTGCAACTCGCTATGGGGTCGCAATGACCCACCCCATGAATATTCATGAGGTGGGTCGCAAATTGCGGCCCCATAGCGAGTATAGGCACTCGCAAACATGGAGGCCTGCTGTCGTCAGCAGACCTCCATGTTCGTGACTGCTGCTAAATAAAGCATTTTTTTTTTTTTTTAAGTGTAGCCCGTGTTCCTTACAGGAAAACGAGCTGCACTTAAAAAAAAAAACGAAACCTTTAGTTTCGGTATTTTTTCAGGGCAGGGAGTGGTCCCTTGGACCACTCCCTGCCCTGAAAAAATATTTGTGGGTCCAGTCACAAACTGGAAGGGGTCCCATGGGGACCCCTTCCAATTTGCGAGTGGGTTACCATCCACTTGAAGTGGATGGTAACTGCGATGCCATTTGCGACCGCGTAGGCGGTCGCAAATGGTATTGCATACCACTCAGACTTGCAAATAGGAAGGGAACACCCCTTCCTATTTGCGAGTCGGAAATGCATATTGCGAGTCGGTACCGACTCGCAATATGCATTTCTGCATAGCAAAGAGGCATTTGCACCTCGCAAACGGCGATTTTCGCCGTTTGCGACGTGCAAATACTTTGCTACATCTGGCCCTAAGTTCAGTAAATGAGAGGGAGGCGTGCAGTTCCAGAGTGAATGGCCGTTTATAGCACTGGGGAAAACCACAAAGGTATTTATTCGTAGGTGTACATGAACAGTCAAAAACATTTACTAGGAATTTTGCACCTCTGCTCGGATTTCTTACTTACGTTCTGTAAAGTGATAGGATAAATGTGTGAATAGATTTGAAAGCGCACAAAACACTCATAACTTTTCTCAGCATCAAAATCTTTTCCGCATGACAAAAGTAAAAAGTGAAAGATGGAAAAACAAATTATAATTTGGAGGAATGGCGATGGCTAGATACTTACAGCTGGGCAGATTTAATCTTGGGGCTCACTCACTGAGATGCTGTCAATGTGCTAGAGCAGGGGTCCCCGACCTTTTTATTAAAAAGGGCTACTTAGTTCAATGAAAACCATCCTGAGCTACTACCATTAGTCTTGTACACATAAGGCAAGAATATATTAGTGTTCACCTCAACAAGGGTAATAAATAACAGCTATAGCTGTAATGCCCCTGGTAACAGCGTAATTATACCATGGTAATAACATGTGTAATGAACCTCCCAATGCTACATGATTTACTATTCAAATATCAGCCTTAACTATGGCTTGGAAATTATAGGTTCGGAAAATACACACATTTTTGTCTCAAATACACATTATAAATTTTGTTAGACATATATTAATTCAACCAGGCGAAAGCTTCTAATTTAGTAGGCTGGCCGGCACACAGGCGAACTAGTAGTGGGTAGCTGGAGAGCTAGTAGTAGCTCATAAGCTACTCGTTGGCTCTAGAATGTCAAAATCTACACACCTTATTTGCAGAATCTCACAATGTATGGATTTTTAATTTCCTTGGTGAGTCAGGCGCATTGTTTATGTGGCTAGGGACAAGTTAGTCTGATTGACATGTTGGTTCATTTTCCTGATCACATCACTTATGATCTCATTCTTGCCCCAAAAGACAATTCCACTGGTTTCTTGAGATCGGTATCTACAAAAAAAGCATACACCTGAAAAAATCGAGGTGTACAAGGAAGAGAGAAAGGTAACCCCATAAAAGAAAATTGTAATATCCCTTTTGAAAAATACATTATGCAAAATCATATTCTTAAAAGTGCAACAACTTATCACCATCAACCTTGCAACTTGATAACTTGATTTTGAACTGAAGTGACTCATTACAACATTTTTAATTAAACTCTGAAAAGAAAGGCAATATAAACATCATACACTGAAGTGACACACAAAGTAAATGAAATATAGTCTGGATGTAAAGTGACTTTAATTGACCTACAAGAGCATTTACTCTGCCAAGCAGAGTTATTGAATGAAGAGGATGCATGAGTGCAGCTGTCAGTTGAAGGTGAAAGCAACAAGAGACTTTTGAAAGGAGTTACAAAAATTGGGAATAAAATGAGCGCAGAGAAATGTAAGGGTTCCCCTGGTGATTTATTTCAAAATAAAATGATGGTATGAAGGTGTCCCTAAGTGAAAGTGCACTTTACTAGGGACTTAATGGTAAATCAAACGTGCCAATCATGGAAAACCAATTATACCTACAGTTTACCCAGGGAGCACTTGCACTTCAGCACTGGTCAGCAGTGATAAAGAGGTCAGAGTACCAAAACCAGCAAAAACAAAGTTCAGCACACAGTCCAAACATGGGAAGCAGAGGCAAAAAAGACAGGGGAGAACCTGCCACGGAAGCCAGGTCTAACAATATCAGTGATCAAATATCAGAGTAAAAACAAAGTTTCCTCATTTAGGACAGACATGTGGACGTTACTTGAAATGCACTCTGCATTCAGCATCTTTTAGGAGGATCACTAACAATACTTGGAGGAAAAATCAGACGAAACGAAAACAAAAAGCCAACTTGGGCTACAACAATATTGGTGAAAAGGGGGCAGTAAAAAATCACAAACCTGATATTCAATCCAAAGTGTATTTCTTTTAATAAAGTACTCAAACTCGAACAATTCTTGCAATCCTCAAACAAACACTAAAAAGCCAATAGGTCTGGTATCGTCCGTCAGTCTTTTAGCAACTCTTGTTTTGTTTTGTCTTGTTTTTTTAAATCCTTGTTGTTCCTAAAGCTGCTGGGTGTTTGTTAATCTAAGAAACAATGACTAAAAGTAAACATTTAAACATGGCACACATTACCATAGTAATCCCTGACACTGAAGGGACCTACCTTGTGTGAGTATGTGGTCATTGTGAAAGAACAGAATCCTGTGCTTCATGATGAAGTCAGTCAATCGCTGAAGTGTACTGACGTATTGCCCATTGATGCATACTTGAGTGGGTTGGAGAAAAATGTGAATGAGACAACAACAGATAAATTGATGAAGTATGACTTAAAACCGCTTTAACTACATCATAAATATAATTTCAGTGATATCAAAAGTTCTTGGCTAACGCAGATCTAAAAAAGCCAATCATTTTGCTATTGGGTGACAACCTCTAGCGTTTGAGAAGGTAGGAAAGAAGTGTTTCAAGTGTTGCAATGTAAACAACTTGAAGGCTAATGTTCTTCCTGTTCAAAGTTTAATAAAGAACTATTGATGGACCTGAGTTCAGAATAAACGTTTATTCTGAAGAACTGTCTGTTTCTGAATTCACACGTATAACATTCAATAAATCAGTACACTTGAAGAGCGCGCTACACATGCGTGAGGGTCTCAAGGCACTAAGGGGAGAGGGAGGGTGCTGCTACTGCTCGAACAGCCAGGATTTGAGAAGTCTCCTGAATGTCAGCGGGTCTTTGATCTGTCGAAGGAGTAGTGGGAGGGTGTTCCATGTCTTGGCGGCGAGGTGGGAGAAGGATCTGCCTCCGGTGGTCGTTCTTCAGATGCGTGGGACGGTGGCGAATGCGAGGTCGGCTGAGCGGAGCTGGCAGTGTGGGGTGTAGAATTGGAGTCGTCTGTTGAGATAGACTGGACTGGTGTTGTGGAGTGCCTTGTGTGCGCAGGTGAGGAGCTTAAAGGTTATCATTTTGTTGATGGGGAGCCAGTGTAGGCCGGCTCTATAAGGAGCAATGCCCGATGATGAAGCATGCCACCTAATGATGGGTGAAGGCACTTGTTCTTAAAAAGCTAATGCTTTGGGTGACAGTTTTGTCCTCGATGATTAGGAGTTGAGGCACACTACTTTCGGACCAGTGTACTTGGCTAGACTTTGAGTAGGTTTTCACCACCCTCAGCCAGTAACCTAATTTCCAACACATTGGTATAGGGCCAACTCTTCCTGCACTTCATGATGTTACAGAGCAGCAGAAAGACAGTAAAGAGGACAAAAAGAATAGGGGTGGTCCACTGTGAGGCCGGGCTGCTCCCAGGGGGCACACAGCAGTAGCATTCTATTTTTCGGTAGCATTTTCAAAGTGTACCTACAGGTCTGTCTTCCTCCTCTCTCACCTGTATCACTCTGGTACTCTCTGTCTGTCCCTTTTTCTTACTGTCCCTCAACTAACACTCTTTTCTTATTTCATTCTCTCTGTCTTTTCCTATATCCCTCTACTTCTAGCTCTCATTCTCTCTCTCACGGTCTCTTTGAATAGCTTTCCGTCACTCTCACTTCTGAGTTTCTCTCGTCATTCTTTACCACTGCACCACTTGACTACTTTCAAGCCAATGGGCCACACAACATAGCTCTTTGGTGGAGATCTTTTCAGAAAGGTGCTAGAAACTACCTAGCATGTGAATACTGCTTGAGTGTGAACAAAGTATGAAGGATTGGGTAAGGTGAATTAAAATTGACTATAGATACTGATGCTGTCACTTTACTATTAGTGGTAGAACCTATGCCAAATTTAAACACGAAAGGGGGATGAAAATCGGAAGTTATGATCTGACAATCTCTTATGAAAAATCTGTGTGTATAAATCCTTCACTACTTGAATAAAGGCCTACATGTTTCACTCCCTTATTAGTCCCTATTGATCTAGTGGTGTTTCTTCAGGAACATAGAAAAAACCTAGTCCTTACTGGAAGAGAGTAAAAAGTGTGCCTACATCCTAATGTGCCATACATTGATGCATGTATGTACTTCCTCTACTGGTTCCATGTAGTAAAAGCAAGAACATGATCAAATCAGATGGGTAACTTGAATCGTACAGACTGTGTATATTGTCAACATTTGTGCTCTTGACTCCAGATGAGAAACATTGGGCAATTTGAAATCTTCACATCAGACATCTTACCCTCCCACAATATGGATACGGCCCCCTCAGGATTACGTGGGCTAAACAGCTCCTACAAATTTGATGACATATATGATGAATATGAGTATGTTTTGAAAAGGATATTGCCAAAAAGCAAAAACCACAAACAATAAATCAAAATATCCTCTGCATGAGCGCCGAAGATGAATGTATGTTAATTCGCTGACATATTCGTCAGTAGCTCAGATGCACCCACCTCTTTTGAAACATTTTGGTAAAAAAAGTCACCTCAAAGATCACAAATCAGTTATATGTGTATTATTGAATGTCACTCTGCACCATGTCCATACTAGTGGGATACTGTGAATGACACCCTACTCTAAAAGCAACCACACTCCTTGTTAGGGTGTCACAAGCAATCCCTAAATTAACCTGTGCTCACCCATCTGATAGCTTGGCACAATGCAGCCAGGCTTAACTTAGAGGAGGTGTGTAAAGTATTTATACAGCATTTCAAACAGTAATAAAGTGACACCACCATGAAAAAAAAATCCCACAACAATTTGAAAAAATAAGAGTACAATTTCAATAAATATTGTGACACCAAAATGACAAAAATGCAATCAGTAGAACCGGAGATATACAGTTTTAATGATTTCAGTAAATACCCTTGTGAGACTCCTCAAGCAGAGCATTTGTGATATGCAAGTGTAGTGGGTGGCAGTTCTTCCCCTTGATTAACTCAGAGTGGCCCATTCTGCCAACACCTGTCTTCCCTCTGTCTCACTGTCTGGGAGCAATACATAAAGGAAAATTGCCATCTAAACCTGGTCATTTCATCCAAGATGCAGGCAGCAGACACCAAATGGTTGAGACAGGAAAATGGCAACTTTCTAAAAGTGGTATTTTCAGAATTGTGATTACAAATCTGACTTTGCCATTAAAGAGGGTTTTTGATTAAAATTCTATGGACAGCAAACGTGAACTGTCTACCTGCTCCCAATTGAAAGTTATCACATATTAAATGTAATAAGGTATCTCAATTATATCCTATGAGAGAGGTAGGACTTGCAGCAGTGTAAAACACATTTAAGACATTTTCACTACTGTTAGAAATGGGGTCTTTGGTCGGCAGTCAGGTTGCCCCCTGTCCAAGCAAGGACCCTCACTCTAGTCAGGGTGAAAGAGAATCACCCTCAGCTAACCCCCGCTCACCCCCTTGGTAGCTTGGCACGAGCAGTAGGCTTAATTTCAGAGTACCAGGTGTAAAGTATTTGTACCAACATACACAGTAATTCAACAAAAACACTACAAAACGACACACCACAGGTTTAGAAAAATAGAAAATATTTATCTAAACAAAACAAGACCAAAATGACAAAAATCGACAATACACAAGTCATCAATTAAAAACCAAAAGAGCCTTCATGTGATTTTAAACACAACGCTAACACTGTTAGCGTGGAAATGTACCTGGGTGCATCAAAAATAACCCTGCAAGGGCGAGTGTGCATCAAAAAGGGCTTGCGATGCGTTGATATCACTCACGAGTGAGACCGTGCATCGTTTCTCCTTCAGTCGAGTCAGCTTGTGTCATTTCTTCTCTCCACAGGAGAGCGATGCATTGATTCGAACCGCACTCTCGGGTCCGGGAAGGCCTTACGTAGTTTTTGCACGCCCAGTGATGTTTGCATCGGAAATCCTGCTGCACGATGATCGCGGGAGTCGATTTTTTGGTCACGTTGCAGGCGAGCATCAATATCCAGCCGGGAATCCAGCAGCACGTTGATTTTTCAGTTACTGATCGGAGTTGTGTGGATCTTTTCCCCGCACAGCGGTCGGTGTGTGGATTTCTCACTCTTGGTCTGCCAGCTTCTCCTTTCAGGGTCCCAGGAACTGGATGGTCATCACTTGGCAGAGTTGGACTCTCAGCAGAGGCTCAATGTGCTGGCAAAGAGAAGTCTTTGCTGTCCATGAGACTTCAAGCAACAGAAAGCAAGCTCTAAATCAAGCCCTTGGAAAATTCTTCACAGGAAGGAAGGCAACACAAAGTCCATTCTTTGTCCTCTAGCACAGGCAGAGGCAGCAACTGCAGGAGGGCTCCACAAAGCACAGTCACAGGCAGGGCAGCTCTTCTTCCTCAACTCTTCCGCTCTTCTCCAGGCAGAGGTTCCTCTTGGTTTTCAGAAGTGTACTAAAGTCTGTGGTTTTGGGTGCCCTTCTTATACCCATTTTGCCCTTTGAAGTAGGCTTACTTCAAAGAAAAATCTCTCTTGTTTGTGAAATCCTGCCTTGCCCAGGCCAGGCCCCAGACACACACCAGGAGGTTGGAGACTGTATCGTGTGAGGGCAGGCACAGCCCTTTCAGGTGTGAGTGACAACTCTTCCCCTCCCTCCTAGCACAGATGGCTCATCAGGAAATGCAGACTACACCCCAGCTCCCTTTGTGTCACTGTCTAGTGAGAGGTGCAACCAGCGCAACTGTCAAACTGACCCAGAATCCACAAACAGGCAGAGTAACAGAAATGGTTTTAGCAAGAAAATGCTCACTTTCTATAAGTGACATTTTCAAACACACAATCTTAAAATCAACTTTACTAAAAGACGTAGTTCAGAGACCCCACACTCCACATGTCCATCTGCTCCCAAAGGGAATCTACACTTTAATCATATTTAAAGGTAGCCCCCATGTTAACCTATGAGATGGACAGGCCTTGCAACAGTGAAAAGCGAATTTAGCAGTATTTCACTGTCAGGACATATAAAACACATTGCTATAAATCCTACCTTAACCATATACTGCACCCTGCCCCTGGGGCTACCTAGGGCCTATATTAGGGGTGCCTTACATGTAAGAAAAGGGAAGGTTTAGGCCTGGCAAGTGGGTACACTTGCCATGTCGAATTTACAGTTTAAAACTGCACACACAGACACTGCAGTGGCAGGTCTGAGCCATGTTTACAGAGCTACTAATGTGGGTGGCACAACTAGTGCTGCAGGCTCTCTCATAGCATTTGATTTACAGGCCCTGGACACCTCTAGTGCACTGTACTAGGGACTTACTAGTAAATCAAAGATGCCAAACATGGATAAACCAATTACATACACATTTTGTATAGGAGCACTTGTACTTCAGCACTGGTTAACAGTGGCAAAGTGCTAAGGGTAACAAAAACAGCAAAAACAGAGTCCAACACACATCAACAACCTGGGAAACAGAGGCAAAACGTTAAGGGAGACCACGCCAAAGATTAAAAGTCTAACAACTACAAGGACATGAAAAACTTAAAACCACATGTCCGCCTTTCTTTAAATATACTGCTCACTGCCCTCTGGGCCTACTCAAGGGATGATAAATATGTGTTCAAAAAGAAGGTTTAGACCTTGCAAAAGGTATATTTTGCCAGGTTGAAATATTTGTTAAAACCCCACACACTGGCTGCAAAGGCAGGCATGAGACATGTTTAAAGGGCTACTTTAGTGGGTGACACATTCGGTGCTGGTGGCCCAATTGTAGCATTTAATTAACAGGTCCTGGGTACATGTAGTACCACTTTACTAGGGTCTTGAAAGTAAATTAAATATGCTAATTTGGTGTAAGTCAATTCTGCTATGTTTAGAGGATGAATTAATGTTTATTTTATTAGTTAATTGAAAACATAAAAAATATTCCTTCAACATAAAATTTAACAGGACAATATTGGTGCAATAAGACATTTATGCTACAATAAAAGTTATGAGATAAAAATAGTATAATGCATTCTACAGATTTGGTTTGCCCTTACTTAATTCTGATTGTTGGTACAAGACTTTGTTACCACGCTGGCTGTATCCCCTGCGATGTTGTCTAAGAACCTTCCATTCTTTGGTGTATTCATACTGGGTGGAAGGATTTTGTTACCATTTTCGCCCTCCCAATCACTGGGTTGTTTCGGCAGAGGATATTTTGAGGAAAAGAATTTCCAGCAGTTGAACCAGCCTAATATTCAATATGGTGTTTTGTGGATTGAATACTTCGGTTAGTGCTTGTCTACAGGATCTGATCCCTAAGCCATTTAGTTCTTTTTTCAGTAAACGTCTTCTTTCAACAGCCAAAGCTGGGCAAATGCAGACCACATGCACCAAGTTTTCTTCTGCCAGATGACATAGGTGGCACTCGTGGGTCACTCGCTGGTTCCTACTCGCGGCGCCCTATTCCATTTTGGCATGAGGTCCAGTGTTGGAACTTCACCCAGATGGAGCCTTAGAAAGCACTGCTTGATTTTCCGTGAGTAGGGGGCAGCCATAAGCGGTGATTCGGTAAGAGTTTTAAATGAGTTAAGAATCAACCAACCATGCGACCTTTTAGCCAGAACCTCCCCGTCTTCTAGCCAGCTGTGTAATTTACTTGATTTATTCACTGCTTTGTTAAAAGCTGGGGTGGGAAGCAACTCGTCTCATACCTCACCTAAGTTCAGAAGACTTTTGCTCTTTTCCAGATACCTTTTGTAATTGCTGTTCCCTCTTGCCAGACTAGATTAGCTAATGACCCTTTTGGAGTGCAACTCAGTTTGTAACAGAATTTGAATTATGCTGCAGGAAATGGCTAGCGACTGCTTAACCAACATAAATTCCAGTCTGACCTGGGCTGGGTAGGCATGCCCTGGTAACCAAAACACACGCTTATATGTCTTTATCAAAAGAATATCTAGGTGAGCTACCTCCATACCCCTCATCATTTCGGCCCCATAGGTGAGGGTTGGTAGTAATTTTGCTCTCATTATGGCTGTCAATAGGTTCAGAGCATTAGAACATATTGAGTTTGAGAGCTTGCCAAAGGCGTGAGCAAGTGCCTGCGCCTTATTTTTTATTGCTTCTTTTTGTAGTGCAAAATTACATCTGGCATCGACGTCGACTCCTAGGTATTTGTATGAGCTTACTTCCTCTAGGGTCTTTCCGTTCAAGTACCATTTACTCTGGCTAGTGGGTCTGCGATTTAGAGTGATCATTTTAGATTTATTTTGGTTGATTGCTAATTCGTTTGATCTTGCATACTCTTCTACTTTGTTTAGCAGTTTTTGCATGCCTATTCTGGTGTTACTAATTAGTAATAGGTCATCTCCGTATAGCATATTAGATAGTTGTTGGCCACCCAGGGAGGGGGAATGGGATGCTTCATGGTTTAATTTGGCAGAAAGATCTGCTATGTACAAATTAAAGAGTTTTGGGGCCAATACACAGCCTTGTTTAACACCAACTGTTGTTTTAACTGCCCTAGACAGGTGAGAGCCTCCCCCCAGTTTAACCTTCACCCATGTATCGGAATAAGTCATTTCAATGGTATTTAAAATAGTGGGTGGTAACCCCAAAAGTTGTAGTTTGGCACACAGTTTGCCACAAGGGACACAATTAAAAGCAGCTTTAAAGTCAACAAAGCACAAAAAGGTGGGAGTCCAAGTTGCTTTTGCTCTGTTGGTGATCAGTCCCAGTGCCGTACGGTTTGCTAGCGTTCCTTGGTGCTTGGTGAAGCCGGTTTGATTTAAGGGCAAAATATTTTTATCTGCAATCCAGGTCTCTAAGTGTTTTAGCACACAGGATGATAAATACTTGAGGTCAACGTCTAAGAGAGCAATTAGCCTGTTGTGAGCACACAATTGAACATTGCAGCCAGGAAATTGGCCCATCTTTCCATTTCCTGTTTAAACAGTGCTTGTGGTAAACTGTTTGGGCCAGGTGCAGAGTCAGTTTGCAACTTCCCGATGAATTTTATTAATTCTGATGCCGGAGCGTTGGGTTCCCGGTTATAAATGCACCCTTGTATTTGCGGTCCTTCTTCTATGGTCAACTCTTTCAGATGGGACTTTAAATGGCATACCTATGTGTCCTATGTTATGTTTGCATTATTATCTGCCTTTGGACCCTTGTCCATTGTATTAATGATTTTCCCAAAACTTTTGGAGTCAGATGTTTTGGACACAAATTGTAGTTTGGCCCGAAGCGTCTCCTGCTGATGTTTTTTAAAGGTCCATAGTTCCCTTTCAAGCAGTTTTCTTTGCTCTAACAAGGCAGCCAGTAATTATCCATTGTCTGGGAGTTTACGCAGTTGCCTTAGTAGTTTACCTACAGCTGCTTTCCTTCTGCGGACTGGCTGCGGTAATTGTGAACGTTGGCGATAATTCAATTGTGCTCCATTTCTTGAGTTTCCTGAAGAGTCTTTATTTATAAGATTGGTGGCAAAGTTCTCCCACACCGTCGTCAAATTTGCCCCGCTCGTGGCCATTGATTCTAGCTTTCGTAGAGCCTCTTCTGCTTGGCTTTCAATAGTATCGGAAGACCATTTGAGTCGCTTTAGATTTTCGGTGCCAATCACCCACATCCAGGGCTACCGCTTCCTCTGGCTTATGTGGTGATTAGCGAATCCCAATTGCCTGCGGCTTGTGATCACTTTCCACACGGTCCACAATGCTGAAGTAACTCACTAACGTGTACAGAGCAGGAGTCACCAATGTGTAGTCTAGGTGGGAGAACATTATCCCGTAAGATCTTGTCCATGCTGGAGGGATGTCGGGCGTCTTCCAACCATTTAGCACAAAGAGGCCTATCGATTCACAGGTGCATATAAAACTCTCCCCTAACTTGTCTTTCCTGGTTTTTATTGGCAGGGTTTGGCTGAGCACCATTGCCACTGTCTGGATATGATCCTCACTGGGGTTGTGGAATAGGTAGGGATTGAAATCACCTGAAATTAGCCAGTATGCTGATTGTACTGTGCGTTTTATCATTATCAGTTGGTTTAGTAACTTATTTGCCTCAACTATTTTATTTTTTGTATTAATATATACATTGACTAGGATCAGTGGTTCCTGTATATTCTTTCCCCATCCATCAAGCATGGCTAGTTGAAAAGGTAGATCTTCCTCCTTGTGCTCTAAGATCTTTACTAAGATGCTCGTGCTAACATAAATTGCTACGCCTCCCTTCAACCTACCAGACCTGTTGGTTTTTGTGGCTGGACTGAGATATTCCGTGAATCCTATTAACGGTATTGATTACATTGCCCAGGATTCCTGTAGTAGTATAATATGAAATGAACTAAAAAAAATTGTTACTGCAGCATTCTCCATCTTTGCCCGCAGGCCACCTATGTTCCATGAACAGATGTTTAATACTCCTTGTGAGGGTTGTTCTTTAACTATTCGGCTGTTGCCCATCGGTCCTGGGGGTGATGCCGTCGCTGCCCCTTCCCTTTCAGGATGTAGTCGCTGACCTAAAACCACTCTTTTCCTCCCTTCTTCTTTCCATATTTGAAGTCTCAACGGGGTCTTTGGTGGTCTCCTCTCGCTAGTCATTTCTTCAGTGGCTCTGCTGTGATGGATGGCAGCGTGTGCTCCTTGCAAAACAGACCACGTGCCTTGGGGCTTTTCCAGGTGTTGAGAGCCTAGTAGCAGGATTGGATATCGGTCGCCTTTATAGATGACCACCTCAATACCCCAGGCTTTCAATAGGTCCTTCCTCTCCATAATCTGTTTGGGGAGGTCCAGTGCTGAAATGATAATGAGTGTTGGGTCAGTATGTTAGTTGCCTCTTGATTGAATAATTTTTATTGCCGCAATGTCATCTGAGGCTACATGCTGTAGGTCCGGGATTGCTTGCATGAGTCTTAGAATAATTGAACGATTGAGAACATCTGTGGAGGACCTTGAGGTGAATTCTGGAATCCAAAGTAGCTGGTGAAAAGGTTCGTAAGTGTTTGTACCTGTTTGAAAGGACTGGTTTTGCTCTGCATGCCTGTTTTATTCCTTGTAGCCACCTTCACACTGTCTAGTACCAAGTTTGTTTCTCTTGCTGCTTAAATTAACCTGTGATAGTTGGCTAAGCTGCCCAGGCATAGTGGATTTTAGCTTTGTACTCTGGTGACCCCTTAGGGGGCTTGTTCTTATGTCCGTATATTTGCCAACTGCTGCGGGCAGCCTCAAAGGTGACCTTGTTGACTGAGCGGCACCTGCTAAATCAGGGAGGGTTTTTACATCTGCTATTATATCGGTACTTGTACTTGCGTGGACAGCAATGTCTCTGTTATACCTCCCACTTGATGCTGTGTGGTCCTTGCTTGGTTCGTTTGGTATGATTTCGGTGGCTTTTATAATAGTTGGTGAGATTGTGCGGGCTTCCTTCCTTTTCTTGCCTGTTTTCATTCTCTTTTTGATAAAACCTGAGTTATGGGTTTCTCAGGAGTCCCAGGCTTGTTGGTGGCTTGTGACGGAAAATGATACTCCAGGGATTCCATACTGAGGCTTGCTGAAGTGTTGCTTTCAGCCAAAATTCTTTTCTCACTTATAATTGACAATGAGGGCATTTGAGGGGGGTGGAACATCTCCTCTTGTTTCTGCGCAAGCGGTACAGATGTTAGCATAGTAGCGAGAGGATTGGTGTGTGTATGTTTATCCTTTCGAGTGGAGCAAATTTCTTTTAGTATTCCTTCTAGGATTAGCGGGAGTTGAGATATTTTATCAACCACCTCCTTGCAGGAGCAGATAGTAAAGTCATTAGAACGTTTAGCTTGCACCTTTGTTATCAAGGCATTTAGTTTTTCCAGCTTGCTGTCAATTCTGGAAACAAATGCTGCCATTGTATTTAACAAGTCTACTTTGATGCCCATTTTGTTTGAGTTCAGGATTGCAGCCCACATTTCGTCTGCCCTGCTTACTGCTGGGGGTTGTGACTTTGAGTTGGACACTTGGTCGGCGCTTGAAGCTCCTTCAGTTGTGTTTACTTTATAGGGATCATTCTGCAAGGCTATCAGTGTTTCTACCTTTGATGTTCTATTTGGAAAAAACATTTCCGAATCCCAGAGCTCCTGTTCCTCGCTTTCACAGCCGTACATCGGGAAGGAGTGGAGTTTGGGGCTTTGACAAAATAGGCCGCCTTCCTGGGAATCTTGTTCTAGGTTTTCCGCAATTGCCACCATCTCTGAGTCCAGAATAGGTAGCGTAGCTGGGCTGTATGTCCAGTGGTACTTGGTGGAACCTGAGTAGGTGTTCCCTAAGATTTTCTCTTGCCTGAGTATATGGGGAGCTTCTGTTGCGGGAGTAGAGGCTGCCTCAGCTACCTCGGCTACCTGGGCTGTGCTCTGTGCATCTACTTTCATAGGCTGCTTTCTCATAATCATTACTGTTGGAGATAGAGGAGGGGGGGATGGGTAGATTCACTCTGGTTTTCTTTACGGCGCTTCCTTCATTTTGCAAATCGTGGATGGGCGATGTGTCCTCCACTGAGTTTAGTTGGATTGGAGCCGGTGATTCAATCCTTCTTCTGGCAGCATGAGTTCTTACAGCAGTGAAATATTCACTTATCCTACGATGACTGAGTGGGGCAGCGGACCCTAGTGCCCCTTCTAGAGAGGTCCCAGTTTTCCAAAAGTCTGGCACTCCCCAATTCATTTCTTCCATGCTGGAGTTTTGCTCAACCGCTCCCCTGCCTCTTCCATTGGTTAAGCTCTGCCTCCTGCACGGAAGGGGGGGTCCAGGTCGCTACTCGCACTCCTTTTTGCTACTGCTTCATCCAGAGCCATTTCTCTTTTCCTTTTCCTTTTTGTTTGTTTTACAGGTTGGTTGGTGACGTTGCTTCTTGCTTTACCTGACCTCATGCTCCTTTCCTGGTTGGTCAGTCTGTTACCTTAGAATGGGGTAGTCTGCTCGAGGGGGGCCTTCAGTTCTGGACTTGCTGCGAGTCGGCGAATAAGCAGTGGAGATGCTCACTGAGTCTTTTAGATTCTGATAAGGTGCTCTCCAACTGCTAGCTTGCAGAACCTGCTTTGATTGTAAATGTCATGGCACTTTATTTCCTTGTGTTATTGAGGGACAAGCAGGTGTGGAGACCTGTAAGCAGGCTGGCCAAAGTGCCTGCTATTCTGAGATTTCCACTGGCCTATTGTGGTCTGTGGTAGAGTAGTGTGGTGGTTCCGGTGCTGAGACTCGACAGAGTTAGCAGGGCTACCTCTTACCACTTTCTGTTTCTGGGTAGCATGGAGTTATGTTCGTTGTTCATCTGTGCTCCGTCCCATAATGTCCCTGCTGCTTGCTGCTGCTGATGCTGTTCACTGAAATGGCACCCTACCAGACGCTGCACTTCAGGCCTCTTAGGGCTCGCAGGGCTGGGACCAAAGGACAGCACGGCCAAGGGACAGCACGGCCCCCAGTTGCCACTCCTGCCCAGAACTGCCCAGTCCTGTACATCCCCCCACTGGATGCGAGCAACCCTAGGTGGGTTGTGGGCTCGATGTGGGCCAAGTTTGAGTCCAAATTGGCAGGGGTTAGGGTCAAGGCCCACCTGGTAGGCAGGCAGGGCAATGGCAGGGGAGCTGGGCGGCAATCAAGGCAGTGTGGTCAAGAACCTGAAAACAACTACTTTCTCCCCCTGCTGCTCCCTGCCTCTCGCAGATGACGGGGTCCGCTGGGGATTGGCGGCCTGTGGTTTATGGCTTGGGCTGCAGCAGATGGCCCCCAGTGCTGCGTCACGTCTGCACCTCCAGCCACCTCCGGCCACTCCCAGGTTGAGAAAGGAAGGGGAGTTCTTTGTGCCTATGCCTGTAGATGTTCCCCCTCTCGAGTCAAATTGAGGAGGGAAAGGGAGTCCTTGTCCCCCCCTTGCCCCTTTGCTCTCCGCAAGCCGCACCCGTGATCGGGCCACTTCCACAGGGGTCCGCAGAGGGCCACTCCTGCTGTGGAGGCGGTACTCTAGGTCTCCGGCAGGCAGAACCACTCACCCGGAGGAAGGCTGCTGCTGCCGCGGGCTCTCTGCGGGTTCCCCTGGCATAGCTTACGCTGTAGGTTGAGGCCACTTGGCTGCTTTCAGACTGCTCTCTCTACTTCTGCTTCTGCCGGGAGAGAGCTCTGGCAAGGGGGGTGCTGCACCACACGCCGCTTGCCGCTCGGCTCCTGAACGGCTCTCCAACATGCTGTGCTCAGAAGCGAGACTCTAGTGGAAGGACGCTGGTTACCAGCCACTCCAGAAAGGGTACTTCATCCAAGCCCCACGGAACAGAGGAAGCCCCTGTTTAGAGGAGAAAGCACAAGCACATTTGCACTGGTCAATAGTGGTAAAAGGCAAAGGGCAACAAAACCAAATTCAGCTAAAAAGTGTAATGTAGAGTCAAAATGTTTTGAGGTGACACTGCAGAAAGTGCCAAGTCCAAAACCATGGTACTGTCAACTTGTGCCTTCCTAGAGAACAGGTAGCATATGGATTTACTCCTAATCTCAGTATTTCCTTTGATTGGGTAACATAAACAGCAAACACAAAAGATAGAGGCCCTTATTATGACATTGGCAGTCTTTTCCGAAGACCACTATGGTGACGGCTGCCAAAGACCGCCGCGGAGGCGGCAATCTGCCCACCACATTATGACACAAAAACACAAAATCAACAGAAACCAGCCACAACAACCATTCCGCCAGACCCAACGGAGGCGAAAAACTGTCGGACCCACCACCCTCCCTGCAACGCCATTAATGCACTGCCCTCCAAATTATGGACCACAAATCACCACAGCGGACACTCAACAGCGGTCATCCAATGGCGGTGCACACCCCGCTGTAGAACTGGGCACCCAACACCTACAGACGCCATCATTGGCCAGATTGAAAAACCCACACCTGACACATATACACACAGCGTACATACCCACCAACAGCGCTATAAAACACGCCCCGCACCCCACACAACCCACAACCCACAATCCTTTGCAAACATGAAAAACTAACTACACCTTGTCAGCAAAAGATAATATAAGAACTGCACTCACAAACCACAGCCACCTACTCAACTTTCACGCATCACACACCACAACACCTATCACTTTCTGCACAACACACACACATTCACCAACAATAGGCATGTCCTGACAAAAGAACCCCTGTTTCACAGATGAGGAGTTGCCGGTGATGGTGGAAGAAATCGTGAGGGTAGAGCCATGGCTGTTCGGTGCACAAGTCCAGCAGATATACATTGCCAGGAATATGGAACTATGGTGGAGGATCGTGGACAGGGTGAACTCCGTGGGAACATATTCATGCACAAGGGATGACATTCGCAAGAGGTGGAATGACCTAAGAGGTAAGGTGCATCTAGTGGCCTCCAGGCACCAAGTTGCCATCATGAAGATTGGCGGTGGACCCCCATCTCCTCTCTCACAGTTGACAGCATGGGAGGAGAAAGTATTTGCAATCCTGCATCCTGAGGGCCTCACTGGAGTCACTGGAGGGCTGGACACTGTTAAGTCACCATTACTACCCTACCACCACTGATACCTGCATGCCATGTCACCCCCTCACCCTCGCTCCCTTCACCCCACTCCATCCCATACAGTGAACCACCCCCCTAACCACCCTCAATTGTATAACCCTGCATGCCCTACCCACTGCAAGCACACTCCTCCCACCTCTGCATGGACACACAACAATAATGCATGGGCAGCATGTAGTACTACCAATCCCACAAGTCACCAGCATACAGTAACCAAAGCTGGGAGGATAACACCCAACCCATGGGGAAAGCCAGAAATGCTGAATATGTGACAGACAACGACAGTCACAAATCCCTTACATGTCCACAAGTGCCCCAGCCAATGTCAGCGGTGAGCATGTGCCACGGAAACCCAGTCCTCCACCAGAAGATGCCCTCAGTGATGACAGCAACTCTGGATGTCCCGATCTGGATGATCTCCCTGGCCCATCTGGGACCACTGTTCAGTCAGCTTCCACATCCCACACCCAGTCCACCTCAGGGCCCCATCCGACTCCAACACCACAGCAGCCACCCAACGTCCACAAACCTCTGTCACCAGGATACAGTGATCACTTGTGTGCCCACCTGTACAGGGACCCGAGTCGACACCACACAGGCAAGACGATGAAGGCCCCGGTGTAAGTGGGAGTGGGCACACCGTTCCGGGGACAAAGACACAGGGGGCCAGGCCCAGTGGGAGGTTAGCTGTGCGCCAGGGGGACGCCCTTCCCAGGGAACTGACTACCCAGGAGGCACTCACACATGCCCTGGGGGCCTACCCACAATCCCAGGACAGGATGGGTCAGGCAATTACCATCTTGCAGGAGAACCAGCGGCTGCAGAGGGTACACCACCAGGAGCTCATGCAGCAGTTGCATGCCTTATATGCCAATATGATATAAACCACAGAGGGGAACCCTGCAAAACCCAAGAGGGGCTGGTAAGAGTTTAGAATAAAAAGATTATAATGCCCACTCATGGACCGACTATAAATAAACATTAACAATAACAAGCAGCATGATAAAACAATACTTAAATAAATTTATTTTATTTACAGACAAAATGAAATTACGTATTCACATCCAAAATCCCCTATCAGAAAATAATAAGAAGGACAAAATTGATTAATTTATTTAATGTATTGAGACATGGGTGTTCTAATATATATTGTCTTGAGAGTTGATAGCTTTTGTATAAATGGGTTGGTTGTTAGGTATGTAATTTTTTATGTATGTTTGTTGTTTCTTTAAGCATTAATTTCAAAAAGATTTGGTGAGATTATGAAGAAGGGAGAATTTCTCCAGTTGACTGGGGTAAGAGACTCGTGATAATTGATTACTATAGGTAAATTTATTGACTAGTATTAATGATGGTTTTTTGTAATAGTTGTAGTGTTTGTATGTTGTAGATAAAAGGCGATGTGAAGTTCAACTGAAGAGGATTGTGATTATGAGAATGGATTTACAAGAAGTGTAAGTATTGGTGTACATAACTCTGTAGCAGCATTATGTTATTTAGAAGATTAGTATATTTAGATTAATTATCTTTTTTGAATAATCTGTAGTGGTCCCCTATTGTTTTAGTCCTGATGAGGACCTATATGTAAGGCCGGAATTAGCCCGAGAGCCAGAGGGGTCGAAACGTCGACGATGATGGTTGAGCCTGGATGTGTTTTCGTTTTTGAGATAATAGAAGGACTCTTATGGGGATTTAATACTCTTGCAATTAGATTACAGATTCAATGCGCTAAAAGTTGTACCAACAGGCTATCCTACAAATTTAGATTTTATTGGTTAGGTGTGAGATTGATTTTTCTCTTTTTCTTCTTGACACAAGCACTTGTTCTTTTGGCACTTTTTCTGTCCTTATTATTTTCTGATAGGGGATTTTGGATGTGAATACGTAATTGAATTTTGTATGTAAATAAAAGAAATGTATTTAAGTATTGTTTTATCATGCCTCTTGTTATTGTTAATGTTTATGTATAGTCGGTCCAAGAGTGGGCATTATAGTCTTTTTATTATATGCCAATAGCCACCATTGCAGGGATGCGGGTGACATGGCCAACACGATGCATGAGTACACAGCACACCATTGGGCCCCCCCAACTGGGGATGGCTTCCCAACAAGGGAGGGCTGCCCGTCGGACCCTGACCCCCCCGAATGGCCCACATACTGGCGGTGGCCAATCCTCATTTGTATCGACACTTGAGGGCAGCACAGCAGCCACAAGGGGGTGAGTACACACTGTGTGGTATTTTTTCTTGTCGCATGCCATGGTGTTTGTGTGCAAGGTTCCAGTTAGTGGATGCCCCAATATGCCAGATGAGCTAATCTTGGGGTGTCCTGTTTAGCAATTTAGGCCCGTATTTATACTTTTTTTGCGCCGCATTTGCGTCGTTTTTTGACGCAAAAACGGCGCAAACTTGCAAAATGCCATTGTATTTTGTAGGTTTGCGCCGTTTTGCGTCAAAAAGCGGCGCAAATGCGGCGCTAAAAAAAGTATAAATACGGGCCTTAATGTGGTGTGTATATTTGGTAATGGCAAGTAGCTGGTTACCATGGCAGACATGGCTTAGTGAGTCCCAGTAGGTGTGCAGATGGTAGCGTTGGGTTCATTTCTGCTGTTGTTTCCAGTTAATGGTTTTGCATTGTCTTCATACTGCAGTGTCAGTCCCAGTGAGTGATTGTGATATGTATGACATATGTGCTGTTGTTGCTGTGATTGACCCTGTACTCAATTTTTTTCTCTCCCACCCACTCTCCTTTTCTCATCCTAACCTTGTGTGCATTGGCATCATCTGGCGAAGGAGCAGGGGCACCGGCGAGTTAGGAGCTGCAGCCCACGGGACACAGGAGGCAGAGTCCACAGACTCCGAGGGGACCAGTGGGTTGGAGGGCGAGGGGAGCACCACATGGGAGGCAGGAGCTACGACATCTGACTCAGATCACTCCTCCGATGGGAGCTCCCTGGTGGTGGTAGACCGCTCTGGGACCACCGCAGCTAATTCATCTTCTACCACATCCATACCAGCACGCTCTCCCAGTAGCCCCCCAACCAGTTGCCTGGTCACCCAAAAGGGTGGGTGTCTCCTTCGCCCCAGGCACCTCAGGCTCTGCCCCAGTCAGCCCTGCTGCCCTCACTGAGGAGGCTATCGACCTCCTGAGATTCATCTCTGTAGGGCAGTCAATCATAATGAATGCCATCCAGGGGCTGGCATCCCAGATGCAGCAATGCAATGCCTACCTGGATGGCATTCACGGTGGCTTGGCTGCCCTACAGAGATAGTTTCAGGCTCTGTCCTCCTCATTGATGGCAGCCAGCATCCCTGGTTCTTCTGTCACTCCTCCAAATACCTGTTCCCAGCCCCAAAGCCCTCTCACCCCACCCATCCCATGCACACAATCAGACCAGCATGCACCCAAGACAACAGACAGGACTCGCACAGACAAGAACAGGCACCACACTTCACTCCACAAGCACACCCACAGCCAACCCTCAGAAGCACATACAACAGCATCCACTGCCTCCACTGTCTCCCCCCTCCACCTCCCTCACAGTCACATCAACACTCACACCTGCAAGCTCTGCATCTTCAGCCCAGATCCTGCCACCGTACAGCCTTGCCTGCAGTCACCACAACAGCAGACAGTCAGACTACCACCCCATCCACCACCTGTGCAGTCACCAACACCACCATCACAACCTGATACAGCATACCCACCTCACCTGCAGACACCACCACAACATAGATACATACGTCCTGTTTGTCCTCTACCACCCTTTCTGCCCCCTAAAGACACATAAACTCTCCCACTCACTCAACAGCCATCCATCTCATACATGCACACTGTACATGCACCTGCAACCCAATCCAGCACACCTACTCCTCCTACAAACAGTCCCTCTACCTCGACTCCCAAACCTCCTCCCACAACCCACCCCATTGGACCTAAGAAACTTTTCCCTTCCTGCCCAGTACCTCAGCTCCCAGTTCACTCATGTCCCTCCCCCTGCAGCTACACCTACCACTAAGGGGCACAAGAGTGGCACTATGGCCCCCTGTTCAAAGCCAGCACCTCTGCCCCCTAAGCAACAGATCAAGGAACCGCCCCATCCCAAGCCCAAGTCCAAGGACCCCTCCTCCAAAGAAACCCCACTTCCACCCCACCCACCCCTGAGGTGCCTGCCTACCATGAGCATGATGCCCCTGCCCAGTGGAGTGACTTTGGCTGTCAGGAGTCAAGTTGGGCCTTGGACGTTGCCATGTGGCTTATCAATAACATTGGACTGGCTAATGGCCCTTTCTATATATATATATATATATATATATATATATATATATATATATATATATATATTTACACATTAAATATATATTTGTATATATGTATGTATTCATTTTGTTCGATTGAGGTCAGTCTCTGTTCCCACCTAATTACAGTGGTTGGACCTAAGGTATGTGTCCTGGCTTTTTTTGCTCCTGGTTTATGTTGTTGTTGAATTGCTCTGAAGATAGTTCTTGGTGTGTGGTATGTGTGTATGGTGTGTGTTGTGCATGTGGGTGTGTCACTCTTACCTCCCTCCCTTGTGTGCTAGGCTGCGGTACTCATCCTCTTCTTCAGCATTGCTGCTCCTGGACTGCCATCATGTGGTACAGCATCGGGAAGACTTCCAGTTCGGGTACCATGGTGGCCGTGGACTACTGTGTGTCCCTGGAGGTGGGTGTCTCCTTTATATGATTCGTTTCCACCAGGCTTTTGGTGGCAGTGGTCCTGCCCCGGAAATCTTGGTGGTCTGCTATATCATAATATGGTGGGTGGGGTGTGGCGTTCCGCCAGCCTGAAGATGGCTACCGCCATGGTCAGTGGGCGGACCACTCTGGAGGTTCGGTGGTATATTGGCTGTCTATGGGAGAGGTCATCGCCATTGTTTTAATTTGGCGGACTTCACTGCCAGTCTGGTGGTGGATCTACTGCCATCGCAGGTGTAATGGTCAGCTGACTGCTAATTTCATAATGACCACCATAGAGCCTCATTAATAGCATTGTGGTCTCTTGGCAGGACCTCCACGGTGGCAGCCGTCAAAAGACCACCATGTTCCCAGTAATCCAACCGCTGTATTATGACTCACACTTTGAAGACCGCCAAAAACAGCCAAATCGAAACCGCCATGACACTGGAGTACAAAAAAGAGGCAATTCCACCACTAGCACCGTAAGCCCGACAAACATCCACCCACTAGATTACGAGCCACAAATCACCACAGCGGTTCTTCCATGGTGGAAAACCATTGACAGTCCGAACTGTGGGGGTCAGAACTCACATCAGTCAGAACACCACACCACATTGGATAGTTTGAATACCCCACACCTGACACAGATCCACACACCCGACACACCTACTCACTGCACTACGTAACACACCCCTACACAACCCACAATCCTTTGCAAACAGAACATCATTCAGATAATCCGAGAAGTCAATAATATAAATATAGCACTTGTACACGTTTGGCACACATACACATCTCACTCAGCATACCCCCCCACATCAGCACAACTATCATAATACACACATCACTAGGACACACAATCCACAATGACCATCTCCAGCTCACATTGCAGCACCCACACATCACCAATTACCTAACACTGTGCCCTTACACTCACAACACTCCCACACACCACCTACACAACCACTACCATGTCCCCACAAAAACACACAGATTTCACTGATGACGAGTTGAGGGTCATGGTGGATGAAATTGTCAGGGTAAAGCCACACCTGTTTGGAGCACAGATCCAACAAACAACTATTTCCAGGAAAATTGAGCTGTGGCAAAGGACATTCGACAAGGTCAATTCTGTAGGCAGTCATCCACACACAAGGGACAACATCAGGAAGAGGTGAAACTGCTTACGCTGTAAGTTTCATTCCCTGGCATCTAGGCACCAGATAGCCGTGGAGAAGACCAGCGGTGGGTCCCCACCTCGTCCCCCACAGTTCACATCATGAGAGGAGAAGGTCTTGAACATACTGCACCCTGAGGGCCTGATAGGAATACCTTGGGGAAAGGAATCTGGTAAGAACCCACAACGTTTATGTCACACAACTGACTAGTCCTGCATGCTTCCCCACCACCCAAATCATCCATATTTAACTACTGTAGCCACTACACCCATCACCTAATGCATCTCTCTTTCATGCTACCTCACCATTCAGCCCAACTGCCCTCACAGCCTTTTTAAATGCCATGTTAATTACAGACTGATCAGATCACTATGACTCCCAGAATGCACTAACCCATCATTGTGAAAACCTGGATTGTGCACATCAAATCACATCACGTCTTGTATGAATAACTAATTCACTAACTACACCATCCACATTGTTCTAGTGAGGACCAGTACATGGCAATGACAACAATGCAATGGCACACTCACAATAGCAACCAAAGCAAAACACAGCTACAGCTGAGTGACCATTCCCAATGGCCACAGATCAAATATCCCAAACCAGAAATAGACAGACGTAGGATGGAAACTAAGAGGCAGAGACAATGCACATGCACAACATTTAATCACGTGGCAATGTCCCCTGCATACTCACATACTGTGTTCCCACTAGGACACAATGGTGCATTGTTCAGCTTTAATGTGTGACATCTAGCAAGACTGACTATTCATTGGGTAACAGAGCTGAACAGTCATGTCATATATCAAACATTGTCAGAATGATTGCATCTACACAAAAAACTGTACTCAATTAGTATGGCAGCTCTCAACATGGAGTGAGGAAAACAAGTCACAGATGTATATGTGTAACTAAGGTATGCTGTGCAGCATCTGTCAATTTCATTCCAGGGAATCATGTCAAGCCACTGTCTGCATCTCACAAAAAAGCAACAAAACACACATTCTAACCTGAATTCTGTGTCTCACTCACTCTACAGGTAACCTTGCCATTGACACCATGGAGAGTCTACCTGAGACTGTCAGTCTCCTTCAGAATGAAGGCCACAGTGAGGGCAACACACTTGAATGTCTGGACACTGAGGAACAACCTGGTTCATCTGGGACACCTGGTCAGTCAACGACTCTCAGCCTCACCCTGCCCACATCAACTCCTCCCAACACTGTTGCATCCACATCACAGGCAACCATTCACCCCCACAACTGTATCCCAAGGACTCTTCAATCTATTGTGTGCCCCACAGTACATGAACCTGAGTCTAATCTTGGCACCCCTGACGAAGATGGGCCTCCAACCACTGTCAGTGGGCACACTGTGCCAGGGGCACAGGCACATGGGGGAGGTTGCATGGGAGGGATGCTGTAGGCCAGAGGATGAGGCCTCAAAGGGTCACAACTGACCAGGAAACCATCTCCCAAGTCTTGTGAGCTTACCAAAGTTCCAAAGACAGAGTGGGCCAAATCATCACCATGTTGGGGGAAAATCAAATGCTGCAGAGAGAACACCACCAGGAAGTCATGCAGCAGTGACAAGGACAAAATGCCCCCATGGCTACCATTGCCGGGGTGCTGAGGGACATCAATACCATCCTGATTGGTTTCTCCACACACCATCAGACTCCTTCCATTAGTAATGTTACATCTGTCCCTTCTACATCTGCAGGAGCTAGTGGAATGGAGGCCCTGCCAGGGGAACCTCATGCCTCAGACACCCCTCCCTCCCGCAAACGTGGATGTCCATCTAGACATCCAGCTGGAGCAGATGCCAAGACCAAACCCACTGCCAGGAAGTGAACCTCTCCTGATTTGTCACTGTTGTATGCCACAGATACACCCTGTTGACTGTTCAGAAACCTAACTTCATTTTCCCATGGTGCAAGGACACTGGACTTGTGATACCATCTGGTGTAGCAGCTACCCTGATGAATACATCAACCATGGCATCACTCATCACTTTTATTTTCATTTATGCACTTTAATTGTAACTAATAAGATTTTGATATGCACAATCACTATTAAACACAGCTCCTGTGTAAGTGTCCTTTATAACACAATAGTCATGATTAACAACTGTAGTCTGGTCATATCCCCCTGTATCGAACAGCCACTGTAATGGTCATCAGATGGAAGCTCTCTCATGAGGAGACACATAACAACAGAAATGCCACAGGACATATGTCAGAGAGGTTGAAATCCAGGTCAACACAATTGAGTAGTCAGTATTCCAATCTGCAAATAGAGCACGACAGAAAGTACCATCAGGATGTAAGCCATGGTGTCATACAATGCACATATACAGGTAATAGAACTCAGGCTGATGGTAAACTACCTACAAAGCATGGGCACTCAAATAGGTCCTCCACATCACCAGGTAGAAGCTCTTCACATACCCATACCATAGCTACAAAATCACATATCATATGGAACATACAAAGAACATTACAGAGGAACCCAGTATTTAAAACATACAGTACCGTAGCCCCATACCTGTAGGATTGTCACTCACCTATGTCAGTATACAGTTCCATGTACCTTGAACAGCAAAGTTAGAACACATACACAGCTAGGTCCCATGGCCATCACAAAGTACGCCACCCATTGTGAAGCGAGAGGCCATGATCCAGCATTCACACATGTGCCACAAACTTCACCTGACATGTTATTCACCATTTACATCCTCCTCAACCCCACAAGTAAAAGAAAAGGACTAAGCATTTACCACCCCACTTGTAAGAACAATGACTATCAAGGTACCACCCCACTGAAACTAAACTCTTTTTACCAGATATCTGTCAGGTACACCTCTCATGTCTGTCAGCAATTACCATTGGCTACTGACACTGAATACCTCTAGCCTAGGTTGCAGAGCCAAACAAGACATAGCTAATTCAGTGAGTTAAAGAAAAAGGGTAAATGAAGCACAAAACATACCTAAAATCTGAGAAGTCTTTACCAGAGGTGTCTGGTAGCATCTGCTGTAACAATACATGAAAAAGCAGAACATTATGTCCTGTACACATTACAATCTATCAGTCAGCATCCACAACTCACACATAGGCATTGGAGCTCATGACACCCCCCACTGATGAAGCAAGAAAGGAGGTGTAATGGCAGCCATCTGCTTCGAGTTGTGCACATTCATCACAACAAAAGGTCCACTTCACATACCTGTATGTCAGTTGAAGTACTGATTGATGAGATCTGCCCTAGGGTCACCTGCTCTTTCTTCGACTGGATCTTCATCACTTGCCATATCAGCATTTCCAGCCACTGGTCAATGAATGGTTGAAGTGTGAGATTTTCCATTTCAAAAGACAGTCTGGTGTATGCATTAGCAGCTGCAAATTGGCTTCCTTCATCCTTTGAACAAATTTGCTGACTCCGATTCATTAAAGAAAGGAATGTTCTTTTTGTCTTTGATATCAATGAAGTCACAGTGGTTGCATCATCATGATCTACTAAAATAACAGTAGAATAGAAAGAGAATAGCTTTAGCTCTTCTTATACTTACCTGAATGCTTTATCCTTAACTTAAGGCTTATTATTCAGAGGGGACTGTGGATGGAACCCAGAAGAAGCCTGGAGATACCAGCCTGAGCTAAAGAAAAGAAAAGAAGACAAGGAATTCAGCAAACAGAAGGACCTTTATTATATAGTTTTGTTTTGTTGATTCTTTTCCGCCCTTTCTTCTCTTCTCTTCTACGTTTGAACTGATTGGCATCTTTATGATTGACAATGAAGAGATTTTTAATACTGAGTTCAAGTTCGTCCGAGTAAAGTGAAGTCTCAGGTTCTTCAGAGAAAAAGGAGGACCGGAAATGAAAAACCAAGTACAGAAAGTATGATGACAGGTATCTAGATTATGGTTTCACATGTGTACAGGTTAATAATGAGGAACATCCTCAATGTGTAATCTCTTTAAAAGTTTTGGCTTTAGAATCCATGCTTCCAAGTAAACTAAAGCGTAATCTTGAAAGTCTTCACCCAAATGTGGTTGGAAAGCCAAGGGAATTTTTCCAAAGAAAACTAACAGAAGCCAAATTACAAAAGACCAGTTTCTCAAAACAAGTCAAAGTTAATAGTAACGCCCTCTTGTCTTCTTATAGAGTGGCCCATCGTGTTGCACAGTGTAAAAAACCACACACAATTGCAGAAGAGTTGATTTTGCCTGCTGCTCTTCATATGGTAACCATCATGCTTGGAGAAGATGCTGGTAAACAGCTGCTCAAAGTGCCTCTTTCTAATAATACTATCAGTCGGAGGATAAATGATATGGCTGACGATATTAACGATCAGCTCATCTGTAACTTAAAAGGCAAAGACTTTGCACTCCAATTGGATGAGGCAACAGACAACAAAAAAGACACCCATCTTATTTGCTATGTCAGGTTTGTTAATGAAAAAAAAATAGTTGAGGATTTGTTGTTCTGTAAGGAAATGAAAGGTGGAACTACCGGTTAAGACTTGTTTGCGGTTGTGGATGATTTTATGGTACAGAATCAGATTGACTGGGAGAGATGTGTTGGAGTTTGTACAGAAGGGGGTCACTCAATGGCAGGATGCTACCAAGGACTTCAAGCTTGCATACGGTCTAAAGCACCTAATGCTGTTTGGACACACTGTGTAATACACAGAGAAGCACTAGCAGCAGGAAACCTCAGTGAAGAACTGCATAATATTCTGAAAATAGTCACCAAAGTGAGAAATGTTATTAAAACAAGACCAATGAAAGCAAGATTTTTTGCTAAGCTGTGTGAAGACATGGGTGCCGAACACTCATGCCTCTTGTTCTACAGCAGTTCCCGATGGGTGTCTCTCTGTAACTCCCTGCTTAGGGTGTATGAGTTTAGGAATTAAATTTACTCATATCCACATGATGATTAACATTGTTTTGCCAACAACTTTATTGATGCAGACTTTATAATACAAATGGCTTATCTTTCGGATCTTTTTGAAAAACTGAACACACTGAACAAGTCCTTTCAAGGTAATAATACTAACATCTTGCAGCTCTCAGACAAAGTTTCAGGGTTTAAGAAAAAAGTCATCCTTTGGAAAGGCATTGTAAGCAAAGGTGACTATAAATGTTTTTCTTCATTGGACACACTTCTGCAAGACAATGAGATGGCATTAAAGGAGGAACTGAGGACAGTTTTTGTTCTGTATTTGTCACAACTGCATTTTTACCTTCAGAAATATTTCCCAGAGGATAAGGTAAATAAAATGGGTGAGAGACCCCTTCAATGCTGAGATAACTCAGCATTTCAATAACGAGGAAGCAGAACAGCTCATTGACATTTCAAGTGACTCAACATTGAAAGTACAATTCCAGTCTCTGTCACTGCTTGAGACTTGGTGTCAAACTCAAGATGACTACTCAGTGATTAGTAAGATTGCCCTGCATGTTTTGATTCTGCTTGCTACTTCCTACCTTTGCGAAGCTGGTTTCTCAGCAGTTGTGGTGATAAAGTAAAAATATAGGGCAAAAATTCATCTTGAAAAAGAAATGCGTGTGCAATCTCAAAAATAACACCAAGATTTGAGGAGCTTTGTAAAGAAAAACAAGCACATCTATCTCACTAGGATTTTCCAAACAAATTGAGGCCTTTCTATTTTGTTTACATTCGGACTCTCTGGATTTTCTTGTTAATCCTAAAACCTTTTCTACAGAACTTTGTTGTGTGGTTAAACTTAAATGTGTTAAAAAAAGGTTGCTAATTTGTGGAAACATTTTTGGCATTAATATTGTATTGTTTCTGACTTAACTGAATAAAAAAAAAATCTTAAAGTAAACAACTTGTATTTTTATTTTGTTACCAATATGATGATACCTTCATCGACTTCATCCCAATTATTTGAAGGGAGAAAAATTGAAGTACTCCTGAGGCTGGGCTTACATCGCCCACCTGAAAAAAAAAGTAACATAATGGGGAGCTGCGGGCAATGGAAAATATAGATGAAGGGAGCTGCAGGTCGAGATACAGAAAAAGGAGAGTTCACATGCCCACAGGTCATGACTAAGAATAGAAATAACAGAAATACAGAAGAATAAAATGGCTTAAGGAAACTTTGCTGATTTTCAGTGCTATGGTTGCAACCAACAACACAGGAAACATGAGCGACTCTAACTCAGTTTGTAAATTAAAAGCTGGGTAGGAACCACTTCACATACCTGCTCGTATTTCAATGAAGTAATCTGCAGTTACAAATGTGTTCTTTGAATGATGGATCCAGCTTTGGTAACTGCAAGTGATACACCACAGATTACTAGACTGCCTGGAATACCTGGTTCACTGGGTTCGGCTAGTGCAATGGATCGGCTTTTCCACAGCAGTGTGCTTCTTCCCTACGCAGATTTAAAAGCGATAAGACAAATGATTACTGTTTTTTTCTTTTACCAACCTTAGCAAAGGCATCAATTTTTGTTAATTCAGAGTGCCACCCAAATAATGATCTGAACATGTTTCAAATAGCAAATATATCTTAAAATTATTTTTAATGTATGTTACAGCTGCATTAATGCTATGTACTGTTATGTGACTATAATTGAAGTGAAAACAACAAGGTGATCGATGAAATGCTTGAAATAATCACTTGGGGCTCACCTTTGGAGCACACATTCTGCCTTCAATCTTGAAACTTTCTCCTCTAACACTACTTAACAGTATTTGATCATTCACCAGTGCTTAATTTTATCTTGTTTCCGGTGTAGAGCACCAGCACTTATTTTTGGGGGCCGGCACTTATTTTTCTGCCTCAAGCATTACTGCGAGCAAAAGACACATACGGGAAAGACTGAGGAAGAGAAAAAACAAAATTGTGTCACAATGGGAGAAAACAGAAAGCTGCAAGAGTGAGCTGAAGGGGAAGGAAGTGGTTTTAAAATCATTGAAGAGGCCTGAGATGGCTTCAGTATTACACTGCCTCAGTATTCCGTTTTCCCACATTTAATTGCAGCAGCCACATGTTTAAGAGGAGGGCTTTGGGCACTGGCACGTTTTTATTTACAAATTAAGCACGGTCGTTCACACTCCTACTCTGCAGTTTCTTGAGAAAAGGGGTGGTTTCTGCAGGGTGAAATTCTTAGCATCAATATAGGGGCAATATGTGAAGGCACTAACAACTATAGTGCAAGACAAAGCTTTTACCCCCTTAACAACAAATAGAAGACTCCTGATGGGCTAAGGGTAGGACAAGTAATTAACTCTGCAATGTCATTCGGGTCACATGGTGTACATACGGTGTCACTCTCCAACTGGAACATTGGTGAATCGCAATCCATGCCTGGTATGTGCCCTACTATGTCAAACCATACCAGCACGTGGTTCCATTTTTAGCAAGAAACTGTCAGGAAGGCTCACTATTTTCCCATCTGCTAACAGAGGCACTTTAATTTTGGTGTAATGAAAAACTTCATATTTTCCTTTCAATTACGTCTGCGTTTGTGTTTTTGCTGTCTGGCAGCCCTGGTGCACGCATCTGTGAATCAACCGAAATACTTCTCTCGCATTACCAGTTTTAGACTGTTTCATAAGACCGCAACTGTGTGAATGCAAAATGTGCAGGCACTCGTTAAAGATAAAAATATGCTGGCGGATATTTCTCTAACACTTAATAGACGAGCAACGTTGTCAAAATTAGAGGCACCATGTTGCAGAGCAACCTCTGATTCCCCCATTGGCCAGGCTGCCTTCGCCGTCACCATCTCCTCAATCTCCTGCCCACCATCTCCATTTTTTTATTCGCATGATGGATAGCATAAATTACAAAGACAGACAAGAAAAACTGTAATTGTTTTACGCGGCTTATTAAAATGCTGTTAGCACAGCTCAGACCTCCTGTCTGGCGGGTCCTTGGTTGCACGGGATCTGTCTCACAAATGCGTCCCCTGCTCCAGCGAAGTTAAATGGGCAAACTGATTTACAAGGGTTATTGTCACCTTATGCAAAGGACCTGGCTTGGCTTCAGGTCTGTCTGGAGCTCTGTTGGGAAGTGAATGAAAGCCCTGGAGACTACATGCCACATCAGACGAGTGACCCCCCCGGATGGAGAGGGCAGAGGGATTTGTGCCTCATCAATAGATCCCTTGCAGGAGAAGTTGAGGGCGTGAAAGAACACACTCGATGGTGCCCCGCTTGCCACTGCCCTGACCTTGGACAAAAGCTTCAAGGAGACCCCGGTTACCAGACAGAAGGAATTCTGTGACAAAAACCCAGTGTTTGCACAAGGAAAAAATCTCATATCACTCTGGGTTCCCCTTTCAGCTGCCCTTCACTTGTAAATAGCGGTAAGCTTACAGTAAACCTGCAAGATGTTGGGCATATCATCCCCCCCAGACAAATTAGGACCTCAGAAGCTAGAAAATCTCACACCTGTAGACCAGGGAAGGGACTGGCATTTTCTTTCAACCCACTCCACATGAAATAAAGTGCGCAAGCAATGCCACAAGGGTTATTGTCACTTTAGCTGCTTTGTGTAATGAGAAATATATAAGTAAGTCTAATGAAGGGCGCTTGCCCAATGCTGTAGAAAGTCACAGTCGTGATTAAGCGATCCAATATTACAAAGCAGCAAGAGCAGTTAGGGAACAGAAGCCCTAGATTACAAATTCTAAAAACAATAATAATTACCTGATTAATCAAAAATGAGCCGAAATTCGAAAAGGAACGCTGGGCGCGCTTCAATGAGGATCGCACGGGTAGCAATAACACCCCTGTGCTCTCTTCTGAATTGCCACGCGCCTGGCAATGCCAAAGGTTCTAAAAACGTAATCACGCTGCTGGGTGAAACCATGCTGCAGATGGCAAGACGTTGATAGGTGGGGCTCATGTAAGTCCCCCACATGAAATGCTAATGCGTTACTCGGCAAAAAATAATTTTTACCTCGCCGTGTAACGTAAGCTGGTACAAACCGCGCGCATAACTTTTTTTGAAGCGTGTCATGTCATGTTTTCCAAAATGCGCGCGGCACCCCTGGCAACTTGTAACGCCGCGCCGGGGTGCCGTGGCGTACAGTTTGGGGACCACTCTCATAGGAGATGATGGTTGTTGGAAATGGCTCTTTTTGCATGGTGATCCCCAAACTTTTTGCCTTCTTCCTCCTATTTTTGCTGATTTGTTTTTGCTGGTTTATTGTCTCTGCACACTTTACCACTGCAGATCAGTGGTAAAGTGCAATTGTATTGGTGATTGATTTATCCATGATTGGCATATTTGATTTACTTATACGTCCCTAGTAAACCACAATATGTGTGCCCAGGGCCTGCAAAGTGGGCCTGCAGTACTGACTGTGCCACCCACAGGAGTAGCCCTGTGAAGATGTCTCCGACCTGCCACAGCAGTGTCTGATTGTGCAGTTTTAAACTGCCAATTCGGCCTGGCAAGTGTACCCACTTGCCAGACCCAAACCTTCTCTTTTTTGTACATGTAAGGCACCCCTAAGGTAGGCCCTAGGTAGCCCATGGGCAGGGTGCAGTGTCTGTTAAAGGTGGGACATTTATTGATGAGTTTTACATATCCTGACAGTGAAATAGTGCAGCAGCGTTCTGGATGGTCAGGAGTCTGTGTAGGAGTTGTTTGGAGATTCTGGCATAGAGAGTATTACCGTAGACCAGCATGCTGGTGCTGAGTGTTTGTGTGACGTTCCACTTGGTGATCTGAGTCAACGAGCTTTTTCAGCAAGTGGAGGATGTGGAAGCAGGAGTTGCATACTGCATTGACTGGAGCCATAATGAACTTGTCATCTAGGATGATCCCTAGATTTCTTGTGTGTTTTGTGGAAGTGGGTGTTGGTCCTAGCTCCGATGGCTACCTGGTGGAATCCCAATAGTAATTTTTGTTGCCATACACCAGTACTTCTGTTTTGTCAGAGTTGAGATTCAGGCAGTTGATTCACATCCATTCTGCTACCATGGCCATGCAGTTAGTGATTTTTGTTCTGTTTGTCTTGCCTGTCAAGGAGAAGATGAGTTGGGTGTCATTGGCATAGGAGAAGATGGTGATGTCTTGTGATCGATGATATTGGCAAGAGGTGTCCTGTATATGTTGAAAAGAGTGGGGCTGAGGGGATATCTCTGTGGGATACGCATACCAGTTTCTTGGTCTTGTCTGTGAAGGGTGACAGCCTGACCTCTTGGATTCTTCCCATGAGGAAGGAACACATCCATTTCAGAGTGGATGCTTGTATGCTAATCTTGTAGAGTCTTCTTATGGAGGTGTTGTGGGAAACAGTGTCCAAGGCTGAGCAAAGGTTGAGCAGGATGAGGGCCTCTGTTCCACCTCGGCACAGGAAACCTCATTGGGCACTTTGAACCAAGCTGGCCTAGCCCACCATACTTTTTCATGAGCTTTGCAGCCTCTGCAGCCTCCTGGCAATCCCACCCTCGGTAGGTGTTCTTTGTGGGCCTCTTATTGGTCTAACTTCATCTTCCTGTTCCACAACTCATCTTCTCTGCATTTGTTATCTGGGAAAATCAACAAGGAGTGGTTGGTTCTCACTGACCTAGCTTTTTACCTCATGACAGTACCAGTGAATGAAAATAAAAGGGGATATTCAATTACAATGAGAATGCATCTAAAAAATACACTTGACCGAGAAAGTTTACATGTTGAGAAAATCCCTAGTTTGAACACCTGGATGTACTGTACACACTGATAGAGTGGCTGTTTGGTTAAAAATATGTAGCATATGTATCAAAAAGTGTACGTGGCCACTGAGACCTTTACCAAGATGCTGATCGAGAAGCTTACTGTTTGCAAAGCAACAGACTAATGGCTACACAACATGACAGGCTGTAAAATATATGCATCTTAATTATCCATTAGTGACGCAGCCCCTTAGTCTTCCAGATTCATCATATTCATTCAGTCCTCTATAAGAGTCCAATAAATCCATCCACCACATTCATGTGAATTCAATGTACATGCAATGTCTCCTCCTCTCTGTTCTGTTGGACTTTCTCCAGCATTGGCCATCTTATGTTGTCTGGATTGTTGTTCAGTTGATTGAAGTGTTTCACCAATGGTGTTCCAGGCATTTTACATCTAATGCGACTTCCGTGCTGGAGGATATGTTGAAAGACCTTCTGTGTGGTCTGCTCCATGTAAGGGAATTTGCAAGGACACAATATGAGTAAACAGCATTCTTGCTATTACAGTTAATCTGATATTCAAGGTCATATGTCTTATCCAGATACTCAAACCTCTATGTCTCATTGCATAGCTGGCAACCTTTATGATTCCCGCATTTGTAATTCGCAAATATAGACCAGTCCAACTCTGTCTCTTGCTTGTTTTTTTACATGGTTTAGCGTATTTCGGACTACATAAGAAAGTTTACTTTTCTAACACACATCTGACTATTTTTAAAATATTTGTGGCCCCTTTATGTCCTGTGAAGCACTGAAAGCTTGTAATTTGAGCAGGCAGAGGTGGCTGGTACATCACACAAGCATGCACATACATAATCACACTCACCCATCTACATGCACAACCACCCACATCCATAGATTCACAAGAACATACAAATACATCTACCATTCACAAGCAAATATACATGCACACACCAAAACACAGAATGCGTGCAGTGATACACATATATTCATATGTAAACACATGCATGCATCAAACATTTAAAAAAAAGAAACACCAAGATGCAGCAGTGATCTCAGGTGGTGGGAGTGAAGCATTTGGGGTTTCTGGAGGAATGAGACTGCCTCCTCTCAGTAAGAGTTGCTGACCCCACCACACTTTGTGATGAGGTGTCACTGAGGGATACAGCCTTAGACACTTCAGGATTAAAATTAAAGTGCCCATGTCCATGTCTGTCAGTGCTGCGCCCCCTTTCAGGAAGGGGAGGACCTCCAAGCACTTTGCTTAGCTGAGGAGGTCACACCCATAGAGCAGTGAAATCCTCAGTTTGGCAAAATTCAGCTTAGACAGCCAGGCACCTGCGCATTTAGGGTCATATTTACAAGGAACTGGCACAGAGCGGTGCTGAGCCAAAATTGGCATCAGTTCTGAAACGCAGGGATGCACCATATTTGAAAAAATATGGCACACCCCTGTTTTTTCCCTAGCGCTAAATTTAGCTACCAGCACAGGCATCATTTCACCAAAGTGCAAGGGGGTCTGCGCTGAAAGGGAATCATTGTTTATCTGGAGAAAGGTTCCCCTACCTGCACATAAGCTATCTACATTGGTGATTTGGCATTTCTACGTGTGCTGCGGAATGCAGCACACATAGAATTAGCAAATCATCATTATTGAATTATTGTTTTTGTGCAGGAAGGGACACCTACCTGCACATAAACAATCATTCATGGAGTTTTGCTCTTTCTATGTGTGTTGCAAAATGCAGCACACATGGAAAACGGAAAAACGAGGAAAAATAAAAGTATTTCTCTGCGTTGTACCATGCTAATACCACCCATGGGTGGTGTTAGTTTATGGCGCTGCTTCAAATTTACGATTCCTTGTAGATCTGGGGCACAGTCAATAACAATTGGTGTTGCAGTGGAATGCCCACAGCAACACCCATTGCACGCCTCTCTGCCGCAGAAAACTGCGTTAGAGGGGCCTACATTTACAAGGAGGGGCTAAGCCACAAAAAGTGGCTTAGCGCCACCTTGTAAATGTGGTGCAGAGGCACAGCGCCACTGGAGCATCACAAAAAGTGACTCTTCAGTGGCGCTAGAAGCTTTTAAGGATGCCCTTTAGTTCATGTACAGTGCCTAGCAGTCTAACCTGAAAAGGAAGAGTGTCTGTCAGGGTCACCTTTGCTCAGCCCGCTGACAGAAACCTTTTCATTGTTACAAACGGTGGAATGGATGGACCACACCTGCTCTGCTGTTGCCATTCACTAATGGGTTTCTGAGGCTTTATGCCCAGACAGACTTATGTATTTAATAATTTCTTAGACTGGCATATTTGTGTGATTCTACGAGGAAGGTTTACATTTTTGCTGTGCGATTGCTATGACTTGCGTTTCAGGTTTCACTTCGCTAGTAGGACGATTTCTCTGTTTAATGAACGTTTGTTTGAACACATGCTTTATTTTAATTTGTGTGTAACCACACTTCTTTTATGGTTCGTATAAGTGGCAGCTTTCAGGGAAGATCGTTTAAGAACTTATACCAGATATTATTTATTCTAATATTCTATCCACGTGATCAAAGTATTGACTATAACATACATTTATCTCGTTTCTTTACAGTTATCGAAAAAATATTCTGCTACTACTATTTGCTCATAATAGGAGGTACACATTCCTGTTTATATTGCAGCTCGCATTACACCTAATTGCTGTGAGATCACTTTCCCTTCTTTGAAGAGGCTTGCCTCGTAGCACATTCGTGGGTTGTTTGACAAACACTGCTCAGGTTCATCCCTCGATTGTTGTGTTTTCCATGGTTTTACATGGGGCACTGGCACAGTTAATTTATCTTCGGTCTTTCCAGTCACACTTACTCCTGTTAGATGTATTGTTTTACGGGATGCACCACACCTTGGCATTTGGGCGGGAGTTAGGCCGCATAAGCTGCTAACAGTCTCCCTATGTGCTAGATGATGGAATCAGATTTTGAATATTCAATTTGCCTGAATATGGAGCATTTTTCAGTCCCGTCCACCGGGCAAGTTGTCATGTCAGTAGATATGCACATGCATGGCAACAGCTGGAACAGCTAATGAGTATATTTCCAGAAATATCAGTTCAATTAAGTGCCACTTTGGAGTATAGGAGTTTCAAAAACACCGCTCCAATAATAAATTGGCTGTGTTAAAATAGGAAATTGCAACAATTAGAATGTCGCAGTGTCATTAAACCACTCAAACTGTTACCTGTTAATCAGCCAGGTACAATACGCAAGAATGACTGCAAAACATCACAGAATACAACTTTGTATATGTGCAATCTTTAAAAAAATGATGGACATATGGAAATTACGTATAGACATCCATTTCTTAACTCCACATGCTTCTATTCTGCACAGAAGTTGACCTTGACGAATCATAGTAGGGACATTACCTTCCATGGCAGCTGAAACCTGTGTGCACTCACCCTGCTTGCCATGCCAGCTGTAGACAAATCTTTCATGCAGGGTGCAATGGGCATGTCTCTTGCCATGTCACTATGTGTGGATATCTCCCATCGCACACTCCCCTCAGATGAGTTGTTTGTCCTGTGACACAGCCATTCCACTCAGAGGATTTACATTCTATATTAGTATGCATAGGCCCAAATTAGACCGAGTAGCTACATGGTGTTATGGTGTCAGCAAAAAAAGATCTACAAATGTCCCCACCCCTATTTAAAGCTACAATGTACTAAAACTAACCTACACTACACTGACTTATCTAAACCTAATGATCTAAAAACACCAACAATAAAAATAACTATGTACAAGGGGAAGAGATGTAAGGGTCCATTTGGCCAATCCTCCTCCTCGTAGTTTTGTCACCATTTGCTTTATCTCCCAGAGCAGGATGAGCATCATGGGTGGAGTAATTAAACTTGAGGGCCCGCGAAGTCTCAGGAGGAGGCTCGCTCTTCCTGGAGCCAGTCAATGGGCTGCCGCCCATGCCCTGGAGCTCAGCGGCCCCCGCAACGCCGGGGCTGTGGGGGCCTTTGTTACACCACTGCGCATCATCTCTGTCTTATGTTCCAGTTTTGACACACAATATTTCAGGTCAGCCAATTCCTTCCAAATGTCATGGTCCAAGTCAGTAGCCAGTACTTGTAATGTGCCATGGGAGGTAGATGGGACAGTGTGAGTGGTGGTGGAGGTTGATAGACCTGCCCCTGGAGAACCACCCTTGTCTGTGGCCCAACCCTTGCTTTTGTTAGCTCCTTCCAATATCGGCCCTCCATGGGGAAAGGCACTACAGGACCCCAATGCTTAATCCTTCTCAAATGTCTTTGCCATTCTCTTAAAGCCCTTGTGAACATGACGTATATGTCGATACCTTTCCGCCCTCAGCTCATGCTTCCTCTTCTGGCCTGGGGTAATATTCCCTTTGTAAACATGAATAAAGCATGTCAGTCTAAGGTTTATTTGGCAAATTAACATCAACAATGTCATGGAAATAGTCTTTAGACATCACATGTTGCACTTCACAAAGTCCATATGTAGCTTGATGGTCAAAGTGAACATACATCTGCACAATATCCATCATTCACACATTTATAATGGTCAAGTAACCAGGGCTAAGCTGATGTTGTATTATAGCAATGCCCCTACTTGGGACATCTAGGCATGTCCATGTCAGCATTGTGTATGAATATGAACAATGCTGTAAAGTGACATAGTATAGCACACCAGTCATGTTGTACTGACCATCAATGTCTCAACTGCATCCTCCTATGCCCTTGAATCAATTGGTATATGCTAAAGTCAGTTGAGCAAGGACTGCAAGTTAAATTTGTTGTATCTGAACAATATCTGCCTGATATGGTAAATGCACATATCTGGAAACATTGCTACATAGAATCTACAGGTGCCAGGTATCATATGTGAGAACGAAGGGTGGATACCTCAATCACATCACACAGAGATGCATGAGACAACTCCTATTTCAACGTCTGTCAGTACATAGTGGGATGTGCCATTACTTCTTGCATATTCCCCAAGTAACTGGATGTGCCCCACTTTGCAGCCCATAGCCTGTATATACGTGTACAATATTCATGTCACCATGGTGCACAATAGTCCTCAGCACAGCCATTCTATGAGTGTGTTCATGCACGCCCTATTTCTCATTGCCCAGAGATCTTGGGATAGCAATGGCCAATGCTGTCCATTGTATGAACCTGTTTGCAGTACATCCTAGAAACTATCAGGGCCAGCACTATCTGAAGATGGATTGTGTATTGGCATGTTGTATGACAATGCTGTACACACATTCCTCTGGTCCAAAACAAATTGCCATTACGAGGAAGATGACAGGGGATTTTAATGTTGATCCATCCAACATAGGGTATGGACCATCACACCACATGAGTGGGTAAATCAATAGCACTTCCAAGACTGGTATTGTGGCCTCTGTCCTGCTACACTTAGAGCCTCATTTCCGAGGTTGTAGCCGCACACTGTGCCCCCAGAGCATCATATTTTTGGAGGCTGTGGTTGAGCAGTGTGACAGCAGTATTTAAACGGACACACAAATCCAACTTGCACGTATTATCATGGACTTGTAAATATGGACCCCTTTCATGTACTACACTGCATGAAACAGCTGTCACATGGGTTTTGCTTGGGGTGTCCCCACGCAACACCCATAAAACCCGAGGACTCTAATGCATTCCTAAATTTACAAGTGTGGTAATGTGTCACATTCCTATGCTACCTCAGGAGTGGTGTAAGAGTGACATAACAGGTAGAATCAGCGAAATTCCTCCCTGTTTTGTCCTCTCTCTATCTGTGCTGCATTCTGCAGCACATATAGAAAGAGGAAAACACCTCAAGTGATTGGTTTGGTGCAGGAATGTTCTTCATTCCAAGGAACATTTGTCCACACACATATAATGTGCAGTATTACGCATGCCAAAATAATTTTGCTGATGAGGGGTGGGGAATACAACAGTCTACCCCCAAAAATGTCCAGGCAGCGAAAGTGGGTCTTGAGCAGGCCGAAGGTTCACTCAACTATGTTCCATGTGCAGATGCGGGCATGGTTATAGGCCTTTTTTCGACTCATTCTTGGGGTTGGCAAATGGTGTCATCACCCACTGCTGGATGCCATATTCTTGGCCAGCTGAAATGTATAACAAAAATACAGTGTTTTTCCTTTTGGTTACTGTATTTGCAACAGTGCTGCCCATGTGAGTTCAGGGTATTGTTTTTGTCATGCCCTTCTCCCAAATCTTGCCACATGATGTGTCAATAATGCCAGTGTAGTGCTGTTTGCAGAGGCCTGTTCACTCACTGCATGTGATGTCAAGTGCAGTGTATGAGCAGATACATCATGCAATTCAACATCCTGACTGACATGTTTCTGCATCCGAATTTTGTAGATGCTGATTTCCATCGCTCTACCCACTCAATATTATGTGTTCATACTACAAGTGTGGAGAGACAGAATGTGGATGTGAATTCTTTTGTATGTCTTACCTAGGTGGGTGGTGATATGCCAAGCATGGCTGACACATACACATGCATGGGGCCATGGTCATCCCCAGATGTTAGTGTTGGCCTGGATCGCAATGGCACAGGAATTTGAGTGTACAATATTGTCCAGGACAGTTGACATCATGCCTTCCACACATCATGCAGTCACACAACCCAAATGAGTGACATGATGTCACAAGTGCCATTTCCCAATCCATGGCTGCATGTCACAGAGGTGGAAGATTGTGCAGATGTGTGACAGCAGTGTGCCCTATTTGTGCACACAGCACATGTATCCTGTAGATATGTGAGTTGTCTTCTGCACTCCAGCTACTCAACTTCTTGTGGTGTACCACATCTCTATGAAGGGGAACTGGTACACAATACTTGGGGCCTCCTGCTCTTTCTGGTTCCTTCAGACTAGACTTGCACAATGATTGCCTAGCCAGCACCCGTTTACACTTCCATCAGGGGTTGTATGGGTTCTTCCCCGCTTTCAGGATGGTATTTGTATGTGTGGAGCAAGACCTAGCCTCGGATACTGCCTCGGAGGCATGGTGAGTGACGTATGTGTATGTAGCACTAGACATCACAAATGTGAAATGTGAGTTCTTTTGCATAGCATTATACATGTAACCTGCTCATGGTCCGTGGTTTGTCAGCTTACACTTAGCCCCTGATGTGTGAGTCATGACTCAGGTGATGGCCCATGTGTGTTGCATGAGACCACCCCGAGGGTACATGGTACACCTCCCTTGCACACAGGGTTGCTGGACTGATTCCCTCCCTGACATGCATGACTGTGTGCCTTTACATCATGCAACATGTGAAAAACTGGCTTCAAATATCTTCACATATCTGTCAGGGTGAATTGCATTGGATTTGTCAACTGGAGCATGGTGAATGTATGTGGAACAGCCCTTATCTTACAGTCCCTATCTGTGCAGGCAGACAATGATCAGTGTATTATCTACTTGTTATTATGTCTGTTGGGTAGTTGCTGTTCGCTTACCTACGAGTAGGCTATTTGCATATTGTCCATGCTGGAGGCGTTGGTTGATGATGGAGTGCTGGAATATGAAGCCATCATATACACCTCCAGGGCATTTTGCCACCACATTTAGGATCAACCCGATCAACCAACGATGGTCAACGATGGCCTGTACATTGATGGAGTGGGTATGTTTTCTGTTGAGATAAATATGGGTAGTAACAGCAGGAGGAACAAGTTGCACATGTGTGCAGTCCAACGCACCCAGCACATGCGGAAAGCCAGCAATGGTGTGGATACCTAGTTTAATTTCCTGTTGCAGTTGCTGGGTATTAGGGAAGTGGATGTGGCAGGGTGTGAGCTGGATGATGGCATCCAGGACAGTGGGGAAAAATGCGGAGAAGGATGGCTGCGAAACTCGTGCTACTCATGCTGCAGTGGTCTGGAAGGAGCCCAAAGCCAACATATGAAGCACAGCCAGGAACTTGGTCTGTGGTGGAATATTGGTGACCCTGTCGGACATTGACTGCAGTTTGAGTTCAAAGTGGTGGAGCAATTGGAAAATGGACTCCCTCCCCAGATGGTAATCTGTGATTACCTCTTCCTTCTTGAGTCTAATCAGTGAGATGCACTGCCAATGTATGCGCTCCCTTCTCCTGCACTCCCTCTGTGATGCATGTGGTGGTGATTGTGGTGGTGATGGTGGAGATGGTGGAGATGGTGAAGGTGGTGGTGATGGTGGTGGTTGCAGTGGTCTTCTTGGTGCTCCAAGCTGAAGTAGGAGTAGATCCATGTTGTTCCACAGCTTGCCAGAGTGATTTGGGCTTGTTCCCCCATGTGCCTGTGCCAATGCATGTCACAAACTGCACATGGCTTCTCACCTCTGGATGCAGGATTAGGAAAAACACCTGGTCTTCTGCTGGTTCTGGATAATCCCAGATAGGGGCGACCCTTTCTAGTAGCCACGGTGCCGCTTGACAGAGAACGCCTAAGCAGATGTACCCTCCAGAAGGAGTCCCAGAGGAAAAACCCCAAGAAATGGGGAAAAAACCTCAAAACAGGAACTCCTGAAAACAAAGAAGAAAAAACAGGACTTGAAAACAGGACAAAGGCAAAAAATCTCCAAAAGCAAAAACAGGAACGACGAACAGGAGCGAAGAGCACCACCAAAGGGAAGTGTTTGCAGCGCAAGGCAGAGCAAGACTGAGTGACTTATATACTGGAAAATAGGAAGTGACCTCACAGGAAATGAAACGACACCATCTTGAATAGGAAGCAGTATAAAAGAAAAGGGCATGCTGGGAAATGTGAACAGGAAGAAGACAAGTTGGAGAACAGCAGGAATACTGAAAAAATGAAGTACACAGAAAGCAAGAAAAAAGAAAAGAAAAAGACAAGAAAGAGATTACCACCGACAGAAGAGAATATCCTAAAGGCGGTAAGGGCGACACGACCGGGAGCGAACAACATGGTTCCCGGAACGCGTCGCCAAAACAGAAAGAAAACGCGGAGGACGGCGCTCCGAAAATCGGAAGCGGGATCCGACCACGGTCGGGAAAAGAGACGCTGCGATAAGGCACAGCGTTACAGTAGGTCCCCTCCCCGAGGCCCCAGGTTTGTCAGGGTGACGGGCAAAAAACAGGCGAACCAAACGGGGAGCATGGACGGAGGAGGCATCCTCCCAAGAGCAGTCACTGAAAGGGTAGCCCTTCCAGCGGACCAAAATTTGCAGTCTGCGCTGAAAAAATCGGGAATCACAAATTTCCTGTACTTCATATTCGCGATGGCAGTCTACAGAAAGAGGAGGAGGACGCTGTAGCTGTAGCTGGTATGGATCAGGAACGTAAGTCTTCAATTGTGACACATGAAAAACTGGATGAACCCTCCAAGTATGAGGTAATCGCAGTCGCACAACAACAGGATTAAAGATTTGCAAAATCTGAAAGGGTCCATAAAAACGTGGTTTGAATTTATTGACAGAAAATCTGGAGGGTAGAAATCTGGAGGAAAGCCACACCTTGTGGCCTACTTGATACGAGGATGCCGTTTGTCGACAACAATCCGCTTTCCGTTTCATTGCTTGTTTAGAAGCTAAGAGAGTTGAATGAATTAGGCCCTGGATTTGGCGGATCCAATGTGCAAAAGAAGTGACTGCAGGAACAAAAGAGGGTTTGCAGGGAACAGTGGACATGGCCTAGGATGAAACCTATAGGTGCAATAAAAAGGTGTGGCCTTGGTCGCACTATGAACTGTGTTCTTATAGGAGAATTCGGCAAGGGCAAGAAACTCCGACCAATTACTTTGAGTGGCATTACAGTAACATCTCAGATATTGTTGGAGTTCCTGATTCACTCGTTCAGTTTGACCATTCGTTTGTGGATGGAAGCCAGAAGATAAGGACACCTCAATGTTTAACAAGGCACAAAAAGCTCTCCAGAATCGTGATACATATTGTGGCCCTCTGTCCGAAATGACCTCTTGCGGAAGACCATGGAGGCGAAAAATATCCCGCATGAATATGCGACTCATTTCAGGAGCTGTTGGTAACTTTTTCAAGGCTGTGAAGTGTGCCATCTTGGTGAAGGAATCAGCTGTTACCATGATTACGTGGTTACTAGGAGAGGATGGTAAGGAACAAATGAAATCTGTGGAAAGAGTACATTAAGGAGCTGAGAGAACCGGTAAAGGCCTTAAGAAACCTGCTGGTTTAGTTCTGGGTGTCTTGGTCTGGGCACATACTGGACCTGCTGAAACATAGGATTCTGCATCTTTCTTAAGAGAAGGCCACCAAAATGATCATTGCAGCAGCTCCTGGGTCTTCTTGATTCCTCGATGCCCAGCTACCGGGGAATCATGACACATTTGTAATGCCTCCGTCTGAACTTTTTTAGTAGGTAAGAAAAGAGCCTTCTGATGATAGAAGTAATCATCTTCCTTCTGTAAGAAGGGTGTCACTTTATTCCATTCCGAAATAGAAAGAAACTGGTACTCAGATTTAACTCGTTCTTGAAAAGATTGAGTAGCTCCTATGATTCTACTAGACTCAATAATGTGTGGAGAGGAGATCTTAGCGACGTCAGGATATTGACGGGATAAAGCATCTGCCACTAAATTCTGGGAACCAGGTATGTAAGTTATCACAAAATCATACTGGCTAAAGAAGAAAGCCCATCTTGCTTGGCGACTGTTGCGACATTGGAAACTTCGAAGACGTTGTAAATTGCGGTGGTCAGTCCTGGCTTCAAAAGGCTCTCTGGAACCCATCAAGAAATGCCTCCATTCCTTACATGCTACCTTGAGACACAAGTAATTCTCGTTCCATTACTGAATAATTGCGTTCTGCTTCTGTCAAAATATGAGAAAGATAGAATATAGGATGTTGTAATCCATCGTTGTCTTGTTTCTGAAGCAGAACTGCTCCTATGGCTCTGTCAGAGGCATCTGTCATAACTATAAAATTTTGGGTAGTGTCAGGGTGTTCCAGAATGCGTGCTTGGGTGAAGGACTTCTTTAATTCTTAAAAAGCACGTTCAGCATTTTCGGTCCAGACGAAGCCCTTCTTCAAATTCTCTTTCTTAATCGTTTGGGTAATGAAACTTTGTTGGTAGGCAAAGTTCTGAATAAACTGGCGATAGAAGTTTGATAGCCCAAGGAAACATTGCGTTTCTTTTATTGACGATGGAGAAGGCCAATCTAAGATGGCTCTTACCTTGTCGGGTCCATGGATATTCCGTGTTGATTGATACTGAATCCCAAATAATTCACTTCGGTCTTATGAAATTCGCACTTCTCTGGTTTACAATATAACTGATTCCTTTTAAGTCTTTCCAAGACCTGCAGTACATGTTCCGTATGTTGCTCAGGATTACGGGAATATATCAAGATATCATCCAGATAGATTATTACATATTGGTTTAATAAATCAGAGAACACTGAATCCATGAATCTTTGGAAAACAGAAGGTGCATTGGTCAATCCGAAAGGCATGACACGATACTCATAGTATCCGAAAGGAGTACGGAAAGCTGTTTTCCATTCATCTCCTTCTTTGATTCGCAAAAGATGATAGGGACCCCTTAAATCTAATTTGGTGAACATCTTGGCTCCTTGGATGGCATCCAATATATCCCGAATTAAGGGCAAAGGGTAACGATCCTTGTTATTTTATTGAGTCCACGAAAGTCGACACACGGACGCAGATCTTTCGACTTCTTGGGGACAAAGGAAAGAGGAGCCCCAGAAGGAGACATAGAAGGAGCAATTAACCCATTCTGTAAGTTGTCATCTAGGTATTCCTTGAGCACCTTCTTTTCTTGATCTGTTAATGAATACATTCGACCAAAAGGTACTACTTCATCGGAAACCAATGGAATAGCACAGTCATAGATTCGATGAGGAGGTAGAATGGGATTCCTGGGTTTCGGAAAGATCCCAAAGTATTCCTGATAACAGTCTGGAACTCCTTGAATCATGTTTATAGTGTTATTACTATACTATCCTTAGTTGACTGACAGGATCTTTTAGGAGACCAATAGGAGTTAGTGTAATAACAGTTATGCTGACAAAACAAAGATGGTAAAGATATCGTTCTCGTTTCCCAATTGATATAGGGGTTGTGCCAGGTTAACCAGTGTATTCCTAAAATCATGGTGTGATTCGGTGAGGCTATAAGGTCAAAAGCAACATGTTCTTGGTGCCCCCCAAATGTCAGACAGAGTGTAGGAGTAGAGGCCACCACAGGACCTGAGGTTAAAGGATACGTGGAATTCCCTTATTCTTAGCCCAGGTCTCATCTAAATAGATTCCACTGGCTTCACAATCTATAAATGCTAGGAGATGTTCTTCTTGACCCTGCGAACATTGTAACGTGACCGAGAGGATAAACAGGGTGGACAGACTTTCTCTGGAGGAACATATCGATGGTACTTCAGCTCCTCCCGTCTCCTTCCTCCTTACAGGAGACAGGAGTTGGCGTTTCCCGCAGGTCTGGAGGGACGAACAGGGCAACTACGAATCAGATGGCCAGCTTTACCACAATACAGACAAAGGAGGTCATTCTGACCCCGGCCTGGCTGGAACCGCCAGAATACCGCTGCGCGGTCAAAAGACCGCCGCGGGTATTCTGGGTTTCCCGCTGGGCTGGCGGGCGACCGCCAGAAGGCCGCCCGCCAGCCCAGCGGGAAACACCCTTCCATGAGGATGCCGGCTCCGAATGGAGCCGGCGGAGTGGAAAGGGTGCGACGGGTGCAGTTGCACTAGTTGCGATTTTCAGTGTCTGCATGGCAGACACTGAAAATCTTTGTGGGGCCCTGTTACGGGGGCCCCTGCAGTGCCCATGCCATTGGCATGGGCACTGCAGGGGCCCCCAGGGGCCCCACAGCACCCCATACCGCCATCCTGTTCCTGGCCGCCAAAACCGCCAGGAACAGGATGGCGGTATGGGGGTCGGAATCCCCATGGTGGCGCAGCAAGCTGCGCCGCCATGGAGGATTCCCCAGGGCAGCGGGAAACCGGCGGTACACCGCCGGTTTTCCGTTTCTGACCGCGGCTGTACCGCCGCGGTCAGAATGCCCATGGGAGCACCGCCAGCCTGTTGGCGGTGCTCCCGCGGTCGTTGGCCCTGGCGGATTTTACCGCCAGTGTCAGAATGACCCCCAAAGTCCCTTACGTCTTCCATCCTCCTTTTCTGATTCAGTTAACGGACCACGGACAAGATCAATCTGCATGGGTTCTTCTGCGGGGGTGGAGAGGCTTCAGATGGAACATCGTCCGTTCGCCAACTGCTGGTACGAGAATTACCAGGCTGGTATGGAACTCGCATTCTTCTTCTCTCCATCTTGCGCTCTTGTAGTCTATATTCAATGTTCATGACTTGATCCATCAATTCCTTTAAGGAACGGGCTGAAGTGGAATGTACTAATTCATCCTTAATTTCTTCACGCAGACCTCGGCGGAACAAGGTTACAAAGGTGCGTTCCTCACAAGAGGTTTCGTCTGCCAACTGTTTGAAATGAGTTACATACTGCAGAACGTCCTGATTGCCCTGCTGTATGTCACATAAGGCCTCCTCAGCCGCTGCTTCCACCCCTGGCCTTTCAAACATCTGTTTGAAGAGAGTCAAGAAAGCAGGATAATTAGTCAGGACTGGACCTTCCGCAGAGACCAGAGGAGTCGCCCAAGCAAGTGCAGGACCAGACAAGGCACTGATCAGATAGCCCACCTTAGTCTTATCAGAGGAAAATTGGAGTGGAACGAAAAGCAAAGAAGTCCGTTAAGGCATCCAGGAACTCCTTTATCTTCAGAGGATCTCCTGAATATCGAGGAGTAGTAGCAGATACAGGTGGTATATCCATTGACCGGGAAGACAGGACTTGTCGTAGTGCAGTGTTTTCAGCATGTAATTGCTGTAACTCTTGAGCTTGTTGTTGGACTGTCTGCAGCATGGCTTGTGCATTTTCTGTCGCCTCTCCCTGTGGTCCTTCCATGGCTGCCTCGCAACGTGGAATCTTTTGCCGTTGCAGTCTGTCACAAACAGCACACGGCTTCTCACCTCTGGATGCAGGATTGAGAAAAACACCCGGTCTTCTGCTGGTTCTGGATAATCCCAGATAGGGGCGACCCTTTCGAGTAGCCATGGTGCCGCTTGACAGAGAACGCCTAAGCAGACCGTACCCTCCAGAAGGAGTCCCAGAGGAAAAACCTCAAGAAATGGGGAAAAAACCTCAAAACAGAAACTCCTGAAAAAGAAGAAAAAACAGGACTTAAAAACAGGGCAAGACAAAAAATCTCCAAAAGCAAAAACAGGAACGACGAACAGGAGCGAAGAGCACCACCAAAGGGAAGTGTTTGCAACGCAAGGCAGAGCAAGACTGAGTGAATTATAAATTGGAAAATAGCAGGTGACCTCACAGGAAATGAAACAACACCATCTTGAATTGGGAAAAGCCCTAGAAAAGAATAGGGAAAAAGGAAGTAGTATAAAAGAAAAAGGCATGCTGGGAAATGAAAACAGGAAGAAGACAACATGGAGACCAGCAGGAATACTGAGAAAATGAAGTACACAGAAAGCAAGAAAAAAGAAAAGAAAAAGACAAGAAAGAGACCACCACTGACAGAAGGGAAGAGAATACCTTAAAGGAGGTAAGGGCAACGCGACCGGGAGCGCAAAACATGCTTCCCGGAACGTGTCGCCAAAACGAATAGAAAACATGGAGGACGGCGCTCCGAAAATCGGAAGCGCGATCCGACTGCGGTCGGGAAAAGAGACGCCACGGTAAGGTGCGGCATTACAATGCATCATTTAAATGCCTGGTCTGAACAGGTGTTACATTTTTGAAGCATTGCAGCCTTTGAGCAACTTTTCCTAAGGATGTGTCATTTTTCAGAAAGCTAGTAAATACATCTGTGTCAGTCCTGTGTCATTTTTAGAGGAGGAACGTCTATCTTGCATTTCATTGTCAGTGTCTGACACAGCCCGATCCAGCGCTGATGGAAAATGATGCAGTGGAGGCAAAAGGGATGCTAGAGGCTTCTAGTGGCACTTTGTAGATATGGATTTGTTCTTGCCCTGCTGCTGCAGCAAAAAAAAAGTGACGTTGCACAAGCTTGTTGTAAATGATGCCCTTAGTACGGTGCACAGTAAGTAGGGGAAAACAACCAAATGTCTATGTCTGAGCTCCACTACAATAACTTTCCGTCAGTTTTATTGCTCTTCTTTCATGCAGTGACAAGGTTGTGTAACAGTCAGGGTTGTAGAGTAGCAACACTTTTTCTGCTCTCAGCAAACTAAACATAGATCTTGCAATGCCAAGCTTTTGACAGAGGAATAAATGCCCATAGGCGGTCTTGCCAAGCTCTTGCACAATGAGACAAAGGGGTGAGTATTCCAGTTAAAGCTAAAAACCTAATGGCCTACAAATAACAAGAAATAAAAAGGATAAAGGGAAGGGGAGGGTGACCCATAGCAATATTATGAAAGTTGCCTAGTTGCCATTGATGTGCCAGGCCTAGTGGTGAACTTATTACCCCTGCCCTTCCAAGGCAAACACTCTTCCAGGGGCAGAAGCCATAGAGCATTGCCACCATGCATATGTCATGCCCCAGGGAGAGATAGTTATTCCATTGTAGACGTTAACATTATATGGCGAAGGACAGCAGAGAATTTCACATTCAGCAAATACCCAGAATGTAGTCCAGTCGTCGTAACAGCCCTCTGGATTAATACCCCAAAGTCTGTCTAGTGCAAGTCAGTCGGGAAATTATCTCACTTGCCCAAAAGGTTTTCTAACTGATTATTAAGTCTGATATAATTCGCTCAAATTCCACTATACATTTCCGTCCTTTTCTTGAGTTGGGAGTTTGTCTGTTTTCCACAGTGTTGGAAAATGGTTATTGGTATAGCAGGTAGGTACCTACACCTAGCAACAAGCCACTAACCTCCACATAGGTATAGTTAGGTCTCAGTAAATTAATCCCAGCTCAACCCTTGGTAGCTTGGCAACGAGCGTCAAGGCTTAACTTAGGAGACAAAGTGTAAAGCATTCAAATATCACAAAACAGTAATTAAATAAAACACAGGAAACAGTTTAAAAATCCAAAACCAATTTATAAAAATAGTTTATATTTTTATCTTTAAAATGACACAAAAACGATTAAAATCGGTTCAGGGGAACCGGAGATATGAATTTTTAAAGAATTATTACTTTTCTAGCGCTTAGAAACAAAAAGCGCCAATCGGGTCATCTGGTTGCACCTCGACCGGGGCAAAGTCAAACTTTCAGGCCGACCGCGATGGAGCCCTGCTCGGCTATAGGTCGCGGGAGGCCTCGGTTAAAAAGTTACCTTCTGACTTAGGGCCTCATTATGACCCTGGCGGGCGGCGGAGGCCGCCCGCCAGGATCCCGCCCTCCAAATTACCGCGCCGCGGTCAAAAGACCGCGGCGGGTATTACGAGTTTTCCCCTGGGCTGGCGGGCGGTTCCAGTAAAACCGCCCGCCAGCCCAGGGGAAAACGACCTTCCCACGAGGATGCCGGCTCGTAATCGAGCCGGCGGAGTGGGAAGGTGCGACGGGTGCAGTGGCACCCGTCGCGTATTTCAGTGTCTGCAAGGCAGACACTGAAATACTTTTCGGGGCCCTCTTATGGGGGCCCCTGCCGTGCCCATGCCATTGGCATGGGCACGGCAGGGGCCCCCAGGGGCCCCGCGACCCCCCCTACCGCCATCCTGTTCATGGCGGCTTTCCCGCCATGAACTGGATGGCGGTAGGGGGGGTCAGAATCCTCATGGCTGCGGAGCGCGCTCCGCAGCCATGGAGGATTCCAAAGAGCAGCGGAAAGTCAGCGGGAGACCGCTGACTTTCCGCTTCTGACCGCGGCTGAACCGCCGCGGTCAGAATGCTCATTGGAGCACCGCCAGCCTGTTGGCGGTGCTCCCGTGGTCGGTGGCCCTGGCGGCCCTCTTAGTCTTTATTTAGAAGTTTTTCTTCACCGGGATGAACCTGCCAGTTGAATCCGACCTCCTGGAGCCCTTGTCCGGATACGCGATGTGGGTTTCCTCAGTGGAGACTTTTACCTTCGGACTTAGTTGTTTTTTCGAGATGAAAATCCTTCGACCGGGGTAAACCTGGATCTTGATCCGACATCCATGGAGCCCTTCTCGGATACGATGGCTGGGAGGTCCCGGTCAACTTTTTACGTTCGGACTTAGTCTCTTTTTTGGATGTTTTTCTTTACCGGGACGAACCACAAAGTCAGGCCGGGTCGCGGTTGAGGCAAGCCGGCTAGAATTTCCGCGGCGGGTCGGTCCCTCTCTGGAGCTTTTTTCCAAAAATTCTCAAATCTTTTCCAAACTTCTGGGGCTTCACCCAGATGTTCTTTTAAGGTTCTTTTGGGGTCCACAGCTCACCCCAAGGGTCCAGAAGTTCTGTGATGGTCCTTGGGGGGTGCGGACTTCAACTCCCAGAATGCACCTGGCGCAAACTCCTTTTTGGCCACTGGACAGTGGTCAGCTGGTCGCTTTCTTCAGGAGTTGGTGCAGGGGACTCTGGTTAGCAATTTTTCACCTGTAGCAAACAGGGAGTCCCTCCTTGAACCAGTTGAAGCCAGGCAAAGTCCTTCTTGTGGTGAAGCCCAAGTGTGCAGCTGGTGCAGTCCTTCTGAGTGCAGGGTCCAGGTGCAGGCCAGGGGTCCAGCAGGGCAGTCCTTCTTCTTCTTTAGTTCCTTTCTTGTTGAATTCTGGAGGGGATCTGAGGCGTGGGTGCAGGTCTGCCAGTTTTATCCTTGCTCCTGGGTGCAAAGCAGGGGGGCCCTGGTTCTCCAATCAGGGACAGGGTCGTCCCCCTGTGATGACCACTTCCTGGGAAGTGTGGCAAAAATCCATCCCAGAAGGCAACAGTCTCTAAAAATCCAACATGGATGAATCTGATTTTTAGAGGTTACATCTGGCTGAGCCCACCCACTGGTGTGGCTAAAAATCATAAACACACCCCTCTCCTGCCCTCTCCTAATCTAATCAAGGGGGCACCTAGCTGTCTGGGGTTGCAGGATGTGGGGGTGTTGCTGGGTGCTGCAAATGTCCTTCTCTGCCTTTGAAGACCAGTTTGGCAGCCCTCCCCCTTCCTGCCTCACCATCTGCTGAGGGGAGATTCTCTCCCCCAAGCACATTCCTGTGTGTGAAGCCAGGCCACTTCACACCTCATCAAAGTAGCCTGGCAGAAGCTGTTGCAGGCTGGCCAATCAGAGCACAGCAGCAAAAACAATGCAGAGCTGAAATTGGCAACTTTTTAGGTAAAGTCTAAACTTTTTACCTGAACAAGTTATATTAAATCCAACAACTGGAAGTTGTGGGATTTATTACAACAATTAATTTGATACCAAATTCTTGGTATGTAACATTTAAGGAGACTTTAAAATTTAAAATAAAGTCTGCCCATTCTAGCCTATGAAGGCCATTTACTTCAATGAGGGAAAAACGAATTTGGCTGTTTTTACCTCACCAGGGCTTATAAATTTATTTTTATAAAGTCCCTGCTTATAGTTACATGTCACCCAGCCCTAGGGGCACATAGAGCACACCTTAGGGGTGACTTATATGTAAAAATAAGGTAGTTTAAGACTTTGGAAGTACCTTTAATTCCAAAGTCGAATTTGCATATAACTTTAATTTAAAAGCAGCCAGCAAGGCAGGCTTGCTTTTAAAATGACACTGGGCACCTCAGCAATGCACCTAGGTGTGCACCACCTATGCTGTGGTCCCTAAACCTACATGCCCTACCATATACTAGGGACTTATAGGTAGGTTAACTTAGCCACTTATAATTAGCCTAATTTGCATATCCATTTTACACAGAGCACAGGCCCTGGGACTGGTTAGCAGTACCCAGGGCACCTTTAAAGTCAGGAAAACACCAGCAAAAAGTGGAAAATGGGGGCAAAAAGTTATGGGGCCTCTGCAATCAGCCCTGTTTTCTCACACAACCCTCCCCAGCCCACACGCCCAGGAGACTCAGCCCAACCCTGGGAGAGTCTTCCTGGCTTGTTAGGCGAGGAAGACAGTGAAGAAAACTGGCTGTCCCTTTGCAGGGCCTACTCTGCCTTATATCCTCCTGTCAGGGTCACTCCCTATGGGTAGTGAAGCCATCCCAACAGTAAAAGGACCCAACACAAACTGAAACTTTCCTCTAGGGGGGTCTTCCTCCTTTCTCTCTGCCAACTTGGGTAGTGAGGTGCCCACCTCCCCTACTCCAAACTTTGCTAGGGCAACACCTAGCTTACCCAAAGAGGTCACCCAACACTTGAGCAACCCCACCATGACCAATAGGGTCAGGGGGCCTACTTTGCTATTGGCCCTGGGGTCTGCCTCCCAGGCCAAGTACAGTGCTGCCAGGAAGGCTAGCACCCAGCAGAGGCTACTGACAGCTGTCAGTACCCAGAACCACACCCTAAGCTCTCCACTGACAGGTGGCTGAGCTGCTTTAAGGGCAACTTTGGGGTCCTGGTACCCCTCTTGCTGTCTAGAGTGGGGGGCTACCACCTCCTGTGGCAGACACCCTCCTTCCACTCTCCCTTCTGTCAGTGCAGGGGCAACACCCTGCATCTGGACAGCTGCCTGACTACTCAGGACTTCCTTAGGGTCAGGGGAGGCCTCACCAGTGCCAACTCTGGGCTTCCCCCCTACTGGGGCAGAAGGCCTTTGGCTCCCTGGAACTCTCTTTAAGAGCGGCCTACCCTTCCTTTTCTTCTTTCCTTTTCTTGGGGACCCCTGTCTCCTAACTGTAGGGACTGACTCCCCAGGATTTTGGGTTGGGGGGGCGCCCTGGGCGACCACCCCATCTGTGACCAGACTCACCTCTGGGAGGTCATTGCCCAGGATACAATCTAGGGGAAGGTCAGCACTGACTACCACCCTAATCCAGTCAAGGATACCCTCCCTCTCTAGGGGCACTATGGCTACAGGTTTGGAGGTGACCTCCCCTGTGGCTATCCTGACTTTCTTTGTCTTTCCTGGGACATACATGTCTGGGGTCACTAACCGGTCACTCACTATAGTGTGACTGGCACAGGTGTCCCTCAGGCCAGTGGTAGGGATCCCATTCACTTGAATGTGGTGGAAGTGCCTACTCCGACCCTCAGGGATCACCAGCTTACCATCTGGTCCTGTCTCCCAGCACAATGCTAGGAGGACTTCATCATCTGAGGAATCCTCCTCTATGGCTACACTGGACAGCCCAGTGCTAACCACCTTCCTTGGACAGGCTGCATCTCCTCTGATGTGACCTGTCTGCTGACAGTCAAAGCAAGCCCTACTGTCCAAGAGTTTTTTTAACCCTGGGTCTCCCTGTCTCTGCTTGTCAGAGTGGGAGTGGGATTTACTCTCCTCCTTCTTAGGGTTCTGGGGTACAGAGGGAGTCTCTGTGGTGGGCTTACCACCTCCCTCCTTAGGTTTTTGGGGACCTGTCCCCCCCTTCTTGGAGTCTCCCCCCTGGGACTTGACAACCACCCTGGTTCTCAACCACTCATCAGCTGCCTCCCCTAGCTCTCTAGGGTTGGTCTGCTTAGAGTCCACTAGATGCTGGCGTAACCTTTCTTGGGTACAATTGGTCAAGATGTGTTCTCTCATGATCAGATTGTATAACCCCTCATAAGTATCTACTTTGTTACCAATAATCCAGCCCTCTAGTGCCTTTAGTGAAATGTCCACAAAGTCAACCCAAGACTGGGTACTGACCTTCTGGGTGTCCCTGAACTTCATTCTATATTGCTCTGGGGTCAGACAAAACTTCTTGGCTAAGCACCTCTTCATACTAGGGTATGAATCTGCCTCCTCCCCCCTTAAGGTCAGAAGCCTATCCCTCCCTGAGTTGGGAACTAACTCCCAAAGAAGTGAACCCCAGTACTGAGGCTTGACTCTCCTCATCTGGAGGGCCCTCTCAAAGGCCCCCAGCCACTTATCTATGTCATCCCCCTCTACATAAGCAGGAACCACCCCCTTGGGTAATCTGGGGCAAACTCCCCCACCCATGGACACCTCAGCTTCTTCATCGCTGCTTCCATCTCTTTTCTCTTTGTATGCCCACTTTTTCTTTTCTAGGGCCAGCTTCTCTGCTTCCAAAGCTATGTATGCTAGCTGGGCCTCCAGCTCTCTTTCTCTGATGGATGGGTTCTCTCCTCCTGAAAGGACCCCCTTCCCACCACTAGCTTTGGGCCAGCCCCTAGTGACTGTATCTACTGAGGACTGTTCTTCCTCGTCCTCACTTAGGGTCAGATGCCTTCCCTCCCCTGAGTGGTTAGAGCTTGCATCCTCCCTTCTTTCTCCCTCCTCTGGAGCTTCTTCTGACTCTACCTCCTGGGCCTCAGCCCATGCTGTCAGGGATGTGATCAGGATTTGCTTCCTGAGATCAGTGGTTGCAGGCAACCCTCTTTCAATACACAACCCCCTAAGCTGGACTACTGTCAGTGTGGGTAGGCTAGCCAGATCAAGCTCCATGGTTCCCTAGTTTTGTGTCAACAAAAACTTTTTGCAAAAATTGGAAACAAGAATTTAGAAAAATTACAAAAATTCAATAATTGAAATTAATCCAAATTAAAAATTAAAAACAATTTTTGCACTAGGACAATTTAAAGGATTTTTAATTTGTTTTACCTAAAACTGTAACGTGATATTGAACACAAGTACAGGATCCCGTCGCTGCTTCCAATTATGTTGGAAAATGGGTTATTGGTAGGGCAGGTAGGTACCTACACCTAGCAACAAGCCACTAACCTCCACATAGGTACAGTTAGGTCTCAGTAAATTAATCCCAGCTCAACCCTTGGTAGCTTGGCAACGAGCGTCAAGGCTTAACTTAGGAGACAAAGTGTAAAGCATTCAAATATCACAAAACAGTAATTAAATAAAACACAGGAAACAGTTTAAAAATCCAAAACGAATTTATAAAAATAGTTTATATTTTTATCTTTAAAATGACACAAAAACGATTAAAATCGGTTCAGGGGAACCGGAGATATGAATTTTTAAAGAATTATTACTTTTCTAGCGCTTAGAAACAAAAAGCGCCAATCGGGTCATCTGGTTGCACCTCGACCGGGGCAAAGTCAAACTTTCAGGCCGACCTCGATGGAGCCCTGCTCGGCTATAGGTCGCGGGAGGCCTCGGTTAAAAAGTTACCTTCTGACTTAGTCTTTATTTTGAAGTTTTTCTTCACCAGGACGAACCTGCCAGTTGAATCCGACCTCCTGGAGCCCTTGTCCGGATACGCGATGTGGGTTTCCTCAGTGGAGACTTTTACCTTCGGACTTAGTCGTTTTTTCGAGATGAAAATCCTTCGACCGGGGTAAACCTGGATCTTGATCCGACGTCCATGGAGCCCTTCTCGGATACGATGGCTGGGAGGTCCCGGTCAACTTTTTACGTTCAGACTTAGTCTCTTTTATGGATGTTTTTCTTTACCGGGTCGAACCACGAAGTCAGGCCGGGTCGCGGTTGAGGCAAGCCGGCTAGAATTTCCGGGGCGGGTCGGTCCCTCTCTGGAGCTTTTTTCCAAAAATTCTCAAATCTTTTCCAAACTTCTGGGGCTTCACCCAGATGTTCTTTTAAGGTTCTTTTGGGGTCCACAGCTCACCCCAAGGGTCCAGAAGTTCTGTGATGGTCCTTGGGTGGTGCGGACTTCAACTCCCAGAATGCACCTGGGGCAAACTCCTTTTTGGCCACTGGACAGTGGTCAGCTGGTCGCTTTCTTCAGGAGTTGGTGCAGGGGACTCTGGTTAGCAATTTTTCACCTGTAGCAAACAGGGAGTCCCTCCTTGAACCAGTTGAAGCCAGGCAAAGTCCTTCTTGTGGTGAAGCCCAAGTGTGCAGCTGGTGCAGTCCTTCTGAGTGCAGGGTCCAGGTGCAGGCCAGGGGTCCAGCAGGGCAGTCCTTCTTCTTCTTTAGTTCCTTTCTTGTTGAATTCTGGAGGGGATCTGAGGCGTGGGTGCAGGTCTGCCAGTTTTATCCTTGCTCCTGGGTGAAAAGCAGGGGGGACCTGGTTCTCCAATCAGGGACAGGGTCGTCCCCCTGTGATGACCACTTCCTGGGAAGTGTGGCAAAAATCCATCCCAGAAGGCAACAGTCTCTAAAAATCCAACATGGATGAATCTGATTTTTGGAGGTTACATCTGGCTGAGCCCACCCACTGGTGTGGCTAAAAATCATAAACACCCCCCTCTCCTGCCCTCTCCTAATCTAATCAAGGGGGCACCTAGCTGTCTGGGGTTGCAGGATGTGGGGGTGTTGCTGGGTGCTGCAAATGTCCTTCTCTGCCTTTGAAGACCAGTTTGGCAGCCCTCCCCCTTCCTGCCTCACCATCTGCTGAGGGGAGATTCTCTCCCCCAAGCACATTCCTGTGTGTGAAGCCAGGCCACTTCACACCTCATCAAAGTAGCCTGGCAGAAGCTGCTGCAGGCTGGCCAATCAGAGCACAGCAGCAAAAACAATGCAGAGCTGAAATTGGCAACTTTTTAGGTAAAGTCTAAACTTTTTACCTGAACAAGTTATATTAAATCCAACAACTGGAAGTTGTGGGATTTATTACAACAATTAATTTGATACCAAATTCTTGGTATGTAACATTTAAGGAGACTTTAAAATTTAAAATAAAGTCTGCCCATTCTAGCCTATGAAGGCCATTTACTTCAATGAGGGAAAAACGAATTTGGCTGTTTTTACCTCACCAGGGCTTATAAATCTATTTTCATAAAGTCCCTGCTTATAGTTACATGGCACCCAGCCCTAGGGGCACATAGTGCACACCTTAGGGGTGACTTATATGTAAAAATAAGGTAGTTTAAGACTTTGGAAGTACCTTTAATTCCAAAGTCGAATTTGCATATAACTTTAATTTAAAAGCAGCCAGCAAGGCAGGCTTGCTTTTAAAATGACACTGGACACCTCAGCAATGCACCTAGGTGTGCACCACCTATGCTGTGGTCCCTAAACCTACATGCCCTACCATATACTAGGGACTTATAGGTAGGTTAACTTAGCCACTTATAATTAGCCTAATTTGCATATCCATTTTACACAGAGCACAGGCCCTGGGACTGGTTAGCAGTACCCAGGGCACCTTTAAAGTCAGGAAAACACCAGCAAAAAGTGGAAAATGGGGGCAAAAAGTTATGGGGCCTCTGCAATCAGCCCTGTTTTCTCACACACAGATAGAGTATGCATATTTTCCCTCCCCCAGGACTGTGGCGAAGCAACCACCTCTGCAGTCATTAACTACGCAGTGCTTAATTTGAGCTGTTGGGTTCCGGTGGTTGGCACCGACACTTAGGGGGTCATTCTGACCCTGGCGGCCGGTGACCGCCAGGGTCACCGACCACGGGAGCACCGCCAACAGGCTGGCGGTGCTCCCTCGAGCATTCTGACCGCGGCGGTTCAGCCGCGGTCAGAAGCGGAAAGTGGACGGTCTCCCGCCGACTTTCCACTGCTCGGGGGAATCCTCCATGGCGGCGGAGCGCGCTCCGCCGCCATGGGGATTCTGACACCCCCTACCGCCATCCTGTTCCTGGCGGGTCTCCCGCCAGGAACAGGATGGCGATAGGGGGTGCCGCGGGGCCCCTGGGGGCCCCTGCAGTGCCCATGTCAATGGCATGGGCACTGCAGGGGCCCCCGTAAGAGGGCCCCGCATAGTATTTCAGTGTCTGCAAAGCAGACACTGAAATACGCGACGGGTGCAGCTGCACCCGTCGCACCCCTGCAACTCCGCCGGCTCCATTCGGAGCCGGCATCCTCATTGCAGGGGCATTTCCGCTGGGCCGGCGGGTGCTCTTTTGGAGAGCGTCCGCCGGCCCAGCGGAAATGTGAGAATGGCCGCCGCGGTCTTTTGACCGCGGTGCGGTCATTTGTCGGCGGGACTGTGGCGGGCGGCCTCCGCCGCCCGCCACAGTCAGAATCAGCCCCTTAGTTGTCAACACAGGTACTAATGACAGTCTGCACATGGCACTGTCTGTCTAATTTAGAGATGAGCATAGCAGGTGTTTATTAATTCCGTATGCAATAAAACTGACAAATACCTGCCACTCAAGACATGTTTGTAGTTTTAGGGTGTGGAATAGTCTGAATTGTCACAATTGCAGGAGTGTAATGGTTAGTAGTTGAGTTAGTACTGTGACTGGCAGTGGCAATCGGTGCAGCAAGCTTCAGTGGCATCCTGATGAGGGTCCTGACACTTATTTTGTTACAAATTAAGCACTGCAGGTAGTTATGCAGAAGTGTTGACCTTCTAGTGAACTGTGGTGATTTTAAAAGGGCATAATGGGGGTCATTCTGACCCTGGCGGCCGGTGACCGCCAGGGTCACCGACCACGGGAGCACTGCCAACAGGCTGGCGGTGTTCCCAAGGGCATTCTGACCGTGGCGGTTCAGCCGCGGTCAGAAAGGGTAAACCGGCGGTCTCCCGCCGGTTTACCGCTGCCCGATTGAATCCTCCATGGCGGCGGAGCGCGCTCCGCCGCCATGGGGATTCAGACACCCCCTACCGCCATCGTGTTCATGGCGGGAAACCCGCCATGAACAGGATGGCGGTAGGGGGTGCCGCGGGGCCCCTGGGGGCCCCTGCAGTGCCCATGCTAATGGCATGGGCACTGCAGGGGCCCCCGTAAGAGGGCCCCACAAAGTATTTCAGTGTCTGCTTCGCAGACACTGAAATACGCGACGGGTGCAACTGCACCCGTCGCACCCCTGCAACTACGCCGGCTCAATTCTGAGCCGGCGTCCACATTGCAGGGGCATTTCCGCTGGGCCGGCGGGCGCTCTTTTGGAGAGCGCCCGCCGGCCCAGCGGAAATGTTTGAATGGCCGCCGCGGTCTTTTGACCACGGTGCGGTCATTTGTCGGCGGGACCTTGGCGGACGGCCTCCGCCGTCCGCCAAGGTCTGAATCAGGCCCAATGTGTGTGGTAAAGCAAGTTTGAGCAGCTTTTATGTTGGATCATATGTTACAGTTTCATTAAATGTCACATTACTAGAGAATGATTCCTATAGAAAGTGAGCCTTTTCTCCTCTCTTCTGGTGAGCAAATGATCCCTGGGATAGGTACATTTCACCAGGTCTAACAGCTAATTTGGCACATAGGGGGTCATTCTGACCCTGGCGGCCGGTGACCGCCAGGGTCACCGACCACGGGAGCACCGCCAACAGGCTGGCGGTGCTCCCGAGGGCATTCTGACCGCGGCGGTTCAGCCGCGGTCAGAAAGGGTAAACCGGCGGTCTCCCGCCGGTTTACTGCTGCCCCATTGAATCCTCCATGGCGGCGGAGCGCGCTCCGCCGCCATGGGGATTCAGACACCCCCTACCGCCATCCTGTTCATGGCGGGAAACTCGCCATGAACAGGATGGCGGTAGGGGGTGCCGCGGGGCCCCTGGGGGCCCCTGCAGTGCCCATGCCAATGGCATGGGCACTGCAGGGGCCCCCGTAAGAGGGCCCCGCAAAGTATTTCAGTGTCTGCTTTGCAGACACTGAAATACGCGACGGGTGCAACTGCACCCGTCGCACCCCTGCAACTACGCCGGCTCAATTCTGAGCCGGCGTCCTCGTTGCAGGCGCATTTCTGCTGGGCCGGCGGGCGCTCTTTCGGAGAGCGCCCGCCGGCCCAGCGGAAATGTTTAAATGGCCGCCGCGGTCTTTTGACCGCGGTGCGGTCATTTCACGGCGGTACCTTGGCGGACGGCATCGGCCGTCCGCCAAGGTTAAAATCACCCCCATAGTGTGGAATGATCCCAATATGGGGGTCAGGTGGGGTTAAAGTCTCATGCCTGTGAGGATTTGCACACAGTCCATGACAGGCCATCCATGTTAACAATATCATTGGTCTACTCCTAAATTGCCAGCGCTGATCAGATTGAGGATCTGAGCTATTAGATGTGTGTCACAGAAAGGAACTGCGGTGAACATGATATGCTTTTCATGCAGCATGGCTTTTCTTTCATTGCCACAAAGTCATAGCCAGTGTCCGACTGGCCTATAGGGTAATAAGACAGTGCCCGATGGGCCGGTGTCACAGGTCAATAAAAGGGCCTGGTTTTGTCTGTTTGTGAGCCAGTTTGATGGTCTGCTGGGACAGATTTTTCCTGTTGATTTCTCCTAAAGTAAAAGCAAAATTGTCTGCAAGTAGCTCAAGTTCATGCAGTCTTCCTTAACTTGCAAAACATTCATACAACATATCTTTACAAGTTCAAAACGGTCTCAATTTGCAAACATGGGATACTTCTTAGGTCAAGAGTAGGCAGTGCTCATGTGCTCTCTCTTGACATGCTGTAATCTACTTCTGTGGGCTTTCACCACGCCCATCACAAGCCCATCACTTGTATTCGTTCCTTGACCTGCCTTTCAAAGTTCCTTTGGTTTATTAGGTAAATGCTTTAGGTTTGCCCCATGTTGAGGCTGTTTTGTTACCGCCTCGCAGACTGACCCTGTTACATGGATTATTACACAATCCTCCATTTACCTCAATGTTGGTGCACTACTTTTTCTTTTGCCTCTCCACTTTGCGCTCATGAAATGTTGTTTCTTCCTCTGGCATCTTGCTGTTACTTTGTGGTGTCTACACCCGACAAAGGCAGCAAGCTGGAGGGGTATTCTTTTTTATCTATTTACATAGCGCAAATTTGACCAGACGTTTGGAGTGCTTTACATGAGCACTGTGGTAATTTGCAGCCCGTTCCTACATTCTTCTCCAGTTGAACATTTGAAAAATATACAAACTAGCACATTTTCAATAGAAAACACACAAGAGAAACCCTTAACGCGGCTATTCCCGGCTCAGTGGAAGAGCCAATACTATAATATTCACTGCACTCAGGAAACTCGCTCCATAATGCTTTGAGGGGCATACCTTTGACAACATATTTTTGCCCATAACTCAGCCTTTGGTGGTCCTAGTACAATGGGAAAACCACCAAAACATTCAGCATGATGTGCTTGTTCTATCAAGCTCATCTATCTTCTAGGCCCCCACACTGGGTTGGAGGAACTCCAGAATAATAACCTTTCCCACTATTTAATGTATTTTTAAGCTGGAGCTTTTGCTTTAGAGCTGGGAGTAGTTTGTGTTCTAAGTGGCTTTTTTGTAATAATATTCTAGCAGGCCTGCTAGCCCTGAAAATGTGTAATGAATTATGTCCTCTCCGGTCTGAATATATGCTTACATGTCAATGCTCTCTGCCCTTCTTTTTTCATGTGATGATGCCCTTTGGGGGCTGACTATGTGGTTAAATGACCCATCAGATGGAAAAGAGTAAAAATCTTCTTAAACAGACAGCATACCAAATCAGTAGAAAACATAGGGCAACTGGTGGAGGTGCAGTGTCTCCGGTCCTCCAGATTTATAAAGCTACTGCTCTATCGGCAGCCACTTATGGGGCAGAGATATGGGGTTCTGCAGATGCCACTGCCCTTTTAACGGTTGATAATTACTTTATCAGGGGTTTGCTCAAGTTACCAAAGGGCAACCCCCTGGATCCATTGGGACAGGATCTGGCATTCAATCCTATAAATCTGGTGGTGGCGTTAAAACCTTTATTGTACTGGGTGAAGCTGTGGTCAACTGAGGAGCTGACACCTTATACGGATTCTTTAATCAATCTAATTTCCTGTGACACACAGGTAGACTCACCCAGGTTAAAAAACATTAAAATGCAGTGTGAGAAATTGAAAATGATAGGAATTTGCCAGCAGTGGCCGTAAAGGGGGCTAGACAGACAGTGAAAAGAGCTTACTGGAACTACGTTTTGGAACAGACTTGTTCAAACATGATCCTGGGAAGATGCCTGAGCATTACTTAGATGTTAAATGCTCTCCATCCTACGAAAATTTTATGGATGAAATCTATCTGCCCATTGCTAAGTGGCTGTACCTCCAATTCAGGTACAGGTCTCTACCATTAAGACCCCCAACGGCTAAATCAGATGAGCTAGGCTCCTCAACTTTTTGCCATTTTTGCCACTGAAAAGCATTTTTTGCCCTCAGTAATCCTTAAATTTGACCCGAAGGCTGTGATAGTTTTTGCAGTAGCAAAATATCTTGAGCAAGCATGGTGCATAAGACAGAGAGGCATGCCCCAAAGTAAAGCTTAATCAAGGTGTCATGCTTGCTGTACAGGTTGCGGTTTTAGAGACTACAGGTTGGTAAAACCAAGCTCCATATAACACCTCTTTATTAATTCTTCCCTGACCTAAACCTCACATGGATAGGGCTAGGATTGGCCATGTTACATCTTGTATATTAATGCCAAAAATAGCATTGTTTCACTTTAATCGGAGTAAACTGGGTAAAAGATATCAAAACTCCTGTCAATTGCCTCCTTGCTTGATGCTTTCTGAGATGGGAGAGAATTTTAACTCTTTTTAATATTTTATTCTATTGTCTCAGGTATGTGTGCTATAAGGGTGGAGGCTTAAAGCTATAATTCGTTGTCCACCTGACGTTTTACACCCTTGGGCGGTCTATGGGCCGTTTAAATGTGTTGCAAGGGTAAGAGTGAGCCAATCACCTCCAAGCACTTATCCTGGGTTGGTGATTGCAGCCCGGGCAGTCTGTGGACTTATTTTAGTATTATTGCTCTCTAAGCTTGTATCTGTTTTTTATATGTTCGCATATGTACTTTAAGATTTTTCTGTTTATTTTAATAATGCCCTGGGTCAGCGATAATGTCCAGGGCAGTCAGTGGATTCTAACTGTGTATTACTGTCTTTCAAGTTTGTACTTGTCACCCATATGCTTGCACATGCACTTTAGGATCCAAATGGATGTGTAAACTTTGTATTTATCTCTTCTGGAAGGTGCTACACATACCCATGCCTAGATGTGCATGGATTTGTCTTTTTAAGGTATTTTTAACTTATTTATGTATACTTTATGGTTTTGTTCAACCGAAAAAAGTAATTACTACTACATGACCATGTTTCTTCCAAATGCAACTTTTATTGTGGTGCCCTCTATAGGATGTTATGTCCATTACAGTCTAATGCCAAGTGTATAAAGGAATACACCAACACAGTTTATTTCTGATAAAGGTTAAAGTGCTGCATGGCTAAATACTTATAAGATCCTAAAGGCGAGACCTATTGGCTGTGCCAATGCTTGTTTAGCTATTGAATTCACTAATGGGGCCACATTTAAATTGGTACCTGGGCCTATGTTTTGCCCCAGTTCGAGCCTGGTCGAACCAGTTCAGGTCACACTTCTTGTTCATCCAGTCACCTGCTTCATTAGCTTACAATTCTAGAAGGTTGATAACATGGCTTAAGAAGCAACAAACCTTACAGGGCATGGTCGAGCTGTGGCCACCCTTTTCTACACCATTTAAAAGTCCAACAGTTGATGCCCTAGCGCTGGTTAGTACACTTACTGTAAGACATCTATTTAATAAATCACAGCACTTGGTTTTATGTGACAAAGGGCATTAATGTACTATGGGGCATATTTATGATGACCCTAGCGCCACCTTCCACTACATTTGCACTATTTGTTTTACGTGAATGTGGCATTAAGGTGGCATTTACCGTACACCATATTTACAAAGAGGCACAATGCTTGTAAACCCTTGCGCCACATTCTATCTGCAGCAGGCATAATGTATACAAGGGGGGCGTCCCCACATAGGGGGGACAGAAAAATGACGCAGTGAAATTTACTCGATTTCACTGAGCCATTTGTAGCATAAATATTAACGCCTGCCCAAAGCAGGCATTAAGATGATGTTCCCATTGAAAACAATGGGCCTCTAATCCAGTAAAGCTCCACATTAGCATCATGAATTATGACGCTAATGCGGACACGACCGTCATTGTGCGCCGTATTGTAAATACGGGGCACACATGGTGTTATTAGGGGAATGCAATGGGTGCTAGAAAAGTGGTGCATCATGAATGATGCACCACTTTTCTATAAATATGCCCCTATGTGTTCAATTTGCCTGCATTTTGTGTGTACAACAAGAGCATCCCTGGCCCATGAGAACATGGGCAATATATGATTATCAACGAGAATAATGTTTGTTCTCACAAGCAGCATTCATAAATGTGTTCATTAATGCAACATATCACCATCACATTTACTTAGGTGAGATCTTACATGCTTAAACATTGTCCAACAACATCACAATATATGCATGCATTGGTTCTCCAGTGCAAGACAACCACAATGAATCAGTAGCGAGAACAAAAAAGAGATAATAATTGTGAACTTGTGTGTTTCTTTACAACAAACAACTTCCTACACATTGTACAGTTCCCACAGATCAAATATAGGCCCATATTTATTCTTTTTTTGCGTCACTTTTTGATTCAAAATCGGCGCAAACATACAAAATACAATTATATTTTGTAAGTTTGCACCACTTTTGCATCAAAACATTACCCAAATGCGGCACAAAAAAGTATAAATTTGGGCCATAGTTTGTTGTTTAGTCAGCGACATTTCGACCCTCAACTGGGTAAAGGGGTCTCATCAGGACAGTTAAGGTTTAGGGACAACTGTGATAGATGATCAAAATATGAGCTATGTGTTGTGCAATACTTTTGTGTTGCAAAGCATAAAAATTAATAAAGGGTACCTAAGAGACCATACATCCAAGGGGCCGAACACCCGAGCAGTGGATGCTCTTCAGAAAATGTTAAGCGACATGAAGATCAAAGGGATGGCCGGGCAAGGCAGGGACCTACAATAGACCTGACAGTGTACAATCAGTACTCCATATAAGAAAACCTTGGCTGACAACACAGTTTGGTCGCAATCACCATCACTGTCTCTTGCAGCAATGGATCCATACCTGGTTGTGTACGAAAGGTGCAGATTTACTAGTTTATGACCTTGATACAAAGTAGTGTTCACATGGAAACAAGTCTAAATATTAGGAAAGTTTAGCACTTGCTCCGAGGTTAACTGAAGGCATGTTAAAAGCAGAATGCCATTTCATGGGTTAGGATGGATTTAAAAAACGGTATGATATGGTACATTTAAAACAAATAATCAAGAAACAGCATGGTATGGGGGTTATTCATAAGTGATGTGGTTGAAGGTCTTGTTAGGTCCAGAGAATCAAAGGTGGCCGCTTGTAGGAGGCTGGCCCTCTATGTAGTGTGAAAAACTAGGCACACTGTGCCTGGGGTCCAGGCAACCACATGTTTGGTTTCCAGAGGTGAAAATTAGACCACCTCATGCTCCAATTTTTAAGGTAGCTGGTCGAGCAGTTAGGCTAATCCAGGAGATGTGCTGAGCATCTGTTGTACTCACAAATCCAACCATGCACCATACGAACTCAATGAAAACCCCCAAGATCAGAATTTATAAAAAATACTTTAGACTTTCATATAATTTTTAGGATAAAGATCTTTAAGACACGTTAAGTATTTTTTGTGATATAACTTTTCACATTTTTGATAAAGTTAGTCTTTCTGTGCGCAAATTACGCACCATTGGAATCGATGCACAGTCACCTTTAAAAATGTATTAAAAATCTCCTTTTGCAGGATGGTCAAAATAGTTAGCAGGAATGCTGTGCCAGCTGAAGAGCCTTGGGTGGCTCCTGGTTCCGGCATGAGCAGTGCGGGAAAGTCTCTCGGCACAGGCACAGGGCCACTTGGAGGGGCGACCTGGAAAAGGAGCTGGTTTGCAAATTCAAAGATGGTGCCTTGGGGTCCCCTTGGGCTGTCGAGGTCGCAAGGGTTTGGGGACCCGTGGAGCACAGCTGGTTCCTCGTTGCAGGGCGGCTGGACACAGGGTGAGTTGGAGTTCCAGGAGCTGTGTGCAATGCAGTCCTTTGGACCTGGAGGTGAGTCACTTTGAGGGCTACTTATAGGACAACGGGGGCACTCTGGCGGGAGGTTTAAGCTGTTCCTGAAGTCCCTCAACTGGGGCTTCCTCCTGACACTTTTTTCAGCTCTGAGGGAGCTGGTTTTCTGGTTGTCCGATGTTAGCTAACCAGTACCAAAGGTATTTGTGTAACTCTGCCACTGGAGAGTACAGTGCCATCAAACTTGGCACACTTATATGTCACATCCAAGCAATTGCTGGTGTGTCATCAGGTTTAGCTGCAACTTCCATTTGCGAAGATATCAGCCTGTCAGTGAGGTGACCCTCACTGGCTTGTTGGTTCTTGCTTGGTTGTTGAGTGGTGCCTCCACTCAGAAGGGAGATCTGGGGTGATTCTTGAAGCCTGGAGGTCCCCTGGGTTTGATGGGATTGGTCCAGTCTCCAACTCCTCCGCAGCTGCGATTTTCGGGTCCTGGGTGCAGCAGGTCCACAGTTCTATTTCTTTGGATCTTCTTTGGTGCTGGTTCTTCTTTGTCTTTCCAAATCTGATTTGTTGTTTTAGGGATGCCAACTAAATATTGAATTTTGTGGGCGTTCTAGTTGCCTCACCAAGCATGTACCGCACCTAAGGTGTTGCGTGAGGAGTCAACCTTCAAATTCTGTTTCCTCCATCTTGGAATGGAACAAAATAGACAATTAGGTTTAGGGAAGTGACCTCTGCCCACAGGAAGTGGTCACTAAAGTCGGTGGAGCCACCCTTAGGGAAAGAACACTGGGACTGGAAACCTGGTTAGCAGGATCCCAGTGCACTCCAGTACAAGTTGCATTCAGAAACCAGGCAAAAAGTGGAGGGGGGTACTGCAACAGGGTGTCAGTCTCTCACACTGCTGACTATCGAAAAGTGGAAGTGTTACTGGTAATCAGTTCCAAAGGACCACATTGAGTCCTAACAGTGAATATGCTTGTAAAGGTGCAATCACAAGGAGTGGACTTCTGAAACAACTTGGGCCTCAAATGGTCGATGAGCACTCTTCAGGGCGCCTTGGGATGCATTTAACACAAATAAGCACAATTGTAGACTTAAATGTCAACAGTGACTTTTCATTGGCCTCAAAGTGTGGCACCTGAAGTACATATTGTTCCTATTCGTGGCAGGGCACAGAAAGCCTTCAAACCTTTAGGCTGGGTTCAGGAAGCAAGGCGCCAGTTAGCACATTAGTTTTGATTAGTCCTCCATGAAAAGTATCTACTCTGTTATATTTTTTCAGTAAATGCCTTTTATGTTCACCAAATGTAATCTTTTGATTCCCCTTCACAACACTGTTCTTTGAGGGCATAGCTTAACTCTGCTAATGAAGACTTTTTGTGAAAGGGACCATATTTTAAACTCCCATATTAGTGTATCCCAGGGTGTTGCTTTTCCTTTTTATGACAGCTGGTTGAACACACACAAAACCACATATTACCAAACACTGCCTCTTATAAAAAGCTAGCCTCATTGGCTTTGACAATGATTGCTTAAAGGGAAGCAAGCAGACAGAGTTTTTTCCCCAGATTTTTTCGTTACGTTTTCCTAAACAAAAAAAGTACTGCGCCATATACATGGCATCTCATTCAGGTAAAGTTACCAGTCATGTATATATTTATTGTTTACTCAAGACAGGGTGTCAGAATCTGAAAACGTGGATATCAAACAGGTTTACTGTGTTTCAGTATCAAAATGCCACTGTATGATACAGGACTGTAGTAGTAGTAACTGTGTACTTTTATGTGAAACATCTAGGTGATCTAGTCCTACATGTACTATGGGGCATATTTATACCCCATTAGCGCCAAATTTGCATCATTTTTTTTATACGCAAATTCGGCGCAAACCTAACTCTAAATTTATACTTTGGTGCTAGACCCGTCTAGGATCAAAGTTTTGGAGTTAAAGTCATTTTCTACCTGTGAGAAAATACCTTGTGTCAATGAGATGCAAGGTAGGCATTCCTGGACGAAAAAATTGCCTTAGCGCCATATCTATCCCCGTGCTAAAATTAAGCATGAGGGGAAGGGGGCCTTAAATCATGGTGCTAAGCTTGCTTAGCGCCATTATTTCACACCTGGGTAAGGGCAGGCTTTAGGGGACCTGTGAACCTATTTCCGTGGTCAGAGACCATAGAATGGGCCCAATGTTGCCCTTCCCTAGCCCCAGAGACACCCTCTCCCACACCAGACGGATGCCAGAGGATGTGGGGGACCCCATTGTCTGGCAAAAAAAGATATTTACAGGTAAGTATTTGTTATGAAGTGTCATGGGGGCCTAACCTGCACCCCCCACATGGCACTGGGCCCAATGGCCATGCCCAGGGGACATATGGCCATTGGGGTGGTGGGCATGACTCCTGTCTTTACTAAGACAGGAGTCATGTCCATGGGGGTTGTGCATCAAAGGATGACGCTGGTCTGGTTAGAGGCATTATTTATGCATCTGCTCATACTAGCGTCATCTTTTGACGCACAACCTCCTGTTCCCTCTATGCCCCCATACCCTGCTAGTGTCCTTTTTTATGATGCTAGCCGGGCCTTACCACTGGCTACCGTCATACCACAAATATGACGCCCCGGCCGACGTCTTGGGGTGCCGCTAGCCAGCAGTATACTCTTTCACACAAAACTGTATTAGCGCAATTTTGTGTGAAAAAGTATAAATTAGGCGCTAAGTATGTCTCATCAGGGGCCTCTATTTGCAATACTCATAGTGTGATATTGTTATTTGATAGCATAACTGGAGGTGTCTGTTGCTTCCTGTGGTACACTTTCTGGGGTATCTAGGAGTAGGGCATATGTCAGCAGTGGCAGGCCAATTTTACTAAGGCTCTTGGAGGGGCAAGGGGAATGGTGTGGCATCTCCTTTATCTGGTCCCATGAAAGCTGCCAATACCTCCATCCATTGGTCCGCCAGTGGTGTCTTTCAAAGGCCTCTAGCCTCCTCTATTTTAAGCGTCATTCTTTCAGCAGACACAAAGTTGACTACTGCTATCTACCACCTGCTATGTGGTGGGCCCTCTGGGGACTTCCAGTGGCGTGCTATATCCCTGCAGGCAACTTGAGGGCAAGGTCAACAAACCTGTTACCTGTTTCCCACTCCTGCCGTCAGGTGTACAGGCCCTGCAGGCAGCTCTCCAACATGTGCATGTCTCTTCTGCTGAGGGTCCTTTCTAAGTCTGTGTAAGAAACTGGGTTGTTGGTTGACTGGGGTGCAAGCCCTGGTCATGCAGCAACCACAATCCTTGTCAGGGTGAGACACAAGCCAACCCCAAATTAACCTGTGCTCAACCCTCTTGGAGCTTGGCACAGAACAGTCAGGCTGTACTTAGAGTAAATGTGTGTAAAGTATTTCTGCAACACTTCAAACAGTAATGAAGTGTGAAACACCACACAAAAAGGATCCCACACCAAGTTAGAACAATAAAGTAAAATTTAATAAATACATAAATACCTAAATGACAAAAATCCTCTCAGTAGAAAAGGAGTTATGCCATTGTAAAGATTTAAGTAAAGATAGTGCCAAAAAGCACAAACCGCCAACTGTTGCTACCCACCGACGCCGGACAAGGACAAAGTTACAATTTCAGGCTGAATGTGGAATGTCCACTGGGTCCCAGTTAGACCCCACTAAACAAAGTACCTTAAATCCTGATTTGTGAAGCATTGCAAGTGTTCGCTTCAAAGATGTCTTGTGCAGCCAAAGCAATGAGTTGGTTCCGAGGTGCAACAAGGCTGCAATGTGAGGTCCTGCATCGTCGTTGAGGATAGCATTGGTCAAGGGTTGCGATGCGGGCATTGTGGATGCATCATGCAGTCAAAGCAATACCTCAGTTAGAAGGAGCTGCGAGGCTGCAATGTGGAGTCTGTCATCATCATCAAAGCCGCTGTCTACAAAAGATACAAGGTCAAGCAGCGGCAGTTTTGAAGAGGCTGTGGTGTTGATGCAGGTCTTTGCAATGGAACCAATCCATGCAGCAGTGGTGGGGCATTGGTTATCTTTGGAGTTGTGCTGTGCAGCAGAGGAGATTATTCAGTTCCACTGGACCCATTGAGGCTGGTAGAGCACCTTAATTCAACTTGCAAAGTTCCAGGACTGGGATGGCACCATTTGGCAGGGTAGACTCGCAGATAGCAGAGTTGAGGTGCAGACAGTTGCAAGGTTGTTGGAAGCCTGTTGTGTCCCTTAGGATTCAGATTAGGAGGCCACCTCAACTAGCCCATGGAGTCACTCTGTATTTCTGGGTTCAAGAGATGTAGGTCTGTTCCTTCTCGCCTAGGCAAGAGGGCAGCAGGCAGCAGGTCTACACAACATGACAGCAGTCCTTCAGAGAAGTAGTACAGCAGAGTGGCAATCTTTTCAACAGCACAGTAGTCCTTCTTCCTAGCAGAGTATCCACAGTTCCAGAAATGTACTGAAGAGTTGGTGTCTGAGGTCCAGCATTTATACCCAGTTGTGTCTTTGAAGAGGGGAGAAGCTTCTGGAAGCATGCCTTTGAAGTGCACATGTGGCATACCTTTCTGGCCTTGGCTCCAGACTAATTGCAGGGTGTATGCTGACTTTTGTGTGGAGGCAGGACCCATCCTATTCAAGTGGAAGTGGGGCTGGGTCCGACTCTTTCCTCCCATCGTGTCAGTGATAGACCATCCAGTCACATCTGACGTTCCCATTCTATGTGGCTGTCTAGGAGGAAAACACAAAGACTAACTGTCAACTATACCCATGTGAGTAATTAGGTTGTTGGTTGACTATGGTGGAAGCCCTATTCAAGCAACAGCCTTAATTCCTTGCAGGGCTAACCACAAAAAGTCACTAAATTAACATGTGCTTAATTCTGGGTACTTTGCCAAAAAAGGCAGCCAGCCTAAACTTAGAGGCAAGTTGTAAAGTATTTATGCAGCACGTAAACAGTAACTCAGTAAGACCACAAAAATGCTCACACTGATTTATAAAAATAGGACATCTTTATCTAAATCAAACAAGACCAAAACGACAAAAACAGAATATGTACAAATCACAATACGAGCATTTAAAACTATAGAGTAGGTTTAGTGCTTCACAGGTACTCACGATTCTTCAACACTGGCAGGCATGTAGAAGAAGATAGCACAAACCCAGTTCAAGTGGGGGAGGAAGGTTTTGGAACACTTCGGGTAGGTGCGTACCCAACAACAGTGATGTTCAAGTGGTTCTTGCTGAAAATTGCTACAGGGGTCCTCGGGACCCATGAATTAAACAAGTTTCCCAAACCAATGTAGAAAAATAAAGTAGATTTCAATAAATTATGTGACACCAAAAATACAAAAAATCCAATCAGTAGAACTGGAGTTATTCATTTTTTAAGATTTTATTGAAAATGTGTACATAAAAGACCG